>NC_092163.1:81615357-81680357 GCF_045791955.1 Oncorhynchus clarkii lewisi | reverse complement strand
AATCTAACTGCCTGTAGCTCAGGACCTGAAGCAAGCATATGCATATTATTGATACCATTTGAAAGGAAGAAAACTTTGAAGTTTGTGGAAATGTGAAATTAATGGGGCAGGTAGCCTGGTGGTTAGAGTGTTGGGCAAGTAACCTAAAGATTGCTAGATTGGATCCCCGAGCTAACAAGGTAAAAATCTGTCGTTTTGCCCCTGAACAAGGCAGTTAACCCACTGTTCCTAGACCAGTTAACCAACTGTTCCTAGGCCGTCATTGTAAATAACAATTTGTTCTTAACTGACTTGCGTAGTTAAATAAAGGTAAAAAAAATAGATATATAAAATATATAGATATATAACACCTTAGATCTGGTAAAAGATAATACAAAGAAAAAAACATTTTTTTTTTGTTACATCATGTTTGAAATGCAAGAAAAATGCCATAATGAATTATTCCAGCCCAGGTGAAATTTATATGTTGGCCACTCGATGAAAGCAGTGTATATGAAAAGTTTTAGACTGATCCAATGAACCATTGCATATCTGTTCAAAATGTTGTATCAAATGTGCCTAATTGGCTTATTTATACATTTTCATGTTCCAAATTGTGCATTCTCCTCAACGATAGCATAGTATTATTTCACTGTTATATCTACTGTAAATTGGACAGTGGAGATATAATAACAAGAATTTAAGCTTTCTGCTCACATAAGATATGTCTATGTCCCGGGATTTGTTTTTGTTAGCTCGTGCTAATCACATTAGCCCACGTTAGCTCTGAATCAGTCTGGCCATCTTTTCACATCAGTTTGCATCTAGACTTAACACGCTCTACCTCTATGGAAAGCAGTATAGATCACACACAGTCTGAACGAAAAGAAAGCATTTAGTACTAACTACCTTTCTGTTGTTCTCCTGCCCCAGCGAATATCAATATTACACTGTTATGTTAAAGTGGGTGTTCCAGTCCAAGCCCTTGGTGAGTGTAGGCTAGGCTAGGCTAGGCTAGGCTAGTCTCTGTCTGAAGTGTAAAGATGCAGGAAATGGAGGTTAGATCCAACATAGCAGAGCCGTTTATCTGACATGACCATGTAGAGGGCGGTGTGATACACGATTCACAGCCACTTTGTTCAATGGGCTTACTGATGCTCAGTAGGGCCTAGGAATTGTGTGTGTGTGTGTGTGTGTGTGTGTGTGTGTCTGTCTGTCTTCTGGCACCTCACTGCTGGTTGGTCAGCAGGGTTCTCTACTAGGTGCTGGTGAGAATGGTTTTGGGAAGCATCAATGTTGCCTTTTTAATGTCATTACATTTTTGTAACACATATTTTATTAATTCCAAATAGGACAGTCAACAATTACAGAAATATTTTTTTTGTATATATATATATATATATATATATATATATATATATATATATATATATATATATATATATATATATATATATATATAAATAAATAATTGTCTCACACATACAACACCCCCCTCCAACCCAAACAGACAAAAAACATGACAGCCAAACAATCACAGACAAATAAAACAATAATAAAGGCCTCACATTTCCAAAAATACAAGAATAAAAGAAGAAAAAAACGTAAAAGTGTAATATGCAGTCGCAGATAATGCAGATAATGCAGAAAATGCAGATGATGCAGCTAATGCAGATAATGGAGATAATGCAGATTACACTTCCACTGTAGCCAATATTCACCCCCAAAAATTGAGGATATACAGATTTACAATTCCAATGTAAATTAGCGGTTTACAAAAAACTCGCAAAACAGATCCCAAATGTCATGAAACTCTGGGGATTTCTTTTTCACTATAGAAAATACATTTTTCCAGAGCCAGGCTTGACGCAAATTCTTTTAAACAATGACCAAGTGAGGGGGAACTGACATACTTCCTCGTGGAGAGAAATTGAACGTCTAGCTTGTAATAGACAGAGGTCAACCATTTCCTTCTCTCTCCTATGTAAAGAGGTATTCTCTGGGTCAAGATTTAGGACGCATAGTTTAGGGATTAGTGGTTTTGGGGTTAGAGGTCATCTCAGAGATATAGCTCAGTTCTGAGCTCTAAACCTTTTGTATCTTAGCACATTCCCACAGGCAATGAGACAAGGTGCCTAAATACGTGTTAAATTTATCACACAGATCTAGGGTGTTAGGGTCAAATTTGTGGAGTTTAACAGGGGTGACGTGTTGTCATTATCCAATTGTATTGCAACAATCTCAGGCGTGTGTTTCATCATCTGTATCTGAGGTCTAGAGCATCTACATCTGCATTGTTTGTTGTTTGGGGTTTTAGTGCTTGGATTCGGTACAGCACTTTGTGACATCAGCTGATGTAAGAAGGGCTTTATGAATAAATTTGATTGATTGAAATATCTTGTATCCACTGAAGTCTTTTACTATCGCAGTTGTCTTTATGAGTAGCTACCATTTTCTCATATAATGACGCCATCTGACATCTCCCGTTACACATAATAACAGAGAATGTTTCTAAAGTGGTCAGAGGAGGTTTTAGGGCCGATTGTTTTAGACTTGGGGGAAAAAAAGTAAGCTTCTCAATTGTAAGTATTTGAAAAAATGCTTTTTGTGGTAAATTAAAATTTTCATTTCAGTTCTTCAAACAACATGAGCCCCTTTTTTTAATTGTATAAATCCATTACTTTATCAATACCTTTTATTGCACATTCTTTAAAACCCAAAGTCATTTTTTACCCGGGTGTGAAATTATCATTGCTCCAAATTGGTGCAAAACTGGATAATACAGGAGAATCGCCCAGATACTGCTTTACTTCGTGCCGTATATTTAGGGTGTTTTTAAAACAAAAGGATAAGTAGTATCCTTTTGCATGAGGTTGTAAGTAACATAAACATTTCCCCAGGACTATGTTTAAGTCGATTCATAATGGATGAAGATACGCCTGAAATTGTCCAAGAAAATTTCTGTTCCAATGTTACGGGGATTTAAAATAAGAGATTAAAATAATTTTAGCTGAAATTGGCAGGAGAGCACTTGAAACACGTCCGCTCAGTTCAATGCCATAACCACGCCACCAAATGCTGCTTTTCTCATAACCAATTCGGTTCAGTTCATGCAAGTGACTGACTATCACTGTATAAGAAATTAAGGTAGTATGCCCAGAACATTGCTCTGGGAACCAAAAAGGAGTATCTCAGTTTCAATGTCTCAGCTTTGAGAGAAGAAGCCTCGTGAGGTATTGGTCAGTCACGTGCAGAACTAATGTTAATGATGAATAATGAATAATGTAAACCATACAAATATAACTTGTCTGTTTAGCAGTAAGAGAACTGAAGGGACCGTCCTGGTGAAGCTTCTGATCAACCTGTACTGAGTGCAGAGTGATTCATTTAATATTGACTTCAGGTGTTGAATTTCCAAAATAATTTTGCCGTCACAAACATATTTTTTTATCTTCTCGAACGTGATCCATCAGTGAAGGTCTGAGAGGGAACACCTTTTGGTGCGTTCTGGGAGGGAATACCGTTCTGAGAGGGAATACCGGTGGTGCGTTCTGAGAGGGAATACCGTTCTGAGAGGGAATACCGGTCTGAGAGGGAATACCGGTGGTGAGTTCTGAGAGGGAATACCGGTGGTGAGTTCTGAGAGGGAATACCGGTGGTGAGTTCTGAGAGGGAATACCGGTGGTGAGTTCTGAGAGGGAATACCGGTGGTGAGTTCTGAGAGGGAATACCGGTGGTGAGTTCTGAGAGGGAATACCGGTGGTGAGTTCTGAGAGGGAATACCAGTGGTGCGTTCTGAGAGAGAATACCGGTGGTGAGTTCTGAGAGGGAATACCGGTGGTGAGTTCTGAGAGGGAATACCGGTGGTGAGTTCTGAGAGGGAATACCGGTGGTGAGTTTTGAGAGGGAATACCGTTCTGAGAGGGAATACCGGTGGTGAGTTCTGAGAGGGAATACCGGTGGTGAGTTCTGAGAGGGAATACCGGTGGTGAGTTCTGAGAGGGAATACCGGTGGTGAGTTCTGAGAGGGAATACCGGTGGTGAGTTCTGAGAGGGAATACCAGTGGTGCGTTCTGAGAGGGAATACCGGTGGTGAGTTCTGAGAGGGAATACCGGTGGTGAGTTCTGAGAGGGAATACCGGTGGTGAGTTCTGAGAGGGAATACCGGTGGTGAGTTCTGTCAGGGAATACCGGTGGTGAGTTCTGAGAGGGAATACCGGTGGTGAGTTTTGAGAGGGAATACCGTTCTGAGAGGGAATACCGGTGGTGAGTTCTGAGAGGGAATACCGGTGGTGAGTTCTGAGAGGGAATACCGGTGGTGAGTTCTGAGAGGGAATACCGGTGGTGAGTTCTGAGAGGGAATACCGGTGGTGAGTTCTGAGAGGGAATACCGGTGGTGAGTTCTGAGAGGGAATACCGGTGGTGAGTTCTGAGAGGGAATACCGGTGGTGACTTCTGAGAGGGAATACGTGTGGGAAGTTCTTGGGAAGGCGTAAATGGAAATTCTCGTCTCACTTTAAAGAGCACGAGGACCCGCGCGTGGGACAAGTCTAGGAGGAAACACAACATCTACAAAACCTAGAACGACAACTCAACTGATTTCAGCGAGACAATTGAAATGAATTTATATAAATAATAATAATAAAACCATTCAAACTGACCATATAAATGAGGAAAGGTAACATAGTATTTTAAGAAGGCTAGAGTGAGGGAAGGAAAATCCCCACTGACAATTGTCTATAGGTATTTATGAGAAGTATCTACATGGTCTGAGAACCACTGATATTAGCATAAGGTGCACAAGACGGAATTCTATATGTGTAGGAAGCGGCAAGACAACAGAGTCTGTAGAGACTATAGCATTTCTGACTGTAGAGACGGAGAGACTGAGAGACCATAGATACTGTAGACTCTATAGAGACTGTCGAGACTATAGATCCCTTCATAAAGAAAAGACAACTCTCCCTGGGTCTCCCGCCAGCTTCTCCGCGATCGGTTGCGTCATCCCCGTTATCCCCGGGATCTGAACCCAACTCCCCTTCGATCGGCCGGTTGAGACGGAGGCCATCGCCCCTCCCGTCCGAACGGCTTTTACCCCGGTCTCTTAGGACCGACTAAGATCTAAACCTGCTGCCGATATGGGTAATGTCACACTGATCTAAACCTGCTGCCGATATGGGTAATGTCACACTGATCTAAACCTGCTGCCGATATGGGTGATATCACACTGATCTAAATGCATCAAAACCTTTGTCATCCGCTGATTTATTTCCCCAAAACAGTAAAGTCCGTTGGCCCTTCTCCTTCTGTAAACTCTGTATCTTGCTGCCTTCAAATCAAGCAAGTAAAATATCATATTTTTATATGGCACTTTTACAAATGTGACAAAGTGCTTAACAGTAACCACATCCTGTGTCCTTTGCCCTGTGTCCCGTGTCCTGTGTTCTGGGTCCTGTGTTATGGGTCCTGTGTCCTGTGTCCTGTGTTCTCTGTGTTCTGGGTCCTGTGTTCTGTGGTCTAGGTCCTGTGTCCTGTGTTCTGGGTCCTGTGTCCTGTGTTATGGGTCCTGTGTCCCGTGTTATGGGTCCTGTGTCCTGTGTTCTCTGTGTTCTGGGTCCTGTGTTCTGTGGTCTAGGTCCTGTGTCCTGTGTTCTGGGTCCTGTGTCCTGTGTTATGGGTCCTGTGTCCTGTGTTATGGGTCCTGTGTCCTGTGTCCTGTGTCCTGTGTTCTCTGTGTTCTGGGTCCTGTGTTCTGTGTTATGGTTCCTGTGTCCTGTGTTATGGGTCCTGTGTTATGGTTCCTGTGTCCTGTCTTATGGTTCCCGTGTCCTGTGTCCCGTGTGCTGTGTTCTGGGTCCTGTGTCCTGTGTTATGGTTCCTGTGTCCTGGGTCCTGTGTCCTGTGTTCTAGGTCCTGTGTTCAGACGGTATTAGAGTAATGACTGTATATAACACAGCGTGGGTCCAACAGGTATTAGAGTAATGATTGTATATAACACAGCGTGGGTCCAGACGGTATTAGAGCAATGACTGTATATTACACAGCGTGGGTCCAGACGGTATTAGAGTAATGACTGTATATAACACAGCGTGGGTCCAGACGGTATTAGAGTAATGACTGTATATTACAGAGCGTGGGTCCAGACGATATTAGAGTAATGACTGTATATAACACAGCGTGGGTCCAACAGGTATTAGAGTAATGACTGTATATTACACAGTGTGGGTCCAGACGGTATTAGAGTAATGACTGTATATAACACAGCATGGGTCCAACAGGTATTGGAGTAATGACTGTATATAACACAGTGTGGGTCCAGACGGTATTAGAGTAATGACTGTATATTACACAGCGTGGGTCCAACAGGTATTAGAGTAATGACTGTATATTACACAGCGTGGGTCCAACAGGAATTAGAGTAATGACTGTATATTACACAGCGTGGGTCCAGACGGTATTAGAGTAATGACTGTATATTACACAGCGTGGGTCCAACAGGTATTAGAGTAATGACTGTATATTACACAGCGTGGGTCCAACAGGTATTAGAGTAATGACTGCATATTACACAGCGTGGGTCCAACAGGTATTAGAGTAATGACTGCATATTACACAGCGTGGGTCCAACAGGTATTAGAGTAATGACTGTATATTACACAGTGTGGGTCCAGACGGTATTAGAGTAATGACTGTATATTACACAGCGTGGGTCCAACAGGTATTAGAGTAATGACTGTATATTACACAGCGTGGGTCCAACAGGAATTAGAGTAATGACTGTATATTACACAGCGTGGGTCCAGACGGTATTAGAGTAATGACTGTATATTACACAGCGTGGGTCCAACAGGTATTAGAGTAATGACTGTATATTACACAGCGTGGGTCCAACAGGTATTAGAGTAATGACTGCATATTACACAGCGTGGGTCCAACAGGTATTAGAGTAATGACTGCATATTACACAGCGTGGGTCCAACAGGTATTAGAGTAATGCCTGTATATTACACAGCGTGGGTCCAGACGGTATTAGAGTAATGCCTGTATATTACACAGCGTGGGTCCAACAGGTATTAGAGTAATGACTTTATATAACACAGCGTGGGTCTAACAGGTATTAGAGTAATGACTGTATATTACACAGCGTGGGTCCAGACGGTATTAGAGTAATGACTGTATATTACACAGCGTGGGTCCAGACGGTATTAGAGTAATGACTGTATATAACACAGCGTGGGTCCAACAGGTATTAGAGTAATGACTGTATATTACACAGTGTGGGTCCAGACGGTATTAGAGTAATGACTGTATATAACACAGCGTGGGTCCAACAGGTATTAGAGTAATGACTGTATATAACACAGCGTGGGTCCAGACGGTATTAGAGTAATGACTGTATATTACACAGCGTGGGTCCAACAGGTATTAGAGTAATGACTGCATATTACACAGCGTGGGTCCAGACGGTATTAGAGTAATGACTGCATATTACACAGCGTGTGTCCAGACGGTATTAGAGTAATGCCTGTATATTACACAGCGTGGGTCCAACAGGTATTAGAGTAATGACTGTATATTACACAGCGTGGGTCCAGACGGTATTAGAGTAATGACTGTATATTACACAGCGTGGGTCCAGACGGTATTAGAGTAATGCCTGTATATTACACAGCGTGGGTCCAGACGGTATTAGAGTAATGCCTGTATATTACACAGCGTGGGTCCAACAGGTATTAGAGTAATGACTGTATATTACACAGCGTGGGTCGAACAGGTATTAGAGTAATGACTGTATATAACACAGCGTGGGTCCAACAGGTATTAGAGTAATGACTGTATTTTACACAGCGTGGGTCCAACAGGTATTAGAGTAATGACTGCATATTACACAGCGTGGGTCCAACAGGTATTAGAGTAATGACTGTATATTACACAGCGTGGGTCCAGACAGTATTAGAGTAATGACTGTATATTACACAGCGTGGGTCCAACAGGTATTAGAGTAATGACTGTATATTACGCAGCGTGGGTCCAACAGGTATTAGAGTAATGACTGTATATTACACAGCGTGGGTCGAACAGGTATTAGAGTAATGACTGTATATAACACAGCGTGGGTCCAACAGGTATTAGAGTAATGAATGTATTTTACACAGCGTGGGTCCAGACGGTATTAGAGTAATGACTGTATATAACACAGCGTGGGTCCAACAGGTATTAGAGTAATGACTGTATATTACACAGTGTGGGTCCAGACGGTATTAGAGTAATGACTGTATATAACACAGCGTGGGTCCAACAGGTATTAGAGTAATGACTGTATATAACACAGCGTGGGTCCAGACGGTATTAGAGTAATGACTGTATATTACACAGCGTGGGTCCAACAGGTATTAGAGTAATGACTGCATATTACACAGCGTGGGTCCAGACGGTATTAGAGTAATGACTGTATATTACACAGCGTGGGTCCAACAGGTATTAGAGTAATGACTGCATATTACACAGCGTGTGTCCAGACGGTATTAGAGTAATGACTGTATATTACACAGCGTGGGTCCAACAGGTATTAGAGTAATGCCTGTATATTACACAGCGTGGGTCCAACAGGTATTAGAGTAATGACTGTATATTACACAGCGTGGGTCCAACAGGTATAGAGTAATGACTGCATATTACACAGTGTGGGTCCAACAGGTATTAGAGTAATGACTGTATATTACACAGCGTGGGTCCAACAGGTATTAGAGTAATGACTGTATATTACACAGCGTGGGTCCAGACGGTATTAGAGTAATGACTGTATATTACACAGCGTGGGTCCAGACGGTATTAGAGTAATGCCTGTATATTACACAGCGTGGGTCCAGACGGTATTAGAGTAATGCCTGTATATTACACAGCGTGGGTCCAACAGGTATTAGAGTAATGACTGTATATTACACAGCGTGGGTCGAACAGGTATTAGAGTAATGACTGTATATAACACAGCGTGGGTCCAACAGGTATTAGAGTAATGACTGTATTTTACACAGCGTGGGTCCAACAGGTATTAGAGTAATGACTACATATTACACAGCGTGGGTCCAACAGGTATTAGAGTAATGACTGTATATTACACAGCGTGGGTCCAGACAGTATTAGAGTAATGACTGTATATTACACAGCGTGGGTCCAACAGGTATTAGAGTAATGACTGTATATTACGCAGCGTGGGTCCAACAGGTATTAGAGTAATGACTGTATATTACACAGCGTGGGTCCAACAGGTATTAGAGTAATGACTGTATATAACACAGCGTGGGTCCAGACGGTATTAGAGTAATGACTGTATATTACACAGCGTGCGTCCAGACGGTATTAGAGTAATGACTGTGTATTACACAGCGTGGGTCCAGACGGTATTAGAGTATTGACTGTATATTACACAGCGTGGGTCCAACAGGTATTAGAGTAATGACTGTATATAACACAGCGTGGGTCCAGACAGGATTCCTGTGCTCCCTGGCTGATCTGTGAGCATTACTTGTTTCTCTAAAGTAGTTATTTGCTTCGTCCAGCTGCTGGGCAATGTGTATAAAACCCTCTCATTTCAGTTGGATGTGTGTAAAACCCTCTCATTTCAGTTGGATGTGTGTAAATCCCTCTCATTTCAGTTGGATGTGTGTAAAACCCTCTCATTTCAGTTGGATGTGTGTAAAACCCTCTCATTTCAGTTGGATGTGTGTAAAACCCTCTCATTTCAGTTGGATGTGTGTAAAACCCTCTCATTTCAGTTGGATGTGTGTAAAACCCTCTCATTTCAGTTGGATGTGTGGAAAACCCTCTCATTTCAGTTGGATGTGTGTAAAACCCTCTCATTTCAGTTGGATGTGTGTAAAACCCTCTCATTTCAGTTGGATGTGTGGAAAACCCTCTCATTTCAAAGTCAGTATTTCTGTGGTTAATGGTCTCTGTCTGCTTGTGAGGAAACAGAATGCCTCACATTAAAACCCTCTCACCATTAATTACACGTTGGGGTGTTGGTCAGGACCAGACTGGGAGGGGAGCAGGCTGCCTGTTATGTCTCTCATGCCACCGCTACCCAGGCACACAAACACACACACACACACACACACACACACACACACACACACACACACACACACACACACACACACACACACACACACACACACACACACCGCACACACCGTGCACACATACACCCAGAACACAAACACAGCACACACAAACAGTGCACACACACACACACACGTAGCACAAGGCACTCAGAGAGAGAGACCAGAGAGCTGCAGACAGCCTCCTTATTGTCCAGCACAGGGACATTAAACACCAGTCAGTTCTCTGTTGAGGGCTGGACCTACAGTTGTAAGATCTTAATTTGATCATTCTTAATTAGTTACTGGGGAAATGCAGATAAGCTTAGTAATTTACACTACCATTTGAAAGTTTTGGGGTTACTTAGGAATGTCCTTGTTTTTGAAAGAAAAGCACATTTTATGCATTAAAATAACATGAAATTGATCAGAAATACAGTGTAGACATTGTTAATGTGGTAAATGACTATTGTAGCTGGAAATGGCTGATTTTTAATGGAATATCTACATAGGCGTACAGAGGCTCATTATCAGCAACCATCACTCCTGTGTTCCAATGGCACATTGTGTTAGATAATCCAAGTTTATCATTTTAACTTGTTATGGGCAGGTGTCCCACCTGGCCAACATCCGGTGAAATTGCAGAGCGCGAAATTCAAACTACAGAACTATAAATATTTAACTTTTATAAAATCTCAAGGTAAAACATCAAAAATAAAGCTTAACTTCTTGTTAATCCAGCAGCTGTGTCAGATTTCAAAAAGGCTTTACAGCAAAAGCACACCATGCGATTATCTGAGGACAGCGCCCCGCATACAAAACCATGAGAAACATATTTCAACCAGGCAGGTGCGTCACGAAAGTCAGAAATAGCGATATAATAAATGCCTTACCTTTGATGATCTTCTTCTGTTGGCACTCCAAAAGGTCCCAGTTACATCACAAGTGGTCCTTTTGTTCGATAATGTCCCTCTTTATATCCATAACTCAGTTTAGCTGGCACGCTTCAGTCAATTATCCACCCAGTTTCCCTCCATCAAAATGCATACAAAATGAATCCCAAACGTTACTGATAAACTTTTCCAAACAAGTCAAACAACGTTTATTATCAAACATTAGGCACCCTAATACGTAAATAAATGATCAAATTTAAGACAGAGAGTCGTTATTGTATTTACTGGAGAAAAATACCAAAGAACTTGCTCTCTTCTACGCGCTTGGAAACACTACAACCAAAATGGGAGCCACCTAGAAAAACTACAATTTCTGGCTCATTTTTCCAAAACCCAGCATGAAACTCTTTCTAAAGACTGTTGACATCTAGTGGAAGCCCCAGGAACTGTAATCTGGGAGTATTTCGCCTTATAATAAAAATGATAGCTATTGATAACAGTGGTAGGCTAAATTTCTTGTTTTTTTGGATGGTTTGTCCTCGGGGTTTCGCCTGCTATATCAGTTCTGTTATACTCACAGACATAATTTAAACAGATTTAGAAACTTTATATGGATTTCTATCAAAATCTACCAATTATATGCATATCCTGGCTTCTGGGCCTGAGTAACAGGCAGTTTACTTTGGGCACACTTTTCATCCGGACGTGAAAATACTGCCCCCTACCCAAGAGAGGTTAAACGGCTAATTGATCATTAGAAAACCTGTTTGCAATTATGTTAGCACAGCTGACAACTGTTGTTCTGATTAATAAAACTGGCCTCCTTTAGACTAGTTGAGTATCTGGAGCATCAGCATTTGTGGGTTCGATTACAGGCTCAAAATGGCCAGAAACAAAGACTTTGTTCTGAAACTCGTGAGTCTATTCTTGTTCTTGAAGTCTATTCCACGCGAGAAATTGCCAAGAAACTGAAAATCTTGTACAATGCTGTGTACTACTCGCTTCACAGAACAGCACAAACTGTCTCTAATCAGAATAGAAAGAGTGCAGTGGGAGGCCCCGGTGCACAACTGAGCAAGAGGACAAGTACATTAGAGTGTCTAGTTAGAGAAAGATGCCTCACAAGTCCTCAACTGGCAGCTTCATTAAATAGTACCCGCAAAAACACCAGTCTCAATGTCAACAGTGAAGAGGCAACTCCCAGATGCTAGCCTTCTAGGCAGCAACTCTGCATCTCTGCCCAGCCTGGCAAGAGTGGCCAAAATGGTGTTTATCATCCCCAGTGGCTCTGCAAGTGAGGACAGGATATTCTCCACTGTTGGCCATCTCTCCAGGCACCATGACATGAGCCTGAAGACACTGGCCATCTCTCTAGGCACCATCACATGAGCCTGAAGACACTGGCCGTCTCTCCAGGCACCATCACATGAGCCTGAAGACACTGGCCATCTCTCCAGGCACCATCACATGAGCCTGAAGACACTGGCCATCTCTCCAGGCACCATCACATGAGCCTGAAGACACTGGCCATCTCTCCAGGCACCATCACATGAGCCTGAAGACACTGGCCATCGCTCCAGGCACCATCACATGAGCCTGAAGACACTGGTCGGCTCAACAGGCACCATCACATGAGCCTGAAGACACTGGCCATCTCTCCAGGCACCACACATGAGCCTGAAGACACTGGCCATCTCTCCAGGCACCATCACATGAGCCTGAAGACACTGGCCATCTCTCCAGGCACCATCACATGAGCCTGAAGACACTGGCTGTCTCACCAGGCACCATCACATGAGCCTGAAGACACTGGTCGGCTCACCAGGCACCATCACATGAGCCTGAAGACACTGGTTGGCTCACAAGGTACCATCATATGAGCCTGAAGACACTGGTCGGCTCACCAGGCACCATCACATGAGCCTGAAGACACTGGCAGTCTCTCCAGGTACCATCACATGAGCCTGAAGACACTGGTCGGCTCACCAGGCACCATCACATGAGCCTGAAGACCCTGGTCGGCTCACCAGGTACCATCACATGAGCCTAAAGACACTGGTCGGCTCACCAGGTACCATCACATGAGCCTGAAGACACTGGTCGGCTCACCAGGCACCATCACATGAGCCTGAAGCCCCAGACTGACCAAACTCCTGTTTCTAAAAATTAATTCAAAGACTCTAATAAGTCATTTTTAATTTAATTTGTATTTAATTCTAAGTAAGTCACAGCCTATATGCTCAATTTATAGACTATAATGATTTAATAAAAGGAAATGTTGTTTAAATGCGGAGTGCTTTAATATCCCTACCAGCCTACTGTGTCACACTGGCAAATGCTTCACAATGTTTTTCTTTGTAGGCTGAAGCCATGAAATAATTGAAATAATACTGCCTGAATAATTCATTTTTTGTTCCTTCTTAGTCTCCCTGTCTGGTTCCTGACCTATTTAGAGTGTTTATATGCTGTTTGAATGTAACATGTTGCCTATTTTAAATGATGTTCGCTTCTTACATTCAACCTTTTCATGTTTATTCAAATTATTATAATTTTTTTAAAGATGGGTGTTGGTTAAAATTGGGATTTTAATGAATGGAGCGAATTTGGAGCAGCAGTTTTTTCTTTCTCACGGAGCGTTTTTTTTTTTGTTGCGTGAGTACATGGAGCATTGTGGTAGGAAATTGGCATGATCGATGAGCAGGATTTCCAACTACTCAAATCTTGTTCACATGCACTGGGAACAACAGTCTGCATTTTCTCATGTGCTTGTAAGTGTTTCTGGTGTGAAGTGGTGGAGCAGTTTTTTCTGTCTGTCAAAGTGTTTCCAGAGTGTGAAGAGGTGGAGCAGTTTTTTTCTGTCTGTCAAAGTGTTTCCAGAGTGTGTAATTTTAACGTAACAACCTTTTACTAGCTGTCGTGGATGTACTCTACAATCACATTTTTGAACTTGAGTGGATTTTTAAATTGTCATACATAGACTGGATTACACTGCCACCGAGGTCGGCCTGGTCTCATAGACTCGACGTAACACAGTAAACATAAATCCGGGACACTCAAATTAGCATAATGTGTTATGTTTGGTATGGGCACATAAGACAGATGGTTACTTAATGCAAAAAAACGAAAGTGGGTGGTACAAGGTGCTTTAGTAACAAAACGAATGGCACTGTGATAAACTGCATCCAGTTTGCTGAGCAGAGTATTGGAATGACATGACGTAAGGTTATGAGTTCAAATCTAACTAGCTACTTTTCAACTACTTAGCATGTTGGCTAACCCTTCCACTCACCTTAACCCTAACCTTAACCCTTTTAGCTAACCCTTCCCCTAACCCCTAGCCGAGCTAACATTAGCCACCTAGCTAGAATTCGTAACATATCATACTTTTTGCAAATGTGTAACATATACTACATTTAGCTAATTTTGTCGCATATTTTACGTTTTGTAAATTCGTAACATACAAATTACGGTCCACTATGGAGGATTATTTTGCTCGCTTAAACTGGATGACATTCTCATCAAACCTTTTACAAATGGCAAGCTTCTTTCTCTCTCTGTCTGGCTTGTCTTGTTCTCTATCTATCGTTCCCCTTATTCACCCCTCCCTCTCCCTCCCTCTCCCTCTCTATTCCTCCCACATTCCGTCCGTCCCTCTCTCCCCTTTCTCCAAAGAAACCATCTAAATAAGTTTAGATTTTGTCTCTTCAGTTGCAGTCGCTGTTGAAACAAGATGGCTGCCTGGTGATTTGGCGTGTCAATGTGTCTCTTATCCTTTCACCTGGAGAGAGACGAGAAGATTGGAGACACAGAGGTTCAAAATCTCCTGACAGAGGCACTTCACATTGACAGTCACCCAGGGGCAGGCAGGCAGGGGGCTTCTTTTTATATATTTTTCTCACTCTCACCTCCTCCTCCCCTCTGTCTCTCTCTCCCTCCCTCTTGTTCTCTCTCTCTCTCCCTCTTGTTCTCTATCTACCCTTCCCTCTCCTTCTCTCTCTCTCACGCTCTTGTTCTCTCTCTCTCTCCCTGCCTCTTGTTCTCTCTCTCCCTCCCTCTTGTTCTCTCTCTCTCTCCCTCTTGTTCTCTATCTACCCCTCCCTCTCATTTTCTCTCTCTCTCTCTCTCTCTCTCTCTCTCTCTCTCTCTCTCTCTCTCTCTCGTCTGTAAAAGGACCCTTGTACTGAGTCTTCACACTCCCCCTCACAATAGCACTCATTACAGCCAAAGCTGAACTGTGGATATGAGGCAGTGTCAAGAAACTTCAGTTACTGAGATATAAAAGAACAGAAGCCACGTATCAGACAAGATAGGACTAGAGTAATGCTGCTGGAGGTTTCATTTAACACCTGCTCCTCAGACAAATTGAGAAATGTCTCGTAGGTAACGGTGGTGTTGCATGGTATACCGGTACCACGGTAATATCACAGTACCAGAACGTCATGACACTTATGATACCAACATTTTAGGATGCCGTAATAACGTTTCATATAATATTTTTTTTAATTTTTTTATTTTTATTTCAACTTTATTTAACCAGGTAGGCTAGTTGAGAACACCTTTATTTAACCAGGTAGGCTAGTTGAGAACACCTTTATTTAACCAGGTAGGCTAGTTGAGAACACCTTTATTTAACCAGGTAGGCTAGTTGAGAACACCTTTATTTAACCAGGTAGGCTAGTTGAGAACACCTTTATTTAACCAGGTAGGCCAGTTGAGAACACCTTTATTTAACCAGGTAGGCTAGTTGAGAACACCTTTATTTAACCAGGTAGTCTAGTTGAGAACACCTTTATTTAACCAGGTAGGCCAGTTGAGAACACCTTTATTTAACCAGGTAGGCTAGTTGAGAACACCTTTATTTAACCAGGTAGGACAGTTGAGAACACCTTTATTTAACCAGGTAGGCTAGTTGAAAACACCTTTATTTAACCAGGTAGGCTAGTTGAGAACACCTTTATTTAACCAGGTAGGCCAGTTGAGAACACCTTTATTTAACCAGGTAGGCTAGTTGAGAACACCTTTATTTAACCAGGTAGGCTAGTTGAGAACACCTTTATTTAACCAGGTAGGCTAGTTGAGAACACCTTTATTTAACCAGGTAGGCTAGTTGAGAACACCTTTATTTAACCAGGTAGGCCAGTTGAGAACACCTTTATTTAACCAGGTAGGCTAGTTGAGAACACCTTTATTTATCCAGGTTGGCCAGTTGAGAACACCTTTATTTAACCAGGTAGGCTAGTTGAGAACACCTTTATTTAACCAGGTAGGCTAGTTGAGAACACCTTTATTTAACCAGGTAGGCTAGTTGAGAACACCTTTATTAAACCAGGTAGGCTAGTTGAGAACACCTTTATTTAACCAGGTAGGCTAGTTGAGAACACCTTTATTTAACCAGGTAGGCTAGTTGAGAACACCTTTATTTAACCAGGTAGGCTAGTTGAGAACACCTTTATTTAACCAGGTAGGCTAGTTGAGAACAAGTTCTCATTTACAACTGCGACCTGGCCAAGAAAAAGCATAGCAGTGTGAACAGACAACAACACAGAGTTACACATGGAGTAAACAAAACATACAGTCAATAATACAGTAGAAAAAAAATAGTCTTTATACATTGTGTGCAAAAGCCATGAGGAGGTAGGCGAATAGTTACAATTTAGCAGATTAACACTGGAGTGATAAATGATCAGATGAACATGTACAGGTAGAGATACTGGTTTGCAAAAGAGCATAAAAGTAAATAAAATAAAAACAGTATGGGGATGAGGTAGGTAAATTGGGTGGGCTATATACTGATGGACTATGTACAGCTGCAGCGATCAGTTAGCTGCTCAGATAGCAGATGTTTAAAGTTGGTGAGGGAGATAAAAGTCTCCAACTTCAGCGATTTTTGCAATTTGTTCCAGTCGCAGGCAGCAGAGAACTGGAAGGAAAGGCGGCCAAATGAGGTGTTGGCTTTAGGGATGATTAGTGAGATACACCTGCTGGAGCGCGTGCTATGGGTGGGTGTTGCCATCGTGACCAGTGAACTGAGATAAGGCAGAGCTTTACCTAGCATGGACTTGTAGATGACCTGGAGCCAGTGGGTCTGGCGGCGAATATGTAGCGAGGGCCAGCCGACCAGAGCATGCAGGTCGCAGTGGTGGGTGGTACAAGGTGCTTTAGTAACAAAACGGATGGCACTGTGATAAACTGCATCCAGTTTTCTGAGCAGAGTATTGGAAGATATTTTGTAGATGACATCCCCGAAGTCGTGGATCGGTAGGATAGTCAGTTTTACTAGGGTAAGTTTGGCGGCGTGAGTGAAGGAGGCTTTGTTGCGAAATAGAAAGCCGACTCTAGATTTGATTTTAGATTGGAGATGTTTGATATGAGTCTGGAAGGAGAGTTTACAGTATAGCCAGACACCTAGGTACTTATAGATGTCCACATATTCTAGGTCGGAACCATCCAGGGTGGTGATGCTAGTCGGGCGTGCGGGTGCAGGCAGCGAATGGTTGAAAAGCATGCATTTGGTTTTACTAGTGTTTAAGAGCAGTTGGAGGCCACGGAAGGAGTGTTGTGTGACATTGAAGCTTGTTTGGAGGTTAGATAGCACAGTGTCCAAGGAAGGGCCAGAAGTATACAGAATGGTGTTGTCTGTGTAGAGGTGGATAAGGGAATCGCCTGCAGCAAGAGCAACATCATTGATATATACAGAGAAATGAGTCAGCCCGAGAATTGAACCCTGTGGTACCCCCATAGAGACTGCCAGAGGACCGGACAACATGCCCTCCGATTTGACACACTGAACTATGTCTGCAAAGTAGTTGGTGAACCAGGCAAGGCAGTCATTAGAAAAACTGAGTCTACTGAGTCTGCCGATAAGAATATGGTGATTGACAGAGTTGAAACCTTTCATATAATATAATACTACTGAATTCTTCAGGCCTACGAATCTACCGATCTAAAGAACCTGCTGTTATGAAATGTTTATAAAGTCACATTTTGTTTATAAAAGAGCCACTAGTCAACTGTATGCGCAGGTCCAATAATATTAATTTCACTTAAATACGCAAATCACTTGTGGCAGCTGTAATCAGACAGCTGCATCCTCTACCCACCCTCACTCACCTGCTTCTCTCAGCATCCACCTACCCACCCTCACTCACCTGCTTCTCTCAGCATCCACCTACCCACCCTCACTCACCTGCTTCTCTCAGCATACAACTACCCACCCTCACTCACCTGCTTCTCTCAGCATCCACCTACCAGCCCTCACTCACCTGCTTCTCTCAGCATCCACCTACCCACCCTCACTCACCTGCTTCTCTCAGCATACAACTACCCACCCTCACTCACCTGCTTCTCTCAGCATCCACTACCAGCCCTCATTCACATGCTTCTCTCAGCATCCACCTACCCACCCTCACTCACCTGCTTCTCTCAGCATCCACTACCAGCCCTCACTCACCTGCTTCTCTCAGCATCCACTACCAGCCCTCATTCACATGCTTCTCTCAGCATCCACCTACCCACCCTCACTCACCTGCTTCTCTCAGCATCCACTACCAGCCCTCACTCACCTGCTTCTCTCAGCATCCACTACCAGCCCTCATTCACATGCTTCTCTCAGCATCCACCTATCAGCCCTCACTAGCCTGCTTCTCTCAGCATCACCTACCAGACATCACTCACCTGCTTCTCTCAGCATCCCCCACCAGCCCTCACTCACCTGCTTCTCTCAGCAGCCTCTACCAGCCTTCGCTCACCTGCTTCTCTCTGCATCCACCTACCCACCCTCACTCACCTGCTTCTCTCAGCATCCACTACCAGCCCTCACTAACCTGCTTCTCTCAGCATCCACCTACCAGCCATCAATCACCTGTATCTCTCAGCATCCCCTACGAGCACTCACTCACCTGCTTCTCTCAGCATCCACCTACCCACCCTCAATCACCTGCTTCTCTCAGCATCCACTACCAGCCCTCACTCACCTGCTTCTCTCAGCATCCCCAACCAGCCCTCACTCACCTGCTTCTCTCAGCATCCCCAACCAGCCCTCACTCATCTGCATCTCTCAGCATTCCCGACCAGCCCTCACTCACCTGCTTCTCTCAGCATCCACCTACCAGCCCTCACTCACCTGCTTCTCTCAGCATCCCTTACCAGCCCTCACTCACCTGCTTCTCTCAGCATCCACTACCAGCCCTCATTCACATGCTTCTCTCAGCATCCACCCATCAGCCCTCACTAGCCTGCTTCTCTCAGCATCACCTACCAGACATCACTCACCTGCTTCTCTCAGCATCCCCCACCAGCCCTCACTCACCTGCTTCTCTCAGCAGCCTCTACCAGCCTTCGCTCACCTGCTTCTCTCTGCATCCACCTACCCACCCTCACTCACCTGCTTCTCTCAGCATCCACTACCAGCCCTCACTAACCTGCTTCTCTCAGCATCCACCTACCAGCCATCAATCACCTGTATCTCTCAGCATCCCCTACCAGCCCTCACTCACCTGCTTCTCTCAGCAGCCCCTACCAGCACTCACTCACCTGCTTCTCTCAGCAACCTCAACCAGCCGTCGCTCACCTGCTTTTCTCAGCATCCACCTACCCACCCTCACTCACCTGCTTCTCTCAGCATCCACTACCAGCCCTCACTCACCTGCTTCTCACAGCATCCACCGACCAGCCCTCACTCACCTGCTTCTCTCAGCATCCACCTACCAGCCATCAATCACCTGTATCTCTCAGCATCCCCTACAAGCCCTCACTCACCTGCTTCTCTCAGCATCACCTAATAGCCCTCGCTCACCTGCATCTCCCAGCATCCACCTACCAGCCCTCACTCACCTGCTTCTCTCAGCACACACTACCAGCCCTCACTCACCTGCTTCTCTCAGGATCCACTACCAGCCCTCACTCATCTGCTTCTCTCAGCATCCACTACCAGCCCTCACTCACCTGCTTCTCTCAGCATCCCCAACCAGCCCTCACTCTCCTGCTTCTCTGAGCATCCCCAACCAGCCCTCACTCACCTGCATCTCTCAGCATTCCCGACCAGCCCTCACTCACCTGCTTCTCTCAGCATCCACCTACCAGCCCTCACTCACCTGCTTCTCTCAGCATCCCTTACCAGTCCTCACTCACCTGCTTCTCTCAGCATCTCTTACCAGTCCTCACTCACCTGCTTCTCTCAGCATCCACCTACCAGCCCTCACTCACCTGCTTCTCTCAGCATCCCTTACCAGTCCTCTCACCTGCTTCTCTCAGCATCCACCTACCAGCCCTCATTCACCTGCTTCTCTCAGCATCCCTTACCAGTCCTCACTCACATGCTTCTCTCAGCATCCCTTACCAGTCCTCACTCACCTGCTTCTCTCAGCATCCCTTACCATTCCTAGCTCACCTGCTTCTCTCAGCATCCCTTACCAGTCCTCTCACCTGCTTCTCTCAGCATCGCCTACCAGCCCTCACTCACCTGCTTCTCTCCGTCCGCTCTTCAAGCACATCTGTTCCTCCATCAGTTAAAAAAAATATATAATTTAGCCTTGATGACGAGCGGGGATGCAGACCCCCGAAGAGTCTTCCAATGTTACATTTGTACATTTAATTTAAAGCAGCGTGCATCGCCTGTGGGCACAGGCCAGTCTAAGCAGACTTTGCAAGATCACTGTCATGCAGCATCTGAGTGTCGGAGAGGAAAACTGGAGCACCGTTTCGTGACAGTCATGCTTGCAGCTTTAGTGCAATGAGAAAGGCTCGTCTCTCTATCCTAAAGGATTCCATATTACCAGAGGGCTTATCTCTCTAGCCTAAAGGATTCCATATTACCAGAGGGCTTATCTCTCTAGCCTAAAGGATTCCATGTGACCCATATTACCAGAGGGCTTATGTCTCTAGCCTAAAGGATTCCATCTGACCCATATTACCAGAGGGCTTATCTCTCTAGCCTAAAGGATTCCATATTACCATAGGGCTTATCTCTCTAGCCTAAAGGATTCCATGTGACCAGAGGGCTTATCTCTCTAGCCTAAAGGATTCCATATTACCAGAGGTCTCGTCTCTCTAGCCTAAAGGATTCCATATTACCAGAGGTCTTATCTCTCTAGCCTAAAGGATTCCATATTACCAGAGGGCTCGTCTCCCTAGCCTAAAGGATTCCATATTACCAGAGGGTTCGTCTCTCTAGCCTAAAGGATTCCATATTACCAGAGGGTTCGTCTCTCTAGTCTAAAGGATTCCATATTACCAGAGTGCTCGTCTCTCTAGCCTAAAGGATTCCATATTACCAGACAAATTATCTCTCTGGCCTAAAGGATTCCATGTGACCAGAGGGCTTATCTCTCTGGCCTAAAGGATTCCATATTACCAGAAGGCTTATCTCTCTGGCCTAAAGGATTCCATATTACCAGAGGGCTTATCTCTCTGGCCTAAAGGATTCCATATTACCAGAGGGCTTATTTCTCTGGCCTAAATGATTCCATATTACCAGAGGGCTTATCTCTCTGGCCTAAATGATTACATATTAACAGAGGGCTTATCTCTCTGGCCTAAAGGATTCCATATTACCAGAGGGCTTATCTCTCTGGCCTAAAGGATTCCATGTGACCCATATTATCAAAGGGCTTATCTCTCTAGCCTAAAGGATTCCATCTGACCCATATTACCAGAGGGCTTATCTCTCTAGCCTAAAGGATTACATGTGACCTATATTACCAGAGGGCTTATCTCTCTAGCCTAAAGTATTCCATCTGACCCATATTCCCAGAGGGCTTATCTCTCTAGCCTAAAGGATTCCATATTACCAGAGGGTTTATCTATCTAGCCTAAAGGATTACATATTACCAGAGGGCTTATCTCTCTAGCCTAAAGGATTCCATGTGACCCATATTATCAGAGGGCTTATCTCTCTAGCCTAAATGATTCCATATTACCAGGGGGCTTATCTCTCTAGCCTAAAGGATTCCATGTGACCCATATTACCAGAGGGCTTATCTCTCTAGCCTAAAGGATTCCATATTACCAGAGGGCTTATCTCTCTAGCCTAAAGGATTCCATGTGACCCATATTACCAGAGGGCTTATCTCTCTAGCCTAAAGAATTCCATGTGACCCATATTACCAGGGGGCTTATCTCTCTAGCCTAAAGGATTCCATATTACCAGAGGGCTTATCTCTCTAGCCTAAAGGATTCCATGTGACCCATATTACCAGAGGGCTTATCTGTCTAGCCTAAAGGATTCCATATTACCAGAGGGCTTATCTCTCTAGCCTAAAGGATTCCATGTGACCCATATTACCCGAGGGCTTATCTCTCTAGCCTAAAGGATCCCATATTACCAGAGGGCTTATCTCTCTAGCCTAAAGGATTCCATGTGACCCATATTACCAGAGGGCTTATCTCTCTAGCCTAAAGAATTACATGTGACCCATATTACCAGAGGGCTTATCTCTCTAGCCTAAAGGATCCCATATTACCAGAGGGCTTATCTCTCTTGCCTAAAGGATTCCATGTGACCCATATTACCAGAGGGCTTATCTCTCTAGCCTAAAGGATCCCATATTACCAGAGGGCTTATCTCTCTAGCCTAAAGGATTCCATGTGACCCATATTACCAGAGGACTTATCTCTCTAGCCTAAAGGATCCCATATTACCAGAGGGCTTATCTCTCTAGCCTAAAGGATTCCATGTGACCCATATTACCAGAGGGCTTATCTCTCTAGCCTAAAGGATTCCATGTGACCCATATTACCAGAGGGATTATCTCTCTAGCCTAAAGGATTCCATATTACCAGAGGGCTTATCTCTCTAGCCTAAAGGATTCCATGTGACCCATAAACGGTTCCGTATGACCAGAGGTCTTGTCTCTCTATATGACCAGAGGTATTGTCTCTCTATAATTCCAGAGGTCTTGTTTCTCTATAATTCCAGAGGTCTTGTTTCTCTATCCTAAACGATTCCATATGACCAGAGGTCTTCTGTCTCTATATGACCAGAGGTCTTTTATCTCCATATTACCAAAGGTCTTGTCTCTCTATATTACCAGAGGTCTTGTCTCTCTATAATTCCAGAGGTCTTGTTTCTCTATCCTAAACGGTTCCATATGACCAGAGGTCTTCTCTCTCTATATGACCAGAGGTCTTGTCTCTCTATATGACCAGAGGTCTTGTCTCTCCATACGACCAGTGGTCTTTTCTCTCTATATGACGAGAGGTCTTTTCTCTCTATATGACGAGAGGTCTTTTCTCTCTATATTACCAGAGGTCTTGTCTTTCTCTCCTAAACGGTTCTATATTACTAGAGATGCCTTTTAATATATACATATATATATTTTTTTACCTTTATTTAACTAGCCAAGTCAGTTAAGAACAAATTCTTATTTACAATAGCAGCCTAGGAACAGTTGGTTAACTGCCTTGTTCAGAGGCCGAACGACACCTTGTCAGCTCTGGGATTCGATCTAGCAACCTTTCGATCACTAGCCCAACACTTAAACCACCTTCATGGAATACTAAACGATTTCAATGGTAGGATTCATATAGGTAGGATTCATATAGTTGTGATTCATATAGGTGTGATTCATTTGGTGTGATTCATATAGGTGTGATTCATATAGGTAGGATTCATATAGGTAAGATTCATATAGGTGTGATTCATATAGGTATGATTCATATAGGTATGATTCATATAGGTAGGATTCATATAGGTGTGATTCATATAGGTATGATTCATATAGGTAGGATTCATATAGGTGTGATTCATATAGATTTGATTCATATAGGTGTGATTCATATAGGTGTGATTCATATAGGTAGGATTCATATAGGTAGGATTCATATAGGTAGGATTCATATAGGTATGATTCATATAGGTAGGATTCATATAGATGTGATTCATATAGGTTCATTCATATGTCATTGTGTCCCCTTACTGATACAATGACATGCAAATCATTATGTACATTCCTTCCTCTCATTCCTCCAGGCAAGTCACAGGTAGGTCTGTGTGAACAACAGTGTGAAGTTAAATTCAAATGTGTTATACTGAGTAGAAGTGTGAATTTCAGTGACAGGTTGTTGGATAGCACATGCACAGAATGTGTAGAAACCGGGAACAAGCATCCAGGGGATGGGTCTAACAGGACAAGGAGAACAGAATGGGGGAATGGGTCTAACAGGACAAGGAGAACAGAATGGGAAATGGGTCTAACAGGACAGGAGAACAGAATGGGGGAATGGGACTAACAGGACAGGAGAACAGAATGGGATATTGGTCTAACAGGACAGGAGAACAGAATGGGGGATGGGTCGAACAGGACAGGAGAACAGAATGGGGGAATGGGGAGAACAGAACAGGGGGGACGGGGAGAACAGAATGGGGGGACGGGGAGAACAGAATGTGGGGATGGGACTAACAGGACAGGAGAACAGAATGGGAAATGGGACTAACAGGACAAGGAGAACCGAATGGGAAATGGGACTAACAGGACAGGAGAACAGAATGGGGGAATGGGACTAACAGGACAGGAGAACAGAATGGGATATTGGTCTAACAGGACAGGAGAACAGAATGGGGGATGGGTCGAACAGGACAAGGAGAACAGAATGGGGGAATGGGACTAACAGGACAAGGAGAACATAATGGGGGAATGGGACTAACAGGACAAGGAGAACAGAATGGGGGAATGGGACTAACAGGACAGGAGAACAGAATGGGGGAATGGGACTAACAGGACAAGGAGAACGGAATGGGAGAATGGGACTAACAGGACAGGAGAACAGAATGGGAAATGGGACTAACAGGACAAGGAGAACAGAATGGGAGAATGGGACTAACAGGACAGGAGAACAGAATGGGGGGATGAGACTAACAGTACAGGAGAACAGAATGGGGGAATGGGACTAACAGGACAGGAGAACAGAATGGGGGGATGGGGAGAACAGAACAGGGGGGACGGGGAGAACAGAATGGGGGGATGGGACTAACAGGACAGGAGAACAGAATGGGGGGACGGGACTAACAGGACAGGAGAACAGAATGGGGGGACGGGGAGAACAGAATGGGGGGATGGGACTAACAGGACAGGAGAACAGAATGGGGGGACGGGGAGAACAGGACGGGGAGAACAGAATGGGGGAATGGGACTAACAGGACAGGAGAACAGAATGGGGGAATGGGACTAACAGGACAGGAGAACAGAACGGGGGGATTGGGAGAACAGAACAGGGGGGATGGGGAGAACAGAATGGGGGGATGGGGAGAACAGAATGGGGGGATGGGACTAACAGGAAATGAGAACAGAATGGGGGAATGGGACTAACAGGACATGAGGCCACAGATTCTTTCCTCCATCATATCGCGACACTCCTCGGTATTGTGATACTTGGCCTGCTATTGTATCATTAGTCAAATGTGTGTATCATGACAACTCTAGTTATAGGATAACATTATTATTATTAGTAGTAGTGATTATTATTAGTGATTATTAACATTATGACATCACACATAAGTGTATTGGTGAAATAAAGTTTGATGTTTGACTATTTATAAATACTACAGTGAGTGTACAAAACATTAAGAACACCTGCTCTTTCCATGACATAGACTGACCAGGTGAAAGCTGTGATGCCTTATTGATTGTCACTTAAATCCATTTCAATCACAAAGTAGATGAACAGGAAGAAACAGGTTAAAGAAGGATTCTTAAGCCTGTGTGGGGCATTGTGGACTTTTCCCATCATTTTGTGGGTAGTTTGAAGTCTCCGGATATATGGGATATCCAGGGAATGTTGAAGTCTCCGGATATATGGGATATCCAGGGAAGGTTGAAGTCTCCGGATACATGGGATATCCAGGGAAGGTTGAAGTCTCCGGATATATGGGATGTCCAGGGAAGGTTGAAGTCTCCGGATATATGGGATATCCAGGGAAGGTTGAAGTCTCCGGATATATGGGATGTCCAGGGAAGGTTGAAGTCTCCGGATATATGGGATATCCAGGGAAGCGAGGTGTTATAAAATCGGTCTCAATTTTTTTATTTAACCTTTATTTAACTGGTCAAGTCAGTTAAGAACAAAATCTTACTTACAATAGCGACCTACTCCGGCCAAACCCGGGCCAATTGTGTGCCGCCCTATGGGACTCCCAATCACGGCCGGATGTGATACAGCCTGGATTCGAACCAGGGACTGCAGTGATGCCTCTAGCACTGAGATGCAGTGCCTTAGACTTATATAACTTATAACACTTTAATTATATAAAATTCTACATTGGAAAAAAACTTTAAAAAACGAGGCTACAGTGTACCCAATAATTTTGTAAAAAATTGGTATTACAGCCATTTAAATGATGGTAGTTGAGGATAGCCTCGTTTTCATAGGGAGAACAAAGTGGATATCCCATATATCCGGATGGACACCTCTGTTCCTCTTTTCAGACTACTGTGAGTGAGTGAGTTAGAGTTCATCTATTCCTCTTTTCAGACTAGTGTGAGTGAGTGAGAGTTCATCTGTTCCTCTTTTCAGACTAGTGTGAGTGAGTGAGAGTTCATCTGTTCCTCTTTTCAGACTAGTGTGAGTGAGTGAGAGTTCATCTGTTTCTCTTTTCAGACTAGTGAGAGTGAGGGAGAGTTCATCCGTTCCTCTTTTCAGACTAGTGAGAGTGAGGGAGAGTTCATCTGTTCCTCTTTTCAGACTAGTGAGAGTGAGGGAGAGTTCATCTATCTCAGCAGCTAATTAATTTCCCGGAACACTGAATGGAGAGATGGGGGAGAGACACCTCTTTCCGACTCTTTCCCAGCCAACCTGCTGTTCTTGTGTGAAGTTGGGAGTGTGATATTCTCTCAAAGCTCAAGTGTGAACTGTTGTATACCCCTAGGTGATATGCAGTAAATCAACGGTAGGTCATGTTGCCAGTCTTTTTGCAATGGTCATGTACATTATATTATTAGGATGTCTTACTTGCTATGTACAGTATGTATACATAATAGCTTTGTACATTTCACTATTTTAAGAAGTGTAGAACCTGCCAGTGAATGAGACAGGGAATTAGACGGTGATATTGGTTTCATTCTGCTTTAGGGTATAGCTGATTTGATAAGACAGTCTTGCCCAAAAGATAAGAATATCACAAATATTAATTTTCACAAAGTCTGCTACCTCAGTTTGTATGATGGAAATTTGCATATGCCCCAGAATGTTATGAAGAGTGATCAGATGAATTGCAATTAATTGCAAAGTCCCTCTTTGCCATGCAAATTAACTGAATCCCCCAAAAAACATTTCCACTGCATTTCAGCCCTGCCACAAAAGGACCAGCTGACATCATGTCTCTCATTAACACAGGTGTGAGTGTTGACGAGGACAATGCTGGAGATCACTCTGTCATGCTGATTGAGTTCGAATAACAGACTGGAAGCTTCAAAAGGAGGGTGGTGCATGGAATCATTGTTCTTCCTCTGTGAACCATAGTTACCTGCAAGGAAACACATTGCTTTGCACAAACAGGGCTTCACAGGCAAGGATATTGCTGCCAGGAAGATTGCACATAAATCAACCATATATTGGATCATCAAGAACTTCAAGGAGAGCGGTTCAATTGTTGTGAAGAAGGCTTCAGGGCGCCCAAGAAGGTCCAGCAAGCGCCAGCACCATCTCCTAAAGTTGATTCAGCTCTGGGATCGGGGCACCACCAGTACAGAGCTTGCTCAGGAATGGCAGCCGGCAGGTGTGAGTGCATCTGCACGCACAGTGATGCAAAGGCCTTTGGAGGATGGCCTAGTGTCAAGAAGGGCAGCAAAGAAGACACTTCTATCCAGGAAAAACATCAGGGACAGACTGATATTCTGCAAAAGGTACAGAGATCGAACTGCTGGGGACTGGGGTAAAGTCATTTTCTCGGATGAATCCCCTTTCCGATTGTTTGGGGCATCTGGAAAAAAGTTTTTTCCAGAGAAGACAAGGTGAGCACTACCATCAGTCCTGTGTTATGCCAACAGTAAAGCATCCTGAGACCATTCATGTGTGGGGTTGCTTCTCAGCCAAGGGAGTGGGCTCACTCACAATTTTGCCTAAGAACACAGCCACGAATAAAGAATGGTACCAACACATCCTCCGAGAGCAACATCTCCCAACCATCCAGGAACAGTTTGGTGATGAACAATGCCTTTTCCAGCATGATGGAGCACTTTGCCATAAGGCAAAGTGATAACTAAGTGGCTCGGGGAACAAAACATTGATATTTTGGGTCCATGGCCAGGAAACTCCCCAGACCTTAATCCCATTGAGAACTTGTGTTCAATCCTCAAGAGGTGGGTGGACAAACAAAACCCCATAAATTCTGACAAACTCCAAGCATTGATTATACAAGAATGGGCTGTATACGTCAGTCAGGATGTGGCCCAGAAGTTAATTGACAGCATGCCAGGGCGAATTGCAGAGGTCTTGAAAAAGAAGGGTCAACACTGCACAGATTGGCTCTTTGCATCAACTTCATGTAATTGTCAATAAAAGCCTTTGACATGTATGAAATGCTTGTAATTATACTTCAGTATCCATACTAACATCTGACAAAAATATCTAAAGACACTGAAGCAGCAAACTTTGTGGAAATGAATATTTGTGTCATTATCAAAACTTTTAGCCACGATTGTACAATGAAAGGGTAGAGTTGATTTGATAGTACAATGAAAGGTTAGATTTGATTTGATAGTACAATTAAAGGGTAGAGTTGATTTGATAGTACAATGAAAGGTTAGATTTGATTTGATAGTACAATTAAAGGGTAGAGTTGATTTGATAGTACAATTAAAGGGTAGAGTTGATTTGATAGTACAATTAAAGGGTAGAGTTGATTTGATAGTACAATTAAAGGGTAGAGTTGATTTGATAGTACAATTAAAGGGTAGAGTTGATTTGATAGTACAATTAAAGGGTAGAGTTGATTAGCCTTTTCTCTTCCTCCTTCCATCTCTTTCCTGCCCTCTTACACAACAGTAATGTGTCAAGTTGTTTTTCTATTTCATTGTGTTTTACAGCTAGCTCATTTGTAATAGAACAGTTAGTTATGATTCATCCCACGGTATTGGTTAGCTTTTTATTTGCCCTTTACTGCTGAATAATAACACGTTTTTTAAATTTCTTATTTTGAATCATGGCCTTTATCCATCAGTTTCTTTTGAAGGCACTCTGACTGAAATGAGGTCCTCAAATGTCTATTGATTTAATCAACCCAAAGCTGAATTCAGAAGAAAACAATCTGTATTTCCAAAGAACAGTTCACGAGCGTGATGTAGCAGCCTGCTGTCTGGTCTGAATATGGTTCAATAGCCATCATTTTTTTTTACCTTCATTAGGGTGACTAAGAGGTTTATGGGTAATGAAACTGGATTGGCCCTGTTATGCGGACCAGGGTTCAAATACTAACTGAATTCTTTCAAATATTTTGAGTGTTTCGCTTTAGCCCGCCTGGAATGCCAGATGGGTCGGGGTTTGCACTTTGGGGACTATTCTATTGGTCCATTAAGCCAAACAAGCTGAATCAAGCACTTATTAAGTATTTGAAAATGTCCATATCTTAGCTATTGTGTGCATTGTTATTGTGTCAGTGTGTATGGGACATATCAACACTACAATACCACAAGTTACTCAGGCAGGGTGCATAGAGACTAGTAGGGAACAGTCTTGAATAGATTTTCATGAAAAAATAACTTCTCTTCCTCCCCTCAGGCATCTGTGCTACCGTACAGTCGGCAGCAAAACCAGTGATGTGATGAATATATCATTACAATACATTATAAAGGATTTATGTTAACACGGATGAAGGAGATTTCTACTGGTGATTTACAGCCTAGACTAACTCTCAGTACAGCCGGGCTGTTAAGACAGTGTGTGTGTGTGTGTGTGTGTGTGTGTGTGTGTGTGTGTGTGTGTGTGTACAAAAGCCTGTCCTCGAGCCATCCAGTTCTGAGCCAATGACCCGTCATCTTTTACTTCAACCTTCTAATAGTCTAATAAACATGTTTCATATCAGAAAAAAAAATTATTTGTTTGATATTTGTTTTGTTTTTTAGTACTCTTATTTCCCTGACTGATCAATGCTCTCTCCTCTCTCTCCGCAGCGAGCGATATGTTTGGAACATCAAATCGCAATAAAATTGCAGTATCAAATTGCAATACATATGCAATTGTGAGAATCGTGAAAATCACAATACATATCGTATCATGATAATACTGTATATTATGGTACATGGCAATTCCAAGCTTTTGAAAAAATGACGTCCTCCTAAAACTGGCACACTAAAACAGCACAAGTTCTGTTTGTGATAATAACATTCTGATAATCCTTGCAAAAGTATTCATCCCCCTTGGCTTATTTCTTGTTTTGTTTCATTATAACCTGTAATTTAAATGGATTTTTATTTGGATTTCATGGAATGGACATACACAAAATAGTCCAAATTAGTGTTGTTGTAACGACGTTCGTCTGTAGAAGGAGAAGCGGACCAAAAAGCAGCGTGGTGGTTACTCATGTTCTTTAATTGAAAACTGAAAGATACATGAAATAACTTAAATCTACAAAACAACAAACGGAACGTGAAAACCTATACAGCCTATCCTGTGACAACAAACACGGAGACAGGAACAATCACCCACAAACACACAGTGAAACCCAGGCTACCTAAGTATGATTCTCAATCAGAGACAACTAATGACACCTGCCTCTGATTGAGAACCATACTAGGCCGAAACATAGAAATACCCAAATCATAGAAAAACAAACATAGACTGCCCACCCAACTCACGCCCTGACCATACAAACTACATACAAAACAAAGGAAATAGAGGTCAGAACATGACAGTTGTGAAAAAATAGCTTAATAAATTTTTTTATAAAAAATAAAAAAACTGGAAAAGTGGTACATGGATATGTATTCACCCACTTCGCTATAAAGCCACGAAATAAGATCTGGTGCAACCAATTACCTTCAGAAGACACATAATTAGTTAAATTAAGTCCACCTGTGTGCAATGTAAGTGTCACATGATCTCAGTATACCTGTTCTGAACGGCCCCAGAGTCTGCAACACCACCAAGCAAGCGGCACCATGCAGACCAAGGAGCTCTCCAAACAGGTCAGGGACAAAGTTGTGTAGAAGTACAGATCAGGGTTGGGTTATAAAAAATATCAGAAACTTTGAACATCCCACTGAGCTCCATTAAATCCATTATTATAAAATGGAAAGAATATGGCATCACAACAAACCTGCCAAGAGAGGGCAGCCCACCAAAACTCACGGACCAGGCAAGGAGGGAATTAATTAGTGAGGCAACAAAGAGACCAAAGATAACTCTGAAGAAGCTGCAAAACTCCACAGCGGAGATTGGAGTATCTCTCCATAGGACCACTTTAAGCCGTACACTCCACAGAGCTGGGATTTACAGAAGAGTGGCCAGAAAAAAAGCCATTGCTTAAAGAAACAAATAAACAAACATGTTTGGTGTTCACCAAAAGGCATGTGGGGGACTCCCCAAAACATATGGAAGAAGGTACTCTGGTCAGATGAGACTAAAATGTAGCTTTTTGGCCATCAAGGAAAACGCTATGTCTGGCACAAACCCAACACCTCTCACCACCCCGAGAAGACCATCCCCATAGTGAAGCATGAGAACACAAACTCAAGTTTTCTGTTTTGTTGTCCTATTTCTTGTTTGTTTCACACAAAAAAAAATTGGTAGGCATGTTGTGTAAATCAAATGATACCAACCCCCCAATAATCTATTTTAATTACAGGTTGTAAGGCAACAAAATAGGAAAAATGCCAAGGGGGGTGAATACTTTGACATGCCACTGTAGACTCACAGAGCCTATAGAATGTCTTCACCCCCTTGAACTTTTGTAACGTTGTGTTACACAGTGGGATTGAAATAGATTTAGGGATTGAAATAGATTTAGGGATTGAAATAGATTTAAAACAAATTTTGTCATCCACAAAATACTCCATAATGTCAAAGTGAAAAGAAAATTCAAAAAACTTTTACAAAATAGTAAAAATAAGTAACTTAAATATAGTCGTTACATACGTATTCACCCCATTTGTTTAGGCAATCTTAACTAATCACATAATAATTTATGTGGGCTCATTCTGTGTTAAATAATAGAGGTTGACATGCTTTCTTCATGACTACCCTTTTCTCTGTGTACATACATCTGAATTTGAAGCACAGATACAACTACAAAGACCAGGGAGCTTTTCATAAGCCTCATAAAGAAGGGCAGTGATTGATCAATGGGTAAAAATAACAAATCAGACATTGAAGGGCAGTGATTGGTCAATGGGTAAAAATAACAAATCAGACATTGAAGGGCAGTGATTGGTCGCTGGGTAACAATAACAAATCAGACATTGAAGGGCAGTGATTGGTCAATATGTAACAATAACAAATCAGACATTGAAGGGCAGTGGTTGGTCAATGGGTAACAATAACAAATCAGACATTGAATATATCTTTATCCCAGAAACATCAAAGATACAGTCATTCTTCTGTCCTGAGCTGCAGGGCAGGAAGGAAACTGCTTAGGGATGTCACCATACAGTTAAATGGCTGTGATGGGAGAAATTGAGGATGGATCAACAACATTGTAATGGCTCCACAATAATGACTTACAGTTGAAGACGGAAGATTACATACACCTCAGCCCAATACATTTAAACTCAGTTTTTCACAATCCCTGACATTTAATCCTAGTAGAAACAAATCGTTTGGGGTGTCGTGCTGCAGTTAGCGAACAATATTAAGTTCAGAAGTTTTGACAGCAGTCAAACAAATGGACTCCGCCAAGAGTCGTACACAATCTAGTCCGGTTGCGGTAACAACTAGTCCTAGTTTCAAATGGACTCCGCCAAGAGTCGTACACAATCTAGTCCGGTTGCGGCCACAACTAGACCTAGTTTCAAATGTACTCCGCCAAGAGTCGTACACAATCTAGTCCGGTTGCGGCCACAACTAGACCTAGTTTCAAATGTACTCCGCCAAGAGTCGTACACAATCTAGTCCGGTTGCGGCCACAACTAGACCTAGTTTCAAATGGACTCCGCCAAGAGTCGTACACAATCTAGTCCGGTTGCGGCCACAACTAGACCTAGTTTCAAATGGACTCCGCCAAGAGTCGTACACAATCTAGTCCGGTTGCGGCCACAACTAGACCTAGTTTCAAATGGACTCCGCCAAGAGTCGTACACAATCTAGTCAGGTTGCGGCCACAACTAGACCTAGTTTCAAATGGACTCCGCCAAGAGTCGTACACAATCTAGTCCGGTTGCGGCCACAACTAGACCTAGTTTCAAATGGACTCCGCCAAGAGTCGTACACAATCTAGTCCGGTTGCGGCCACAACTAGACCTAGTTTCAAATGGACTCCGCCAAGAGTCGTACACAATCTAGTCAGGTTGCGGCCACAACTAGACCTAGTTTCAAATGGACTCCGCCAAGAGTCGTACACAATCTAGTCCAGTTGCGGCCACACCTAGACCTAGTTTCAAATGTACCAATAAAGAATTTTATTTGCATGACCTAGGAATAAACAAATGTACGTCTTCCCAGTTCCCCTCATGTGAACGAATCACTACTATATATACAGGGTTTTCAGTTCATCGTTCACCAGTAGTGGGTTCTGCGTGCTGTGGGTATTACTTTCTCAAACGAACGAAATGAGCCGTAATCAAATAAAATGTTATTTGTCACATACACATGGTTAGCAGATGTTAATGCGTGTGTAGCGAAATGCTTGTGTAAGAAATAACACTTAAAAGTCGAAAGATTTGTTATTTTGATTGAACAAGTCAGTATAAAAAAAAAGAGTTGATAATATCCGAGTCACTACTACTTCACTACTGAGTAGTCTAAATGAAACCTCCAACCTCTCCCCTTTCTCCTCTCAACTCAACAGCTACACAATAAGACAGGGACAAGGCTGTGTGAAAAATGGACCCCCCCCACCAACATCCTCTTCTTCACCTTCACTGTCATAGATTTTTCTATTGTGTTATTGACTGTACGTTTGTTTATGTCTAACTCTGTTGTTGTTGTTTGTGTCACACTGCTTTGATTTATCTTGGCCAGGTCGCAGTTGTATTTGAGAACTTGTTCTCAACTAACTTACCTGGTTAAATAAAGGTGAAATAAAAATAAAAACTCCCCATCCCTACCACTAACGCTCTTCAAGCTCCCACCCCTCATATCCTCTAGTGTACGGGAGAAAATCAATGGAGATAATTGTGCTCCGTTATTGCTGCCTAAAATGCTTTAGATGCAGCTAATGCTTAGTGCTAAGCTAATCAGATTGTTCCGCAGCATAATGCGTTTAGTGAGGATAGCTGGGGTTAGTTGGGGGACAACGCACTTACATTATGCTATCCCACAATAGGCTATCACACAGTAGGTTATCACAAAGTAGGCTATCCCAGTAGACTATCCCAGTGTGCTATCCCAGTAGACTATCCCACAGTAGGTTATCACACAGTAGGCTATCCCAGTAGACTATCCCAGTGTGCTATCCCAGTAGACTATCCCACAGTAGGCTATCCCAGTAGGCTATCCCACAGTAGGCTATCCCAGTAGGCTATCCCACAGTAGGCTATCCCAGTAGACTATCCCACAGTAGGCTATCCCAGTAAGCTATCCCACAGTAGGCTATCCCAGTAGGCTATCCCACAGTAGGCTATCCCACAGTAGGCTATCCCAGTAGGCTATCCCAGTAGGCTATCCCACAGTAGGCTATCACACAGTAGGCTATCACACAGTAGGCTATTCCACAGTAAGATATCCCACTGAAAGAAGAGGGGATCCCTCCTATATAAACCTACACTTGTGGGCAGTCAACAGTTCCTGTATTGGCCTAACAATTGCAGTAATTCATGTGCAACACGGCACACTATTGTCTCCCAACACGGCACACTATTGTCTCCCAACAATGCACACTATTGTCTCCCAACACGGCACACTATTGTCTCCCAACACGGCACACTATTGCCTCCCAACAATGCACACTATTGTCTCCCAACACGGCACACTATTGTCTCCCAACACGGCATGCTATTGTCTCCCAACACGGCATACTATTGTCTCCCAACACGGCACACTATTGTCTCCCAACACGGCACACTATTGTCTCCCAACACGGCACACTATTGTCTCCCAACACGGCATACTATTGTCTCCCAACACGGCACACTATTGTCTCCCAACACGGCACACTATTGTCTCCCAACACGGCACACTATTGTCTCCCAACACGGCACACTATTGTCTCCCAACACGGCACACTATTGTCTCCCAACACGGCACACTATTGTCTCCTAGAGATAACGACACAAAAACCTGTCCAGGAAAGTACCCGTCTTGGCTACTGACCTACTGGCCTACTGGCCTACTGGCCTCTAGTGCCTATAGCCTTACCGTCTTCAGTACTCTGTTCTCAACATCAAACACATCAAGAAACGCCTTTCATCGGTGTCACCACACTTCACTTGACCTTTAGAGCAGGGTTTCCATTAATAAAATGTCTGGACATTTGACCTGCAACATTTTAATTTACCAGACATTTGAGAAATGTACCAGACCCAAATGCATTGGGTGCTTAACACTGTGGACATTAGTCCTGGCATCAGAGAGGACATGGTGGTGAGGTTTAACCTGATTAGGGCGTCTACCTAACGGTCCTCAGAATGACAAATCACATTTAGAATATGATGATTCATATTAACAGAACATGCACTTTTTTTTTACATTTTATTTAACTAGGCAAGTCAGATAAGAACAAATTCTTATTTATAACGACGGCCTACCAAAAGGCAAAAGGCCTCCTGCGGGGACGGGGACTGGGATTAAAAATAAACACACACATCACAACAAGAGAGACACCACAACACTACGTAAAGAGAGACCTAAGACGACAACATAGCATGGCAGCAACACAACATGACAACAACATGGTAGCAACACTGACTGACAACAACCTGGTAGCAACACAACATGACAACAACATGGTAGCAACACTGACTGACAACAACATGGTAGCAACACAACATGACAACAACATGGTAGCAACACTGACTGACAACAACATGGTAGCAACACAACATGACAACAACATGGTGGCAACACAACATGACAACAACATGGTAGCAACACTGACTGACAACAACATGGTAGCAACACAACATGACAACAACATGGTAGCAACACAACATGACAACAACATGGTAGCAACACAACATGACAACAACATGGTAGTAACACAACATGGCAGCAACACAACATGGAAGCAGCACAAAACATGGTACAAACATTATTGGGCACAGACAACAGCACGAAGGGCAAGAAGGTAGAGACAACAATACATCATACAAAGCAGCCACAACTTTCAGTAAGTGAGTCCATGATTGAGTCTTTGAATGAAGAGTTTGAGATAAAACGGTCCAGTTTGAGTGTTTTTTGTAGCTTGTTCCAGTCGCTAGCTGCAGCGAACTGAGAAGAGGAGCGACTCAGGGATGTGTGTGCTTTGGGAACCTTCAACAGAATGTGACTGGCAGAACAGTGTTGTATGTGAAGGATATGAGCTGCAGTAGATGTCTCAGATAGTAGGGAGTGAGGCCTAAGAGGGTTTTATAAATAAGCATCAACCAGTGGGTCTTGGGACTGGTATGCAGAGATGACCAGTTTACAGAGGAGTATAGAGTGCAGTGATGTGTCCTATGAGGAGCATTGGTGGCAAATCTGATGGCCGAATGGTAAAGAACATCTAGCCGCTTGAGATCACCCTTACCTGCCGATCTATAAATTACGTCTCTGTAATCTATCATGGGTAGGATGGTCATCTGAATCAGGGTTAGTTTGGCAGCTGGGGTGAAAGAAGAGCTATTACTATAGAGGAAACCAAGTCTAGATTTAACCTTAGCCTGCAGCTTTGATATGTGCTGAGAGAAGGACAGTGTACCGTCTAGCCATACTCCCAAGTACTTGTATGAGGTGACTACCTCAAGCGCTAAACCCTCAGAGGTAGTAATCACACCGGTGGGGAAAGGGGCATTCTTCCTACCAAACCAAATTACCTTTATTTTGGAGGTGTTCAGAACAAGATTAAGGGCAGATGTACAGTGCCTTGCGAAAGTATTCGGCCCCCTTGAACTTTGCGACCTTTTGCCACATTTCAGGCTTCAAACATAAAGATATAAAACTGTATTTTTTCTGATGTGTAATTTGAACATGTTAGAATAACTGTCCACATTTACTTTTCCTCAGCCAACAAGACGAGTAACGAACAGCAAAAATCACTAACCTATATTCATCTACTACAGTAGAAAGGTTTAGGCTTCCTATTCTATTGGTCAGCTTGTCGAGAAAGAAATGGCCTATTCCAAACTGATTGTATGTAACGGCATTCATAGAAAGAAGGTGAGGACCAAGGTGCAGCGTGGTACGTGTTCATATTATTTATTCCAAACTGAACACTAAATAGAAAAATAACAAAAGGAATAACAGAAACAGTTCAGACAGGCGATACAAACACCCAACACAAAACAACAACCCACAAAACCCAGGTGGGAAAAGGCTACCTAAGTATGGCTCTCAATCAGAGACGACGATAGACAGCTGCCTCTGATTGAGAACCACACCCGGTCAAACAACAAAGAAATCGAAAACATAGAAAATGAACATAGAATGCCCACCCTAGTCACACCCTGGCCTAACCAAAATAGAGAATAAAAGCCTCTCTATGGCCAGGCCGTGACGTTGTAGGACAGTTGTGGGACGATAGATCCCAAATTCATACATCCAGTAGGTCTAGGCTACATAAAAAGCAACACATCTGAACATTTAGCTTAAAACATTGATCAACTCTTATTTCTTCAGATTATATGCGCACATGGCAGTAGGCACATGGCAGTAGGCACATGGCAGTAGGCACATGGCAGTAGGCACATGGCAGTAGGCACATGGCAGTAGGCACATGGCAGTAGGCTACATTTTAGGTTCTCTCAACTTTCTGCTCTCCTTACACAATCCCATTTCTTTGAAACCTCTGGAAGTAATTATGGTCCGTCACATGACAAATTGCTGCATCCCAAATGTTACCCTATTATATATGCTGTGTGCTAGTGTGCTAGTGAACAGGGTTCCATTTGACCATGGCAGTAGTGAACAGGGTTCCATTTGACCAGAGCAGTAGTGAACAGGGTTCCATTTGACCAGAGCAGTAGTGAACAGGGTTTCATTTGACCAGAGCAGTAGTGAACAGGGTTCCATTTGACCAGAGCAGTAGTGAACAGGGTTCCATTTGACCAGAGCAGTAGGGAACAGGGTTCCATTTGACCAGAGCAGTAGTGAACAGGGTTCCATTTGACCAGAGCAGTAGGGAACAGGGTTCCATTTGACCAGAGCAGTAGTGAACAGGGTTCCATTTGACCAGGGCAGTAGTGAACATTTGATACACAGACCTTGTTATTCCTGACGTCGATGACAAGCCCTCTTCTCTTCTCTACTAGCGGTTACAAAGACATCAGAGAGGCTTTGAATGACACTGACTGTAACTCCAATCCAACGGCATCGTCACTGATCATCTGAAATTAGCCCTCTTATCGGTCTTCATTTCACCGGAGTCGCATCAACCATCACCCCACTGTAATAATCCTGCTCTTCACCCTGTCATCAACCCTCTCTAATGGCAAAGTGTGTGTGTGTGTGTGTCTCTCTCTCTCTCTCTAATGGCTATGAGCCTGCTGCCCTATCATCAGTAGAGGCTCAGTAATGTTTTGATGGGAGGTCACCACAGATGCTAGTTAGACACTGACACCGTTATTAATGGTATTATTATCTGGGCGACCTGGGTCTGACACTGTTATTAATGGTATTATTATCTGGGCGACCTCGGTCTGACACCATTATTAATGGTATTATTATCTGGGCGACCTGGGTCTGACACTGTTATTAATGGTATTATTATCTGGGCGACCTGGGTCTGACACCGTTATTAATGGTATTATTATCTGGGCGACCTGGGTCTGACTCTGTTATTAATGGTATTATTATCTGGGCGACCTGGGTCTGACACCGTTATTAATGGTATTATTATTTGGGCGACCTGGGTCTGACACTGTTATTAATAGTATTATTATCTGGGCGACCTGGGTCTGACACTGTTATAAATGGTATTATTATCTGGGCGACCTGGGTCTGACACCGTTATTAATGGTATTATTATCTGGGCGACCTGGGTCTGACACTGTTATTAATGGTATTATTATCTGGGCGACTTGGGTCTGACACTGTTATTAATAGTATTCTTATCTGGGCGACCTGGGTCTGACACTGTTATTCATGTTATTATTATCTGGGCGACCTGGGTCTGACACCATTATTAATGGTATTATTATCTGGGCGACCTGGGTCTGACACTGTTATTAATGGTATTATTATCTGGGCGACCTGGGTCTGACACTGTTATTAATGGTATTATTATCTGGCCGACCTGGGTCTGACACTGTTATTAATGGTATTATTATCTGGGCGACCTGGGTCTGACACTGTTATTAATGGTATTATTATCTGGGCGACCTGGGTCTGACACCGTTATTAATGGTATTATTATCTGGGCGACCTGGGTCTGACACAGTATTTAATGGTATTATTATCTGGGCGACCTGGGTCTGACACCGTTATTAATGATATTATTATCTGGGTGACCTGGGTCTGACACTGTTATTAATGGTATTATTATCTGGGCGACCTGGGTCTGACTCTGTTGTTAATGGTATTATTAATTAATGGTATTATTATCTGGGCGACCTGGGTCTGACACCGTTATTTATGGTATTATTAACAGTATTAGCTGTGATGTTTTTGATTGAGCCTGGTGCAAAGCATTCTGTGAAGGCTAGAGCAAGCTCAAAAGTATTTAACAAAAAAGTCAAATACTATTTGAACCCACGTCTATTAGCTGGTACAGTATCGGTGTGTAATAGAGAATTTAAAAATTAGATGACCTTCACTCCTCGCAGCAGCAGAAGAGAATTGGATTAGTTGACATTCATATTGATGTGACCATTGGTTATGTGTTACCACTCAATAATACATAGATAGCAGTTACCTCTCTCTCTCTCTCTCTCTCTCTCTCTCTCTCTCTCTCTCTCTCTCTGGAAGGAAGGAAGGCCTCAGAGCATTTTCACCTGTCATGAAATACGGCCATTCATATAAGCTGCACGGAACACGACGGAAGTCCAGCCAGTCAGGCTGTTGAACAGTGGGACACAGGACATAACGTGGGCTACTGTACACGGCCAGTCAGTAGACCACAAGGGCAAGGAGCACCAATATGGGCACCATATGTTGTGCTATAGCATTATGTTGTGTTAAAGCATTATGTTGTGTTATTGCATTATGTAATAACAGGAGGCTGAAGAAATGTGGGTTGTCACCTAAAACCATCACAAACTTTTACAGATGCACAATTGAGAGCATCCTGTCGGCTGTATCACCACCTGTTACGGATACTGCACAGCCCACAACCGCAAGGCTTTCCAGAGAGTGGTGCAGTCTGCACAGCGCATCACCGGGGGCAAACTACCTGCCCTCCAGGACACCTACAGCACCCAATGTCACAGGAAGTCACATCAACCACCTGAGCCATTGCCTGTTCACCCTGGGACCATCCAGAAGGCGAGGTCAGTACAGGTACATCAAAACTGGGACCGAGAGACTGAAAAACTGTGTCTATCACTGACACAGAGGGGATGCTGCCTACATACAGACTTTAAATCATTGGCCACTTTAATAAATGGATCACCATTAAGGACTGTTCAATGTTGATCTGAGAAATTGGAATCTATGCTTCAAGGTTTGTTTTGATCACGCGTACTGGAAAATGTTTTGGGTTTCTTCTGAGTATCAACGTAGACACTGACTCCAGTGGCGGTCGGTGCCACTCAAGAAGAGGGAGGGCGATTATTTTTTTTAATGATCATGGCCTTATTTCTATTACGGCATATTGGATGACTGTCATTCATATTCCATTCTCCCATTTCACAGATCCCTCCGGGCCCCTATTCCCACTAATTGTATTTGTATATATGTGCCCTTTGGTTTCCATTGTGCCATCGAATATTGTTACAATGTCCGTTGGTGCGTGTGAGTACCTGTGCTATGTGTTTTTGGGCTTTCGTGCCATTGTGGATTGGGAATTTATTCGAGGTACTCCTCGCACTTTTGTTTGGGTTTCAACCCTGTGTTTTTGTTACTTGTTTGTTTGGTCTTCGTCCCCTTGTCCTTATATGGCACGCCGTAATTTGGGTGAAATAAAAACCCATATTACGCATTGCTGTGCCTGTCTCCCGATCCTTCATACCAACGTGACAACCCGGTTAAATGTAACATCGATAGGTTTTGGCTTCTACATGACACACATATTTTCCCTATACCCATCATGAGGTTGCTACAGCCTAGCCTATGAATGACAGTTTACAACGTAAGCGCACACAATTCAAGAGAAACATTAGAGGTGACAGACAGTGACAGATTCAATACCGCCTTGCACAATCTTGCTTGCGTGTAGCTGATCTAGGGTGTAATCATTAGCAAACGAGAGTCTATATTGGATAAGTTCAGGTATGTTTATGCCCATTTTGTTATTTTTGTTTTCATTTAACTTCTTTTGGATAGGTGGGACGGTAGCGTCCCACCTCGACAACAGCCAGTGAAATTGCAGAGCGCCAAATTCAAAAACTGAAATACTCATAATAAAAATTCTTAAAACATACAAGTGTTATACATCAGCTTAATTAAAGAAAACTTCTTGTTAATCTAACCGCTATGTCAGATTTCAAAAAGGCTTTACAGCGAATGAAAACCATGCGATTATCTGAGAACAGCGCCCAGCAGACAAATCATTACAAACAGTAACCAGCCAAGCAGAGGAGTAACGAAAGTCAGAAATAGTGATAGAATTTATCACTTACCTTTGATGATCTTCGTATGGTTGCACTCACAAGACTCCCATGTTACACAATACATTTTTGTTTGTTTAAATAAAGTCCCTGTTTATGTTTTGTTGGTGCGTTTCGTTCAGTAATCCATTGGCACAAAGCGCGGTCAGACGAAAAATCTAAAAAGTACCATAAAGGTTTGTAGAAACATGTCAAACGATGTTTATAATCAATCCTCAGGTTGTTTTTGTCATAAATAATCAATCATATTTCAGCCGGACAATAGCTTCGTCAACAGAAAAGGAAAAACAAGAAAGGCGCTCTCTCTTGGGATCGCGCAGGACACATCTGTGGAAATTTCCACTGGCCTCTCATTGAAAGTGGTGTTTCTCTCTCATTTTTCAGAGTAATAGCCTGAAACAATGCCTAAAGACTGGCAACATGTAGTTGAAGCCATAGGGATTGTGAACTGCGTCATAAGTTTTTGTATGGTGGATAGGCTTTCAATGGAAAAACAGGCATTTCAAAATAATAGCACTTCCTGGATGGATTTTCCTTAGGTTTTCGCCTGCCATATCAGTTATGTTATACTCACAGACATTATTTTAACAGTTCTGGAAACTTTAGAATGTTCTCTATCCAAATCTACCAATTATATACATATCCTAGCTTCTAGACTTGAGTAGCAGGCAGTTTACCTTGGGCACCTTTGTCATCAAAACTTTTTTCAACAGAATCGGCAGAATGAATACACTCCTGATCACACACAAACACAGTTCACTTTCATAGCAGCCACATACAAACAGCATGATCATTGTATAATTCCTTCTCTCATCTACGCGCTCTCCTCCTTCCTCTCACCCTTTCCCTTTGCTTGTGGACTTCAGTGCAGAACACATTAGCAGTCTGTGACCAGGCGTAAAAATCTTTCCAAGCCAAACCTTCATATCTGGGTTGGCGCACCTCCCTTCGGTTGTGCCGTGGCGGAGATCTTTGTGGGCTATACTCGGCCTTGTCTAAGGATGGTAAGTTGGTGGTTGAAGATATCTCTCTAGTGGTGTGGGGGCTGTGCTTTGGCAAAGTGGGTGGGGTTCTATCCTTCCTGTTTGGCCCTGTCCGGGGGTGTCCTCGCATGGGGCCACAGTGTCTCCTGACCCCTCCTGTCTCAGCCTCCAGTGTTTATGCTGCAGTAGTTTATGTGTCGGGAGGCTAGGGTCAGTTTGTTATAACTGGAGTACTTCTCCTGTCCTATTCGGTGTCCTGTTTGAATTTAAGTGTGCTCTCTCTAATTCTCTCTTTCTCTCTTTCTTTCTTTCTCTCTCTCGGAGGACCTGAGCCCTAGGACCATGCCTCAGGAGTACCTGACATGATGACTCCTTGCTGTCCCCAGTCCACCTGGCCGTCCTGCTGCTCCAGTTTCAACTGTTCTGCCTTATTATTATTGGACCATGCTGGTCATTTATGAACATTTGAACATCTTGGCCATGTTCTGTTATAATCTCCACCCGGCACAGCCAGAAGAGGACTGGCCACCCCACATAGCCTGGTTCCTCTCTAGGTTTCTTCCTAGGTTTTGGCCTTTCTAGGGAGTTTTTCCTAGCCACCGTGCTTCTACACCTGCATTGGTTGCTGTTTGGGGTTTTAGCCTGGGTTTCTGTACAGCACTTTGAGATATCAGCTGATGTACAAAGGGCTATATAAATACATTTGATTTGATTAGATTTTTTTTTGTCATAATCAACATAGCTACAAGAACTCATGCATTAGTAAACCCGCTACAGTGTGCCGTCAGCAGCAAGCAATTCAACAGTTAAACTGATGGGCCCCGGTGACAATAAATTAACAAAACCAAAAGCTTACCTTGACTTGGAAGAGTTCCAGTTTTGGATAGCCTTTGCCAGCTAGCTAATGTAGCATCCCTCTCTGTTGAGCCGGGTGATTGAGTAAGCTAAACTAGCTAGTTAAGTAAGTGAACGAGAAAGTGAAAAAAATATATGACAAAATATGGCTAGCTAGCTCTCTCTATCTCTCACTTCTCCTTCATTTTTAAAGAAATGAAGTTGCTAAAAACTGCTATTGTCTTTCTCTCTCTGAGTCAACTACTCACCACATTTTATGCACTGCAGTGCTGGCTAGCTTTAGCTTACGCTTTCAGTACTAGATTAATTCTGATCCTTTGATTGGGTGGACAACATGTCAGTTCATGCTGCAAGAGCTCTGATAGGTTGGAGGAAGTCCACCGAAAGTTGTCATAGTTACTGTGTAAGTCTACAGAAGGGGGTGAGAACCACGAGCCTCCTAGGTTTCGTATTGAGGTCAATGTACCCAGAGGAGGATGGAAGCTAGCTGTCCGCCGGCTACACCGTGGTTACACCATGGTGCTACCCTACAGAGTGTTGTTGAGGCTACTGTAGACATTCATTGCAAAACAATGTGTTTTAACAATTATTTGGTGACCTGAACATATTTTGTATAGTTTTAATCAAAAGGTTAACTATTTTTATGAAATTCAATGAGGAGGATGGTCCTCCCCTTCCTCCTCTGAGGAGCCTCCACTGACTGACTCTGTGACTGGGTTTATCAATACGTGCATAGAGGATGTTGTTCCCACTGTGACAATTATAACTTATCCAAACTAAAAACCATGGATAGATTGCAGCATTTGCGCAAAACTGTGCAAAACATTGCATTTAACCATGTGACCAGGTGACTGGGAACATGGACGTGTACAAACAGACCACCTATGCCCTCTGCAAGGCAATCATAAAGGGGACAAAGTGGGACAAAGTGGACAAAGTGGAGTCGCAATTAAATGGCTCAAACACGTACAGTTGAAGTTGGAAGTTTACATACACTTAGGTTGGAGTCATTAAAACTTGTTTTTCAAACACTCCACAAATTTCTTGTTAACAAACTACAGTTTTGGCAAGTCGGTTAGGACATCTACTTTGTGCATGACACAAGCAATTTTTTAAAACAATTGTTTACAGACAGATTATTTCACTTATAATTCACTGTATCACAATTCCAGTGGGTCATAAGTTTACATTCACTAAGTTGACTGTGCCCTTAAACAGATTGGAAAATTCCAGAAAATTATGACATGGCTTTAGAAGCTTCTGATAGGCTAATTGACATAATTTGAGTCAATTGGATGTGTACCTGTGGATGTATTTCAAGGCCTACCTTCAAACTCAGTGCCTCTTTGCTTGACATCATGGGAAAATCAAAAGAAATCAGTCAAGACCTCAGGAAAATAATTGTAGACCTCCACAAGTCTGGTTCATCCTTTGGAGCAATTTCCAATTGCCTGAATGTACCACGTTCATCTGTACAAACAATACTAAGCAAGTATAAACACCATGGGACCACGCAGCCGTCATACCGCTCAGGAAGGAGACGCGTTCTGAGATGAACATACTTTGGTGCGAAAAGTGCAAATCAATCCCAGAACAACAGCAAAGGACCTTGTGAAGATGCTGGAGGAAACAGGTACAAAATGATCTATATCCACAGTAAAACGAGTCCTATTTCGACATAATCTGAAAGGCTGCTCAGCAAGGAAGAAGCCACTGCTCCAAAACTGCCATAAAAAAGCCAGACTACGGGTTGCAACTGCACATGGGGACAAAGATCGTACTTTTTGGAGAAATGTCCTCTGGTCTGATGAAACAAAAATAGAACTGTTTGGCCGTTATGTTTGGAGGAAAAAGGGGGAGGCTTGCAAGCTGAAGAACACCATCCCAACCGTAAAGCGCAGGGGTGGCATCATCATGTTGTGGGGGTGCATTGCTGCAGGAGGGACTGGTGCACTTCACAAAATAGATGGCTTCATGAGGTGGGAAAATTATATGGATATATTGAAGCAACATCTTAAGACATCAGTCAGGAAGTTAAAGCTTGGTCACAAATGGGTCTTCCAAATGGACAATGACCCCAAGCATACTTCCACAGTTGAGGCAAAATGGCTTAAGGACAACAAAGTCAAGTTATTGGAGTGGCCATCACAAAGCCCTGACCTCAACACTATAGAAAATTTGTGGTCAGAACTGAAAAACTGAAAAAGCGTGTGTAGGCAAGGAGGCCTGTAAACCTGACTCAGTTACACCATCTATGTAAGGAGGAATGGGACAGAATTCACCCAACTTGTTCACCCAAATTGTGGGAAGCTTGTAGAAGGCTATCCGAAACATTTGACCCAAGTTAAACAATTTAAAGGCAACTCTACTAAACACTAATTGAGTGTATGTAAACTTCTGACCCACTGGGAATGTGATGTAAAAAATAAAAGCTGAAATAAATCATTCTCTCTACTATTATTCTGACATTTCATATTCTTAAAAAAAAAGTGGTGATCCTAACTGACCTAAGACAGGGAATTTTTACTAGGATTAAATGTCAGGAATTGTGAAAAACTGAGTTTAAATGTATTTGGCTGAGGTGTATGTAAACTTCTGACTTCAACTGTATGTGGCAGGGACTCCAGACGGACAATAAAGGGAAAACCAGCCACGTCGCAGACTCCTTGCTCATAAACTAAAAACCTTCTTTGCCCTCTTCGAGGAAAACAACATTGAGTCACCGACACGGGCCCCCTCCACTCATGAGAACTGTGTGCTCTCGTTCTCCGTGACCAATGTGATTAAGTCATTTAAGCGTGTTAACCCTTGCAAGGCTGCCGGTCCAGACGGCATCCTAAAATGCGTCCTCAGAGCAGGTCCAGACCAGCTGGCTGGAGTATTTATGGACATATTAAATCTCTCAATATCCAAGTATGCTGTCCCCACATCCTACAAGATGTCCACCATTGTTCGTGAACCATGAAAGTGAAGGTAACTGAACTAAATGACTATCGGCCCGTAGCACTAACTTCTGTCATCATGAAGTGCTTTGAGAGGCTTTAAGGACCATATCACCTCCACCCAGCAACCTAGACCCACTACGATTCGCAAACCGCCCCAACATGTCCACAGTTGAGGCAATCACCATTTCACTGCACACTGCCCTTCATGGACTAAAGCTCAGCCTTCAACACCATTGTGCACTTCCAGCTTTTCACTAAGCTCAGCACCCTGGGTCTGAACTCCTCCCTGTGCAACCATCTTGGTTTCATACGTAACATCTGGAACACTCAAATTAGTATGATACTCTACTTCTACAATATCGGTGGGTCTCCTGTGGGACGGTTGAGCTAACATAGGCTAATGTGATGAGCATGAGGTTGTAAGTAACAAGAAAATTTCCCAGGACATAGACATATCTGATATTGGCATAATTCTTAAATTCTTGTTAATCTAACTGCACTGTCCAATTTGCAGTTGCTATTAGAGTGAAAGGATACCATGTTATTGTTTGAGGAGAGTGCACAGTTATTAACTTGAAAATGTATTAATAAACCAACAAGGCCCATTTGGGCAGTCTTGATAAAAAATTCTGAACAGGAATGCAATGGTTCATTGGAAAAGTCTAAAACTTTGCACATACACTGCTGCCATTTAGTGGGTAAAATCTAAATTGCGCTTGAGCTGAAATAATACATTACGGCCTTTCTCTTGCATTTCAAAGATGATGGTACAAAGAAAACACAAAAAAACACATGTTTTTTTCTTTGTATTATCTTTTACCAGATCTATTGTGTTATATTCTCCTACATTTCCTCAAACTTCAAAGTGATTCCTTTCAAATGGTATCAAGAATATGCATATCCTTGCTTCAGGTCCTGAGCTACAGGCAGTTAGATTTGAGTATGTAATTTTAAGTGCAAATTGAAAAAAGAGGCGTATTCTTTTCTACGTTTGGCACGGTTACATAACACAGAAGTTTACTTAAAGGAACACTCCACCCAAATGTCTGAATGTCTAAGAATGGAATTTTATACACAACAGACTATGGTTGAGTTACAGTAACATGGTGCAGCCCAGACTCCCAGTGGAGAGTTAACATGATGCAGCCCAGACTCCCAGTGGAGGCTAAGTGGAGACTCCCAGTGGAGAGGATCAGGCCTGTACTAATCAACAACACCACTGAGAGAGAACGTGAAGGGACGCATTCTAACACCAACGTCATCCTTGACTCGACTTACTTACAGCGGCACCTGTGTTGTCGTGAATGACTGAATTACAATCTTCTCACTAATAGAACATGCTGGGTGATACATTTTTCATTTGTTATTGGCTTTGGTAAGTTAGATGGACACTGACTCCTGAGATCGGCAGTCAGGATACGCAGCACATACAAACCTAGGAAACTACACTCTGTCAAAGGGACACTTCAGGTTTTTTGGCAATGGAGTCCTTACTTCTACTTCCCCGGAGAAAGATGATCTTATGTTTCTGCGTTTAATTTGAAGAAGGTTGCTAACTAGCGTTAATTAGTGTTAGCAACTAGCGTTAGCGCAATGACTGGAAGTGTATGGTAACTGCTAGCACAAGTCTGCGTCACAAATGGCACCCAGTACTCTAAATTGTGCACTACTTTAGACCAGAGCCATATGGGTAGTGCACTACTTTAGACCAGAGCCCTATGGGTAGTGCACTACTTTAGACCAGAGCCTTATGGGTGGTACACTACTTTAGACCAGAGCCTTATGGGTAGTGCACTACTTTAGACCAGAGCCATATGGGTAGTGCACTACTTTAGACCAGAGCCTTATGGGTAGTGCACTACTTTAGACCAGAGCCTTATGGGTGTTACACTACTTTAGACCAGAGCCCTATGGGTAGTGCACTACTTTAGACCAGAGCCTTATGGGTAGTGCACTACTTTAGACCAGAGCCTTATGGGTAGTGCACTACTTTAGACCAGAGCCTTATGGGTAGTGCACTACTTTAGACCAGAGCCCTTGTTTAAAAAAAAACAACAGAAAAGAGGAAAGTGGTGTGTGCATATGTTTTCACCCCCCTTTGCTATGAAGCCCCTAAATAAGATCTGGTGCAACCAATGACCTTCAGAAGTCACATAATTAGTTAAGTAAAGTCCACCTGTGTACAACCTAAGTGTCACATGATCTCAGTACACACACACACACACACACACACACAAAACACACACACACAAAACACTCACCTTAGTTTATATTGTTGTTTTTCTCCATGTGCCTATCTATAAATCTTCTTTTGCTCAGCTGTGTGAGAAGAATATGATGAGTTGACAGCTTCAGCAGGTAGACACAAGGACATGATAGTGAGAGTATAGTCAGTCAGTCATTCTATCTTCTCAGTGGACAGGTTTTGCCTACTGAAAAGAAGAACTCTGTCCTCTACTTTTTTGATACATTTTTATTGGGGCTAGAAATACCTGCAATGTGCTGTGTTTCGATCCCTCAAATTCAAATCTGGACCTAGAAGCCAGTTCCACTGGATTTAGAACTAGGAAATTAGGTGGGTGCAATTCATTATCAGATGGTGGTTCAGAAAAGAGAGAGAGACAGGTAGACAGACAGGGAGAGAGTGATCGGGTTCAGAAAAGAGAGAGAGAGAGAGAGAGAGAGAGAGAGAGAGAGAGAGATGGGTGTGGATTTTTTTAGGGGTTAGGGGTTATTACACCCACACAAAGGTGATGCCACTCGGAAATTCAAGGCATTATGAAGTGCTTGTCAAATTGTGAATGAGAGACTGATGAAGTGTGTACAGTCTGCGCAAAAAAAACAAAGCAGAGCTCATGCCTTTAAACATACAACTTTTTTCAAATCATCATTAGTCTCATGCAGCCTTACAATGTATTAAAAATCAAAACATACAGCCCAATGTTTGTATCACAACTGAAGTTGCATAGATAACTCTAAATGAATCATTCTTTGTTAACTGCTCAACACAGAAACGGCACGTGCGCAATAGTTTGGAGAAAATGTCCTTTCTATTTTATTCAGCTGTGTTCAATCGTATTCTTCATACTATAAAATAATATACAATAATGCCATGGAATTCTAAGCTAATCTTGTCTGCTAAATGAACTAGCCCACAGCCACATGGTATAGCCAGAACAGGGCCTAACATAAGGACAACTCAGACTATGCTCTTCTGTTCTTCTGAAATAGACCCGTCTAAAATAAACAATGGATTTATTGTAATGGTGTATATTACATGTATTTATGTAGACGTTCCAAAGGGCTGCATCCGTGGCTTGTAGGCTGTGCGTGGAAGGCAGGAGATGCTAAATGTGTTTATGTCAATTAAGTTAAGTCAATTACAGAGTTATTTGCTTTTGAAGTCACCGTCTGACAAACTTTCATGACCGCCACAGCCCCAGTTGTGACAGTAAATCGTATGTTTTCTGCCACTTAATGCAAAGAGCACATGATCATCATTCATAGTCAGAAAAAAAGGAATATGTAGATGTTAAATATATTTTATTTATCTGATATATATTCAAGCAATTTCTCCATTTCATCCCATTTATTTATTGCCCATCCCCTGCTCACCCAACCCCATCTTGTCCCAATTATCTACAGAATCTACAAAGATTCTATACTAAAAAATCTGCAAATAATCTACACTAAATTATCTGAAAATAATCTACACTAAATAATCTACACTAAATAATCTACAAATAATTTACACTAAATAATATACAATTAATCTACACTAAATAATCGACACTAAATTATCTGCACTAAATTATCTGCAAATAATCTACACTACTAATCTGCAAATAATCTACAGTAAATAATCTACAATTAATCTACACTAAATAATCTACAATGAATCTGCACTAAATAATTTACAAACAATCTGCACTCAATAATCTACAAATAATCTACACTAAATAATTTACAAATAATCTGCACTAAATAATCTACAAATAATTCTGCGCTACTATAGGTCAGTCATTCTATATTGTGTTACTCTAGACTACTTTCACTATCTACATAATAATGTTTCAAATGATTGCTAATATTGTCCTCTTCATCACTGTGCTATAGCCTAACAATACTGATATATTTGGCATCGTGGCTCCGTTAAAAGCATTACAATTCACAGTGATTGAGTGAGATGTGCATAGGTAGTTAGTTGGCTCTTATTTGTGGTGTACGGAGAAACCGCTCTGTGCCTATGCAGGAGACAGTGGTCTTTGTTGAAGCTGGTTATAGAAGACTATTCAGTCCTACTTTAAAGACTTTAGTCTTCTCTCTTTTTTCAGGAAATTGGTTGTCGTTGTGGTTTTTGTGACATCATCCGGTGTCTGCCTCTGTCGGTTGCCCTGCCGTCTGATGTTACCGTGGTGATGGAAGATTGTTCCATGCTCCCAGACGAGGAGTTTGATCGGTGATAGTAAAGGTAGATTCACACATCTGGAGAAAGGGAGGGAGAGGGAGAGGGAGAGGGAGAGGGAGAGGGAGAGGGAAAGGGAAAGGGAAAGGGAGAGGGAGAGAGAGAGAGAGAGAGAGGGAGAGGGAGAGAGATGGGGGTGCAGAGAAGATAGAGAGAGAGAGAGAGAGGGAGAGGGAGAGAGAGAGAGGGGGGATGGTGCAGAGAAGAGACAGTGCGAAACAGAGACAGAGAGGGGAGAGAGAGAGAGAGAGAGAGAGAGGGAGAGGGAGAGGGAGAGAGATGGGGGTGCAGAGAAGATAGAGAGAGAGAGAGAGGGGGGATGGTGCAGAGAAGAGACAGTGCGAAACAGAGACAGAGAGGGGAGAGAGAGAGAGAGAGAGAGAGAGAGGGGAGAGAGAGAGAGAGAGAGAGAGAGATGTCATACTTGGGTGAGAAATGACTGAGACTCTTTGGTACATTTGAACTATATCAGCAGACAGTTTTGCAAAGATATGACACTTGTCAGTAAAGGGTTGTGTTCCACATGGCTCCCTATTCCCTATTAGCCCTGGTCTAAAGTAGTGCACTATGTAGGGGATAGGGCTCTGGTCTAAAGTAGTGAACTATATAGGGAATAGGGCTCTGGTCTAAAGTAGTGAACTATATAGGGGATAGGCCTCTGGTCTAAAGTAGTGCACTATGTAGGGGATAGGGCTCTGGTCTAAAGTAGTGCACTATATAGGGGATAGGGCTCTGGTCTAAAGTAGTGAACTATATAGGGGATAGGGCTCTGGTCTAAAGTAGTGCCCTATATAGGGGATAGGGCTCTGGTCTAAAGTAGTGAACTATATAGGGGATAGGGCTCTGGTCTAAAGTAGTGCCCTATATAGGGAATAGGGCTCTGGTCTAAAGTAGTGAACTATATGGGGAGTTTACCGTGCTGCTACTGTTGACATCTCGATCTGGCCCCAAATATTTATGAACGGCTTTGCCTGATGTCCTTTGTGAATTGATACGGTGTATTTAGGTGAGCGGACACCTGGGGCGATTGATTTGAGTTGCCCTTCGTGCCCGCTCCCATACTTCTGTTTTTCTTTGTAAGCAGAAAATACACATCACTGATGTGTCAACCCTGAATACCACCTGCTGCTCATCTGTTGACCACCCGTCTGAGAGAGCGCTCAGTTTGCAGCTTTTTCCTGCTATTCTCCACATTTTTGCCATGTCTTATGTGTGTTCATGTGCTATCTGAGAGACCTAAATATCACAGCAAAATAAATGTGCTTTAAAAGAAAAACGAGCTAAAATCATTAGCTGACATGGGCTAGTACAGTGCCTTGCAAAATTATTCACCCCCTTGGCGTTTTTCCTATTTTGTTACATCACAACTTGTAATATACATTTATTTTTATTTGGATTTCATGTAATGGACATACACAAATTGCTGTGAAGCCAATAAATAAGATATGGTGCAACCAATTACCTTCAGAAGTCATATGATTAGTTAAATGAAGTCCACCTGTGTGCAATCTAAGTGTCACATGATCTGTCACATGATCTCAGTATATATTCACACACACTTGTTCTGAAAGACCCCAGAGTTTGCAACACCATTAAGCAAGGGGTACCACCAAGCAAGCGGCACTATGAAGACCAAGGAGCTCTCCAAACAGGTCAGGGACAAAGTTGAGGAGAAGAACAGATCAGTGTTGGCTTACAAAAAAAATATCCGAAACATTGAACATCTCGCGGAGCTGAGATTTAAATCCATTATTAAAAAATGAAAAGAATATGGCACCACAACAAACCTGCAAAGAGACCACCAAAACTCACAGACCAGGCAAGGAGGGCATTAATCAGAGAGGCAACAAAGAGACCAAAGATAACTCTGAAGCAGCTGCAAAATCGGAGAAATGCCAAAGGGGGTGAATACTTTCGCAAGCAACTGTAAATGTGGAGAAATATTTCTCTTCGGCTCACATTGTGAGTTAGGCTATAGGCCTTTGCCTGGATATTTAATTAGTGGAGTTGCCTGACGACTCACTACGAATTACGTTTCTAAACTGTTTTAATTTAGCTTCAAACTGATCATCCTACATGTCGTTTGTGCTGATGTCAAAATGAGGGGCGTCGATCAAAGAAACTACTTGGGATCGACTCTAACCAATCAGACTTTCAAAAACCAATGACGCGATTCATGATTTGTGTAGGAGGATGTGGGTGTGTCGGGTTACAAGAGAAGAGCACAGTGCAGGCAGACTGTCCATTAGACATAATGACCAACACAAACCACCCTCCTACTCGTAATTCTTGATGGCTATGGTTTTGCCACTGTTTTGATATTTTATTTGTTTAAAAATCTAAATGTATTTATCACAGGATACAGGAGCTGTAAAAATGGTACAGTGAAATGCTCTCAACAATTGCAGTACAAATATCAATGATTTGATGGAGAAAAAGAGAGGATTTTTTTCCTTCCTGAAAGCATCTCTTCGTGATGAGCGTCTAACTGCTAAATTGAATATAAATATATTCTAATTTGTATCAGGATGAGTATCGTAGACCTGAATCATAATCCACTCATAAGTATGGGTCTATCGCGCAATGGCACACGTATGCTGGTACGTACTAGTCCCAGAAACCTGTTAGCGGTTTCTAGATGAATTGACAGGTAAGTCGTGTTACTGTTGGCGTCACGATGGGTGAATTGAACGAATCCGTCTTTTAGACGTTACTTGTTGCTCTGGACGTTCTGCTAACGGACCCCGTGTGTACCCAATGATGGCAAAAGGAAGTAATCAGTTTGTTGGACGTATGAGTTTGAATGGTTAGCATTCTCTAGGTGTACACGATGTATCATGTTTATAGGATTTAGAGGACAATCTATCGCAGACCGCCAGATGTGTCTTGTTTTGATAACGGTCAGAATGAATAAAATGATAATCAGTCTGTTAGATCATGGATGTATGAAGGTAGAGTACATGCTGTTTGTATGAACTGACCATCATGTTTCTAGCCCCCCAGATGCCATGTGCCAGGTGCCAGGTGCAAGGTGCTAGGTGCCATGTAAAAGGTGCCAGGCAGTGTGTGTTGTTTGGGATTCCCGTGGGGAGAGAACACACATAGTGTAATTATAGCCCAGGCCAGCTACAAGGACGTCTCCTCTGCCAAGTCGTCATTATTAAGTCAACAGGTGTCATGGGTCCTCTTTGTGTTCTCTAACTCTGTAACAGATTGGATGTTGGTCTGTGTGCTTCCTCAGCGGCCTGCTACATGGAAATCAGACCTTCTGACTCTTAGACTCATCTGCGTTGTCAGATGACCTTTAATGACGAAAATATTTTGCCACAATAATGACAGTTACAAGATGTCTCCTGTGTGATTCTTCATGTGATAACTTAGAGAAGTGTGCTGATTGTAACATTTTCCACAGAACCTTTATTTATCTAAGTCAGTTAAGAACAAATTCTTAGCTACCCAGCAACATGCCAGCCACATAGAAATAGTGACAAAAAGCACAAATTTAATTCTAAACCTTTTTTGCTTTTATTCCCTGCTTGTATCCATGGTTACACTCAATACGGCAGTCGGTAACTTTGACTTGAGTAAGAACGTCCGTTCTAGTCATTCTACTTCTATGTACAGCCGGTTCTACACAATCAGCCGGTTCCCCCTCACAGGCTTACTGGCTGGCTGGATCTATGTCCAGACACTATCAGCCGGTTCCCCCTCACAGGCTTACTGGCTGGCTGGATCTATGTCCAGCCACTATCAGCCGGTTCCCCCTCACAGGCTTACTGGCTGGCTGGATCTATGTCCAGCCACTATCAGCCGGTTCCCCCTGACATGCTTACTGGCTGGCTGGATCTATGTCCAGCCACTATCAGCAGGTTCCCCCTGACAGGCTTACTGACTGGCTGGCTCTATGTCCAGCCACTATTAGCCGGTTCCCCCTCACAGGCTTACTGACTGGCTGGCTCTATGTCCAGCCACTATCAGCCGGTTCCCCCTCACAGGCTTACTGGCTGGCTGGATCTATGTCCAGCCACTATCAGCCGGTTCCCCCTCACAGGCTTACTGGCTGGCTGGCTCTATGTCCAGCCACTATCAGCCGGTTCCCCCTCACAGGCTTACTGGCTGGCTGGATCTATGTCCAGCCACAATCAGCCGGTTCCTCCTCACAGGCTTACTGGCTGGCTGGATCTATGTCCAGCCACAATCCGCCGGTTCCCCCTCACAGGCTTACTGGCTGGCTGGTTGACTAGCTGACTGACTGATGGAATGACACACTGGCTGGCTTCCTGGCTGACTGAATGCCTATCTGACTGCCTGGATGACTACCTGGCTGAATCTCTGGGTACCTGACAAAATGACTGTCTGACTGGCTGGCTTGCTGAATGAGGTTCCAGGTGCCAGGTAAGGCTTACAGACTGAGTTACTTAATGCCTGGCTGACACTCTGGGTACCTGACTGAATGACTTGCTGAGTGACCGGTTGACTAACTGACTGGCTGGCCTTTGTTTCATGTTTAGCCTATTTCACTGACTGACTGACTAACTGACTGACTGGGTACCTGGAGTTGGTTTAGTATTTATGTCCCAGGCAGACTGGCGTAGTGTGCTGTGTCTTTGACATTGGTTTTGTGTTTATGTCCCAGGCAGGCTGGGTTAGTGTCCTGTCTTTGACATTGGTTTTGTGTTTATGTCCCAGGCAGGCTGGCGTAGTGTGCTGTGTCTTTGACATTGGTTTAGTGTTTATGTCCCAGGCAGGCTGGCGTAGTGTGCTGTCTTTGACATTGGTTTTGTGTTTATGTCCCAGGCAGGCTGGGTTAGTGTCCTGTCTTTGACATTGGTTTTGTGTTTATGTCCCAGGCAGGCTGGCGTAGTGTGCTGTGTCTTTGACATTGGTTTAGTGTCCCAGGCAGGCTGGCGTAGTGTGCTGTGTCTTTGACATTGGTTTAGTGTCCCAGGCAGGCTGGCGTAGTGTGCTGTGTCTTTGACATTGGTTTAGTGTTTATGTCCCAGGCAGGCTGGGGTAGTGTGCTGTGTCTTTGACATTGGTTTAGTGTTTATGTCCCAGGCAGGCTGGGGTAGTGTGCTGTGTCTTTGACATTGGTTTAGTGTCCCAGGCAGGCTGGCGTAGTGTGCTGTGTCTTTGACATTGATTTAGTGTTTATGTCCCAGGCAAGCTGGCGTAGTGTGCTGTGTCTTTAACATTGGTTTAGTGTTTATGCCCCAGGCAGGCTGGCGTAGTGTGCTGTGTCTTTAACATTGGTTTAGTGTTTATGTCCCAGGCATCCTGGGGTAGTGTGCTGTGTCTTTGACATTGGTTTAGTGTTTATGTCCCAGGCAGGCTGGCGTAGTGTGCTGTCTTTGACATTGGTTTTGTGTTTATGTCCCAGGCAGGCTGGGGTAGTGTCCTGTCTTTGACATTGGTTTTGTGTTTATGTCCCAGGCAGGCTGGCATAGTGTGCTGTGTCTTTGACTTTGATCTATCTGTTCTAGTTGCGTAAGAAGAAGAAGCTTTTATTTACTGTAGTCTTTCATGAATCTTTAATGGAAAACACTTTAGATGGCAGAGAGAGGAGAGAACATCTTCCTTTTGGATGGAGTTACATTAGTGTTAGTATTGGGGTGGAGAAGAGGAGCTAACTGTGCCTGTGATCTAACATGACTGTCTGCAGTAGAGGTCGACCGATTTATGATTTTTCAATGCTGATACCGATACCAATTATTGGAGGACCAAAAAAGCCGTTGTCGATTAATCGGACGATTTTTATTTATTTATTTGTAATAATGACAATTACAACAATACTGACTGAACACTTATTTTAACTTGATATAATACATCAATAAAATCAATTTAGCCTCAAGTAAATAATGAAACATGTTCAATTTGGTTTAAATAATGCAAAAACAAAGGGTTGGAGAAGAAAGTAAAAGTGCAATATGTGCCATGTAAGAAAGCTAACGTTTCAGTTCCTTGCTCAGAACATGAGAACATATGAAAGCTGGTGGTTCCTTCCAGGAGTCTTCAATATTCCCAGGTAATATTCCCAGGTAAGAAGTTTTAGGTTGTAGTTATTATAGGACTATTTCCCTCTATACCATTTGTATTTCATTAACCTTTGACTATTGGATGTACTTATAGGCACTTTAGTATTGCCAGGGTAACAGTATAGCTTCCAGCAACACAACGACAACAGCCACCATCGAAGCAGCATTACCCATGAAGAGCAAGGGGAACAACCACCCCAAGGCTCAGAGCGAGTGACGTTTGAAACGATATTAGCGCGCTAACTAGCTAGCAATTTCACTTCGGTTATACCAGCCTCATCTCGGGAGTTGATAGGCTTGAAGTCATAAACAGCACAATGCTTGACGCACAACGAAGAGCTGCTGGCAAAACGCACAAACCACCGCTCAGTCAGATATTTGTATGCTTGTATGCTCAGTCAGATTAAATGCAATGCAGGACACGCTAGATCATATCTAGTAATAACTAGTGATTATGATTGATTGTTTTTTATAAGATAAGTTTAATGCTAGCTAGCAACTTACCTTGGCTTACTGCATTCGCGTAACAGGCAGTCTCCTTGTGGAGTGCAACGAGAGAGAGACAGGTCGTTATTGCGTTGGACTGTAAGGTTGCAAGATTGGATCCCCGAGCTGACAAGGTGAAAATTTGTCGTTCTGCCCCTGAACGAGGCGTTAACCCACCGTTCCTAGGCCGTCATTGTAAATAAAAATGTGTTTTTAACTAACTTGCCTAGTTAAATAAAGGTATAAAAATATATATTTAAAAAATCGGCAAATCGCCGCCCAAAAAATACCGATTTCCGATCGTTAAGAAAAATTTAAATCGGCCCAAATTAATCAGCCATTCCAATGAATCGGTCGACCTCTAGTCTGCAGATAGATAAAATAACACAATGCTACACAACACAGACAGACAGACAGACAGACAGACAGACAGACAGACAGACAGACAGACAGAATAAAACACTACAGACAGACAGACAGAATAACACAACACAGACATGCAGAATAACTCACTAATACACATACAGACAGACAGAATAACACAATACAGACAGACAAACAGACAGACAGAATAACACACTACTACACATACATACATACATACAAACAGACTAACACAATACCACACACTACAGACAGACAGAATAACACAATACAGACAGACAGAATAACACAATAGAGACAGACAGAATAACACAATACAGACAGACAGAATAACACAATAAAGACAGACAGAATAACACAATACAGACAGACAGAATAACACAATACAGACAGACAGAATAACACAATACAGACAGACAGAATAACACAATAGTACGCAACACAGACAGACAGAATAACACAATACAGACAGACAGAAAAACACAATAGTACACAACACAGACAGACAGAATAACACAATACAGACAGACTGAATAACACAATACAGACAGACATAATAACACAATAGTACACAACATAGACAGACAGAGTAACACAATACAGACAGACAGAATAACACAATACAGACAGACAGAATAACACAATACAGACAGACAGAAAAACACAATAGTACACAACACAGACAGACAGAATAAGACAAGACAGACAGACAGACAGAATAACACAATACAGACAGACAGACATAATGTGACTGTTGTTTTCAGAGTAGTAGGTTAATACTGTTTTCCAAACCTCACTGTGAGACAGACAACCTTCCCATGTAATATCACAGCTATGAGGATGAGGATGATGACCCCAGTATATAATCTCAATGAGGATGATGACCCCAGTACATAATCTCAATGAGGATGATGACACCAGTATATAATCTCAATGAGGATGATGACCCCAGTATATAATCTCAATGAGAATGATGACCCCAGTATATAATGTCAATGAGGATGATGACACCAGTACATAATCTCAATGAGGATGATGACCCCAGTACATAATCTCAATGAGGATGATGACACCAGTATATAATCTCAATGATGATGACACCAGTACATAATCTCAATGAGGATGATGACCCCAGTATATAATCTCAATGAGGATGATGACCCCAGTATATAATCTCAATGAGGATGATGACACCAATACATAATCTCAATGAGGATGATGACCCCAGTATATAATCTCAATGAGAATGATGACCCCAGTATATAATGTCAATGAGGATGATGACACCAGTACATAATCTCAATGAGGATGATGACCCCAGTACATAATCTCAATGAGGATGATGACACCAGTATATAATCTCAATGATGATGACACCAGTACATAATCTCAATGAGGATGATGACCCCAGTATATAATCTCAATGAGGATGATGACCCCAGTATATAATCTCAATGAGGATGATGACACCAGTATATCATCTCAATGAGAATGATGACCCCAGTATATCATCTCGATGAGGATGATGACCCCATAACCCATAATCTCACAGCTAGGACGATGAAGATGATGACCTTCGTATGTGGTTACAAAGGTAATAAGAAGCTCTGAGGATGGCTACTAAGGTTATAGAATGTGGTAAAGGCCCTGATTTATTTCCTCTTTGCCTAGTGCCTTCCTCTCTCCTACTTCTCTTCAGAGAGTTTTGAACCACACGTTCCTTTGTTCAATGCTGGCTGAAGACCTAACTAGCCAGTAACTAGCTAACACCAAACACAGATGAAGACCTAGCTAGCCAGTAACTAGCTAACACCAGACACAGATGAAGACCTAGCTAGCTAGTAACTAGCTAACACCAGACACAGATGAAAACCTAGCTAGCCAGTAACAAGCTAACACCAGACACAGATGAAGACCTAGCTAGCCAGTAACAAGCTAACACAAAGGAAGACCTAGCTAGCCAGTAACGAGCTAACACCAGACACAGATGAAGACATAGCTAGCCAGTAACAAGCTAACACAAATGAAGACCTAGCTAGCCAGTAACTAGCTAACACCAGACACAGATGAAGACCTAGCTAGCCAGTAACTAGCTAACACCAGACCTCTTGATAACAGCGTCTACTAAATTACTAAAATGTGAAAATGTTTGTGCATGTTTTAAACTGTTTGATCAAAGCTCCACAAGAAAACTACTTTCCAGATATACTTTCTGTATATGGCATTGGTCAAAACACACACACACTCTCTCACACACACACACACACACACACACACACACACACACACACACACACACACACACACACACACACACACACACACACACACACACACACACACACACACAGGGAGTTAGTGGTGACAGACCACTGTAATCAGTCCACTGAGTAGGCAACCAATTAAGTAGACGGGGAATCTAAAGGCTATTTCCTTATTAGTACCGCAATCAAATATACCCCCATAAATCTAGCTGTGTTAAAACACTGTTAGAGCTGGTTAGGCCTAAACACTAAACACACAGGCAGTGAGAAGTGGCAGCGAGTGTGTGTGTGTGTGTGTGTGTGTGTGTGTGTGTGTGTGTGTGTGTGTGTGTGTGTGTGTGTGTGTGTGTGTGTGTGTGTGTGTGTGTGTGTGTGTGTGTGTGTGTGTGTATAGACAAATGAGAGCAATGGTCTGGCTTTGATCAAACATTTTAGCAAGCACAGATTTTTACTTTGACATTCTAGTGTCTGTGTGTGTGTGTGTGTGTGTGTGTGTGTGTGTGTACCATAAATAGCGGCAATAGTGTTCCACTTCGTGATCTAGTAAAATACCGTTCAGCCATCACTCGGCGGCAGTGGGACCATTCAGCCATCACTCTGTGACAGTGGGACCATTCAGCCATCACTCTGTGACAGTGGGACTGTTCAGCCATCACTCGGTGACAGTGGGACCATTCAGCCATCACTCGGTGACAGTGGGACCATTCAACCATCACTCTGCGGCAGTGGGACCATTCAGCCGTCACTCGGTGACAGTGGGACCATTCAGCCATCACTCGGTGACAGTAGGACCATTCAGCCATCACTCTGTGACAGTAGGACCATTCAGCCATCACTCGGTGACAGTGGGACCATTCAGCCATCACTCGGTGACAGTGGGACCATTCAGCCATCACTCGGTGACAGTGGGACCATTCAGCCATCACTCGGTGACAGTGGGACCATTCAGCCATCACTCGGTGACAGTGGGACCATTCAGCCATCACTCGGTGACAGTGGGACCATTCAGCCATCACTCGGTGACAGTGGGACCATTCAGCCATCACTCGGCGGCAGTGGGACCATTCAGCCATCACTCGGTGACAGTGGGACCATTCAGCCATCACTCGGTGACAGTGGGACTCAACGCGAAAGAGGACATAGAAAGGTATACAGGTAGAAAGTGGAATACTCTATAAAGTGATTGTCATTTTTATGAACAATAGTGCCTATCCCAGTCCCTCGCCCAGTACTAGTAATGATGCTAAGGTACATGACAAATGTCCCCGTCTGATAGTGTACCACTGACCACAGCCCCTTAGTGTTCAATTATTAACACGGTACAACCAGACTATTTCCCAGACACATTACATTTCCCCCTTGAAGAGGTAGATCACGTTCCCTAACAAAACAAAAAAAAGGCAATTGTTACAGATGGTGTCATCTACGAGACACTAAAGTGCAGTGTTCTATGAAAGACACAGTGGAGGTAAACGCTGGTACAAGTTTAAAATTAATAAACCCCCAGCAGTTACACTAATGAACAAACCAATCGGAGATTACTCTCATCACGAAACATATAGTTATCTGGGCACATAAACTCAGCAAAAAAAAAAAAGATGAAGTCCTCTCACTGTCAACTACGTTTAATTTTCAGCAAACTTAACGTGTGTAAATATTTGTATGAACATAACAAGATTCATCAACTGAGACATAAACTGAACAAGTTCCACAAAATCAAAAGTAACAGTCAGTATCTGGTGTGGCCACCAGCTGCATCTCCTCCTCATGGACTGCACCGGATTTGCCAGTTCAGCTGCGAGATGCTACCCCACCCCACTCTTCCAACAAGGCACGTCCCAGACGTGCTCAATAGTATTGAAATCCGGGCTCTTCACTGGCCATGGCAGAACACTGACATTCCTGTCTTGCAGGAAATCACGCACGGAACAAGCAGTATGGCTGGTGGAATTGTCATGCTGGAGGGTCAAGTCAGGATGAGCCTGCAGGAAAGGTACCACATGAGGGAGGAGGATGTCTTCCCTGTAAAGCACAGCGTTGAGATTGCCTGCAATGACAACAAGCTCAGTCCGATGATGCTGTGACACACCGCCCCAGACCATGAAGAACCCTCCACCTCCAAATCGATCCCGCTCTAGAGTACAGGCCTCGGTGTAACGCTCATTCCTTCGACAATAAATGCGAATCCGACCATCACCCCTGGTGAGACAAAACTGTGACTTGTCAAGGAAGAGCACTTTTTGCCAGTCCTGTCTGGTCCCAGTCTGCCAGTCGATGGTGGGTTTGTGCCCATAGGCGACGTTGTTGGCGGTGATGTCTGGTGAGGACCTGCCTTACAACAGGCCTACAAGCCTTCAGTAAAGCCTCTCACAGCTTATTACGGACAGTCTGAACACTGATGGAGGGATTGTGCTTTCCTGGTGTAATTCGGGCAGTTGTTGTTGCCATCCTGTACCTGTCCCGAAGGTGTGATGTTCGGATGTACCGATCCTGTGCAGGTGTTGTTACACGTGGTCTGCTACTGCGAGGATGATCAGCTGTCCGTCCTGTCTCCCTGTACCACTGTCTTAAGTGTCTCACAGTACGGACATTGCAATTTATTGCCCTGGCCACATCTTCAGTCCTCATGCCTCCTTGCAGCATGCCAAAGGCACGTTCACGCAGATGAGTAGGGACCCTGGGCATCTTTCTTTTGGTGTTTTCAGAGTAAGTATAAAGGCCACTTTAGTGTCCTAAGTTTTCATAACTGTGACCTTAATTGCCTACCGTCTGTAAGCTGTTAGTGTTTCAACTAACTTTCCACAGGTGCATGTTCATTAATTGTTTATGGTTCATTGAACAAGCATAGGAAACAGTGTTTAAACCCTTAACAATGAAGATCTGTGAAGTTATTTGGATTATCTTTGAAAGACCGGGTCCTGAAAAAAGGGACATTTCTTTTTTTGCTGAGTTTACGTTTAATGTTGCTGGCGAGTGTGGGGGGGAGGACAAGTTAATTAGGTTCTCTGTGAGTATTCAACAATGCTTGATATGATTAACATTTCCCCTCTGCATGTCAAAACGAAGCTAGAAGCTGTGAGAGAGGTGACCCTAGAAAAGATTCAGCATCTTCTTGCAAACATGAATATCCCACAGAAAGTTCTAACAAAAGTCAATTTAAGCGGTGAAAAAGTGGCTATGCTTAAAAGCACTCACACCACACAGGATGTTGTTCTTCCTGAGTCAAAGAGATGCGTGTTTAGGTGTCCCGAATATTAAGTAGATGTAACCTGCTACAGGACATGCTCAACAGTGATGATGTGACAGTTAGGGAACTAACCAGAGCCTCCCTCCTTCTGGATCTACAGGGGAAGGAAAGTTCCAGAACAACTTCCTGGACTTCAAGAGGAAGGCCAATGGACAATTGGACAGTTTTGCTGCAGGCTTTGGAGTCCAGTCAGACTGGCTGGACCTCAATGACCTGTGCAACAGGACTGGAGCTCAGGTGGACACGGACTGATATGCAAACTGAGCCAGTGACTTTTCTCTGATGCAGTTGTGGCAGATCGCAGTGTTCTTGTGGAGGCATTATGGAACACCTCATCTTACATCCAGGACAACACTCCTTGGTGTTAGAGAGATGCAGCTACTGTAACACTGGAGGCTGCAGGGGAAACTCACTGCTCTGGACTGTGCTGATGACTCTGTCTCCCATTCCATGTACCAGAATGCTCCCATTGGTGAGGACGTTCTCACCTTTACCGTGAAAGCGAGGTTGCAAGTTCTACCAACAAAATATAATCAGGTACTCTGGTACCCTTAACATCGTGGCCCATTTTGTATTCTACATGAGTCAAATGTAATGGGGGTCATTGCCCATGTTGTGAATGGCTGCTGTTCATACAAGGATTGCAGAAACAGTGTTGTGTAAAAAGGAATATTATGTGTTTTCCTGTTTGCCAAATAAGCCAGATATTGTTGTTGTGGGGGGTTGGCCAGGGGGAGGTGCTCATGTTGTTGTGGGGGGAGGCCAGCGGGAGGTGCTCATGTTGTTGTGGGGGTTGGCCAGGGGGAGGTGCTCATGTTGTTGTGGGGGTTGGCCAGGGGGAGGTGCTCATGTTGTTGTGAGGGTTGGCCAGGGGGAGGTGCTCATGTTGTTGTGGGGGTTGGCCAGGGGGAGGTGCTCATGTTGTTGTGGGGGTTGGCCAGGGGGAGGTGCTCATGTTGTTGTGGGGGTTGGCCAGGGGGAGGTGCTCATGTTGTTGTGGGGGTTGGCAAGGGGGAGGTGCTCATGTTGTTGTGGGGGTTGGCAAGCGGGAGGTGCTCATGTTGTTGTGGGGGTTGGCCAGGGGGGGTGCTCATGTTGTTGTGGGGGTTGGCCAGGGGGAAGTGCTGATGCTGTTGTGAGGGGGGTGCTCATTTGACAGCTGCATTGATCAGGCAGAGAAGCTGCTTAAATACCAGCCCCTCGTGTCACGCTTGGACAGCCTCGGGTGGAGGTGCAAGCTGGCTGGAACAGCCTCGGGTGGAGGTACAAGCTGGTTGGAACAGCCTCGGGTGGAGGTGCAAGCTGGTTGGAACAGCCTCGGGTGTAGGTGCAAGCTGGCTGGAACAGCCTCGGGTGGAGGTGCAAGCTGGCTGGAACAGCCTTG
>NC_092163.1:81332857-81607857 GCF_045791955.1 Oncorhynchus clarkii lewisi | reverse complement strand
CATTAATACTGTGTCTCTTACCAGTGAACCTCCGGGTGTTCATCATTAATACTGTGTCTCTTACCAGTGAACCTCCGGGTGTTCATCATTAATACTGTGTCTCTTACCAGTGAACCTCTGGGTGTTCATCATTAATACTGTGTCTCTTACCAGTGAACCTCTGGGTGTTCATCATTAATACTGTGTCTCTTACCAGTGAACCTCTGGGTGTTCATCATGAATACTGTGTCTCTTACCAGTGAACCTCTGGGTGTTCATCATTAATACTGTGTCTCTTACCAGTGAACCTCTGGGTGTTCATCATTAATACTGTGTCTCTTACCAGTGAACCTCTGGGTGTTCATCATTAATACTGTGTCTCTTACCAGTGAACCTCTGGGTGTTCATCATTAATACTGTGTCTCTTACCAGTGAACCTCTGGGTGTTCATCATGAATACTGTGTCTCTTACCAGTGAACCTCTGGGTGTTCATCATGAATACTGTGTCTCTTACCAGTGAACCTCTGGGTGTTCATCATTAATACTGTGTCTCTTACCAGTGAACCTCTGGGTGTTCATCATTAATACTGTGTCTCAGAAGTTTCTGTCCATGAGTGATGCAACCCGAAAAAACATTAAAAACAGAGTTAATGAGTACTTGAGTTCACCGATAAAGTCTGGACATGGCCTGTTCTCCCTTATGTAAGGAATTAGGCACTTTACTATGTTTACTATGTAGACTACAGTAAACATCTCATTGTCCTGATGGTTTTTGTCAAGACTGCACAGTAGCCTAATACACATATACATGTTTAAACAGTATATATTTTTTATCGAATACAGTAATATATTTGTACAACTGTAGATGATGTGTTTTGATTTTTAGAATACAGTTCTTGGTTTACTGTAGTGATGGACAGCTGGAGGCATTTTGAAAACATGTTTACAAACACTTGTTTATGACAAGTGTAGTTAGGTTGTGAACTCTGCAAACAACGTTTCCACTCTGAGAAAGAGAATGGTAAATGACTGTAATTAATATATTCATTCAATACATTGGAATTACAAAAGAAGCCATGCGCCATGATTGGCTATTAGCAGAATAATATATTTTCGCCAAGTAGGAGATCAAGGAGGAGTCCAAAGAGGAGTCCAAGGAGGAGATTAAGGAGTCCAAGAAGGAGTCCAAGAAGGAAATCAAGTAGAACGATCAAGGAGGAGTCAAAGGAGTCCAAGAAGGAGATCAAGTAGAAGTTCAAGGAGGAGTCCAAGAAGGAGTCCAAGAAGGAGATCAAGGAGGAGTCCGAGAAGGAGTCCAAGAAGGAGATCAAGGAGGAGTCCAAGAAGGAGATCAAGGAAGAGTCCAAAAAGGAGTACGAGGAGGAGTTTTTTATATTTTTATTTCACCTTTATTTAACCAGGTAGGCTAGTTGAGAACAAGTTCTCATTTGCAACTGCGACCTGGCCAAGATAAAGCGTAGCAATTCGACACATACAACAACACAGAGTTACACATGGAGTAAACAAAACATACAGTCAATAATACAGTACAACAAAAGAAAACAAACTCTATAAACAGTGAGTGCAACTGAGGTAAGTTAAGGAAATAAATAGGCCATGGTGGCGAAGTAATTACAATATAGCAATTAAACACTGGAATGGTAGATAGGCAGAAGATGAATGTGCAGGTAGAGATACTGGGGTACAAAGGAGCAAAATAAATAAATAAATACCAGTTTGGGGATGAGGTAGGTAGATAGATGGGCTGTTTACAGATAGGCTAAGTACAGGTGCAGTGATCTGTAAAATGCTCTGACAGCTGGTGCTTAAAGCTAGTGAAGGAGATGTGAGTCTCCAGCTTCAGAAATTTGTGCAATTCGTTACAGTCATGGGCAGCAGAGAACTGGAAGGAAAGACAACCAAAGGAGGAATTGGCTTTGGGGGTGACCAGTGAGATATACCTGCTGGAGCTCGTGCTACGAGTGAGTGCAGCTATGGTGACCAGTGAGCTGAGATAAGGCGGGGCTTTACCTAGCAGAGACTTGTAGATAACCTTTTAGCCAGTGGGTTTGGCGACGAGTATGAAGCGAAGGCCAACCAACGAGAGCGTACAGGTCGCAATGGTGGGTAGTGTATGGGGCTTTGGTGACAAAACGGATGGCACTGTGATAGACTGCATCCAATTTGTTGAGTAGGGTATTGGAGGCTATTTTGTAAATGACATCGCCAAAGTCGAGGATTGGTAGGATGGTCAGTTTTACAAGGGTATGTTTGGCAGCATGAGTGAAGGATGCTTTGTTGCGAAATAGGAAGCCAATTCTAGATTTAATTTTGGATTGGAGATGTTTGATATGGGTCTGGAAGGAGAGTTTACAGTCTAACCAGACACCTAAGTATTTGTAGTTGTCCACGTATTCTAAGTCAGAGCCGTCCAGAGTAGTGATGCTGGACAGGCGAGCAGGTGCAGGTAGAGATTGATTGAAAAGCATGCATTTAGTTTTACTTGTATTTAAGAGCAATTGGAGGCCATGGAAGGAGAGTTGTATGGCATTGAAGCTCGTCTGGAGGTTAGTTAACACAGTGTCCAAGGAAGGGCCAGAAGTATACAGAATGGTGTCGTCTGCGTAGAGGTGGATCAGAGACTCACCAGCAGCAAGAGCGACCTCATTGATGTATCCAGAGAAGAGAGTCGGTCCAAGAATTGAACCCTGTGGCACTCCCATAGAGGTCCGGACAGCACACTGAACTCTATCAGAGAAGTAGTTGGTGAACCAGGCGAGGCAATCATTTGAGAAACCAAGGCTGTTGAGTCTGCCGATGAGGATGTGGTGATTGACAGAGTCGAAAGCCTTGGCCAGATCAATGAATACGGCTGCACAGTAATGTTTCTTATCGATGGCGGTTAAGATATCGTTTAGGACCTTGAGCGTGGCTGAGGTGCACCCATGACCAGCTCTGAAACCAGATTGCATAGCAGAGAAGGTATGGTGAGATTCTTTCGAAGACCTTAGAAAGGCATGGTAGGATAGATATAGGTCTGTAGCAGTTTGGGTCAAGAGTGTCCCCCCCTTTGAAGAGGGGGGTGACCGCAGCTGCTTTCCAATCTTTGGGAATCTCAGACGACACGAAAGAGAGGTTGAACAGGCTAGTAATAGGGGTGGCAACAATTTCGGCAGATAATTTTAGAAAGAAAGGGTCCAGATTGTCTAGCCCGGCTGATTTGTAGGGGTCCAGATTTTGCAGCTCTTTCAGAACATCAGCTGAACGGATTTGGGAGAAGGAGAAATGGGGAAGGCTTAGGCGAGTTGCTGTGGGAGGTGCAGTGCTGTTGACCGGGGTAGGAGTAGCCAGGTGGAAAGCATGGCAAGCCGTAGAAAAATGCTTATTGAAATTCTCAGTTATGGTGGATTTATCAGTGGTGACAGTGTTTCCTATCTTCAGTGCAGTGGGCAGCTGGGAGGAGGTGTTCTTATTCTCCACTTTACAGTGTCCCAGAACTTTTTTGAGTAAGTGTTGCAGGAAGCAAATTTCTGCTTGAAAAAGCTAGCCTTGGCTTTTCTAACTGCCTGTGTATAATGGTTTCTAGCTTCCCTGAACAGCTGCATATCACGGGGGCTGTTCGATGCTAATGCAGAACGCCATAGGATGTTTTTGTGTTGGTTAAGGGCAGTCAGGTCTGGGGAGAACCAAGGGCTATATCTGTTCCTGGTTCTAAATTTCTTGAATGGGGCATGCTTATTTAAGATGGTTAGGAAGGCATTTAAAAAAAATATCCAGGCATCCTCTACTGACGGGATGAGATCAATATCCTTGAACCAATATACCATGAAGGAGACCGAGGAGATCAAGGAGAAGTCCAAGAAGGAGAACAAGAAGGAGATCAAGTCGGAGATCAAGGAGGAGTCCAAGGAGGAGTCCAAGAAAGATATCAAGTAGAAGATCAAGTAGGAGAACAAAGGAGGAGTCCAAGAAGGAGAACATGGAGGAGTCCAAGTACGAGTCCAAGAAGGAGTCCAAGAAGGAGACCAAGGAGGAGTCCAAGAAAGATATCAAGTAGAAGACCAAGAAGGAGGGTAGGAAAGGAGGCTAGGAGGAGCATTGTATTTAAAGACAAAGTAGCCTAATAAACATATGCATTTAGATTTATAATAAAAATAATATAAACCTCAATAACATATTTCTACCACGGTAGATGCAGTGTTTTTGGTCATTATTAAAAACAGTCAAATACATTTGTGAATTCAAACGCTTTAGCCGACATGTTGCAGTTTATTCATTGTTTAATTATTATTGTGATAATTGCGTTGTTTAATCTATAACCTGTTACTTCATATGCCTTGACACCGTGATGTATAGGCCTAAAGGCCGAGACAATAAGAAGACACAGTGGCAGAATAAATTCAACCACACCTTTTGTTTTATCACAAAACTGGATAGCAACCTCTGTCCAGTGAAGTCCACAAATCATATTGAATGTACAGTAACCTACAGCACGGTCAAGCACGTTAATGTTCCCCCATATCTTCGGACCACTTATCACCACTATTGATTTAGAACCACAGAGAGTTAACCGCAAGTCACAAATAAAACAGGAGCTGCCTCCACTGTTCCAGCACTATTTCAACTTCCACATTTCAACATCATCAAATCACTTCTGCTTAGTTTAATACAGTGACAACTAAAAGATACCAAAAACAATTTAGTCCAATCAACGTAAGCTGGGTTCGTGCAGAACATGTTGACTCACCCTACTTGCAGAGAAACGCCAATGCCATCCTCCTCTCATGTTGACGAAACAGTCTATCTTCCACTCATGGGCACCGTTAGCTAGTTAACATTAGCCTTCTACATCTAGCTACATATTGAACTTCCATCCTCTCAGACCAGAGACACAACAATGTAGGAATTTTATAATCTTGCCATTATAATCATTGACCAGTATGGAGAATTAAGTAAAAGCACAAGTCCAAATCCCTATCTCCATCCATGGCTAATTTAGGGAAAGGCTGGCTAGCTAGCCACCGGGGAACGACAGCACAACGAGATGCAACAGTTTTTGTTGACGTCCATGACGTTGGCTCTCAATGGGATTTGATAGGAGTGACGTCAAATCCAAGCTGGTTTCCTCTTGACACTTTGTTTTGGTGCGCCAGGACCATTCACAGTTGAGCTCGCTCAGTTTAGCTCGACGCTGATTGGCACATTTTTTATGTATTTTTTTTTGTCAAGGGAGGCCCGATGCTCTCTGATAGGCACAAAGACAATATTTAGCAATGGGATTTTTTTCTTCTTCTCCCGGGACAATTGACCAGCGGCAATTTTACTTATCAGCTTTTCAACAACAACAACAACAACAACAACAACAACAACAACAAACTGACAAAAGCCGCTAACGGAAACCCTGACACACACATTCTGGGCTAACGCTGAGGATACGATGGATGTCTATGAATAACATAGCACAGGAAGGAGGGAGGACATTAAAATGGCAGCCTGGTGGAGATAGAAGTTGATTTATCCTCTGTTGTTCTGCTACGATGGCGTTCATACTTTCTGTCTGAATTGCCCATTGGTAATGGATGGAGTGCAGAGACCAGACTACTGGGTCTATTTATCAATGGGAGTAAATATAGGTAGAATGGGTCTATGTATCTTTGAGAGTAAATATAGGTAGAATGGGTCTATTTATCTTTGAGAGTAAATATAGGTAGAATGGGTCTATTTTTATTCTTAACAATGAGAGTAAATATAGGTAGAATTGGTCTATTTATCTTTGAGAGTAAATATAGGTGGAATGGGTCTATTTGTATTGTTAACAATGAGAGTAAATATAGATAGAATGGCTCTATTTATCAATGAGAGTAAATATAGGTAGAATGGGTCTATTTACATTGTTAACAATGAGAGTAAATATAGGTAGAATGGGTCTATTTACATTGTTAACAATGAGAGTAAATATAGGTAGAATGGCTCTATTTATATTGTTAACAATGAGAGTAAATATAGGTAGAATGGCTCTATTTATCTTTGAGAGTAAATATAGGTAGAATGGGTCTATTTATGTTGTTAACAATGAGAGTAAATATAGGTAGAATGGCTCTATTTATCAATGAGAGTAAATATAGGTAGAATGGGTCAATTTATATTGTTAACAATGAGAGTAAATATAGGTAGAATGGGTCTATTTATATTGTTAACAATGAGAGTGGGGAAGAGGAGGTGCAGGGAGCTAGCTGGCTGCTGGGAGGTTGTATTGAGGGTATACTGTCTGTGGGGAGGAGGAGGTGCAGGGAGCTAGCTGGCTGCTGGGAGGTTGTATTGAGGGTATACTGTCTGTGGGGAGGAGGAGGTGCAGGGAGCTAGCTGGCTGCTGGGAGGTTATAATGAGGGACACTGTCTGTGGGGTGGAGGAGGTGGTGCAGGGGGCTGGCTGGCTGCTGGGAGGTTATAATGAGGGACACTGTCTGTGGGGAGGAGGAGGAGGTGCAGGGGGCTGGCTGGCTGCTGGGAGGTTGTATTGAGGGATACTGTCTGTGGGGTGGAGGAGGTGCAGGGGGCTGGCTGGCTGCTGGGAGGTTGTAATTAGAGATACTGTCTGTGGGGTGGAGGAAGAGGTGCAGGGGGCTGGCTGGCTGCTGGGAGGTTGTAATTAGAGATACTGTCTGTGGGGTGGAGGAAGAGGTGCAGGGGGCTGGCTGCTGGGAGGTTGTAATTAGAGATACTGTCTGTGGGGTGGAGGAGGTGCAGGGGGCTGGCTGCTGGGAGGTTGTAATTAGAGATACTGTCTGTGGGGTGGAGGAGGTGCAGGGGGCTGGCTGGCTGCTGGGAGGTTGTAATTAGAGATACTGTCTGTGGGGTGGAGGAAGAGGTGCAGGGGGCTGGCTGCTGGGAGGTTGTAATTAGAGATACTGTCTGTGGGGTGGAGGAGGTGCAGGGGGCTGGCTGCTGGGAGGTTGTAATTAGAGATACTGTCTGTGGGGTGGAGGAGGTGCAGGGGGCTGGCTGGCTGCTGGGAGGTTGTAATTAGAGATACTGTCTGTGGGGTGGAGGAAGAGGTGCAGGGGGCTGGCTGCTGGGAGGTTGTAATTAGAGATACTGTCTGTGGGGTGGAGGAAGAGGTGCAGGGGGCTGGCTGCTGGGAGGTTGTAATTAGAGATACTGTCTGTGGGGTGGAGGAGGTGCAGGGGGCTGGCTGCTGGGAGGTTGTAATTAGAGATACTGTCTGTGGGGTGGAGGAGGTGCAGGGGGCTGGCTGCTGGGAGGTTGTAATTAGAGATACTGTCTGTGGGGTGGAGGAGGTGCAGGGGGCTGGCTGGCTGCTGGGAGGTTGTAATTAGAGATACTGTCTGTGGGGTGGAGGAGGTGCAGGGGGCTGGCTGCTGGGAGGTTGTAATTAGAGATACTGTCTGTGGGGTGGAGGAGGAGGTCTTTATTTAGTTGTTGAACGCTATAGTGATGTATCATTTGTTGATTGTCCTCAGCAGTTCTGTGTTGACTAGCAAACCACTTTATCATGATCATTCTGCCAAGGAAAAAAAATAGACACATTCTACCTATATTTACTCTCATTGTTAACAATGTAAATAGAGCCATTCTACCTATATTTACTCTCATTGATAAATAGAGCCATTCTAGCTATATTTACTCAAATTGTTAAATAGAGCCATTCTACCTATATTTACTCTCATTGTTAACAATGTAAATAGAGCCATTCTACCTATATTTACTCTCATTGTTAACAATGTAAATAGAGCCATTCTACCTATATTTACTCTCATTGATAAATAGACCCATTCTACCTATATTTACTCTCATTGATAAATAGACCCATTCTACCTATATTTACTCTCATTGATAAATAGAGCCATTCTAGCTATATTTACTCAAATTGTTAAATAGAGCCATTCTACCTACATTTACTCTCATTGATAAATAGAGCCATTCTACCTATATTTACTCTCATTGATAAATAGAGCCATTCTACCTATATTTACTCTCATTGATAAATAGAGCCATTCTACCTATATTTACTCTCATTGATAAATAGAGCCATTCTACCTATATTTACTCTCATTGATAAATAGAGCCATTCTACCTATATTTACTCTCATTGATAAATAGAGCCATTCTACCTATATTTACTCTCATTGATAAATAGAGCCATTCTAGCTATATTTACTCAAATTGTTAAATAGAGCCATTCTACCTATATTTACTCTCATTGTTAACAATGTAAATAGAGCCATTCTACCTATATTTACTCTCATTGTTAACAATGTAAATAGAGCCATTCTACCTATATTTACTCTCATTGATAAATAGACCCATTCTACCTATATTTACTCTCATTGATAAATAGACCCATTCTACCTATATTTACTCTCATTGATAAATAGAGCCATTCTAGCTATATTTACTCAAATTGTTAAATAGAGCCATTCTACCTACATTTACTCTCATTGATAAATAGACCCATTCTACCTATATTTACTCTCATTGATAAATAGACCCATTCTACCTATATTTACTCTCATTGATAAATAGAGCCATTCTACCTATATTTACTCTCATTGATAAATAGACCCATTCTACCTATATTTACTCTCATTGATAAATAGAGCCATTCTACCTATATTTACTCTCATTGATAAATAGAGCCATTCTACCTATATTTACTCTCATTGATAAATAGAGCCATTCTACCTATATTTACTCTCATTGATAAATAGAGCCATTCTACCTATATTTACTCTCATTGATAAATAGACCCATTCTACCTATATTTACTCTCATTGTTAACAATATAAATTGACCCATTCTACCTATTTACTCTCATTGTTAAATAGAGCCATTCTACCTATATTTACTCTCATTGTAAATGCTGTTTAATGTGACGATGTGCCAACGCAGAGTTCCTTTTTTTTTTTTTGCATTTTTAAGTAGCTTATTCACTTTTAAATGTTTATTCTTTCCTCCTAAGTATTCCCTCTTTTCGTTTAGTTCTCGTCGGTCGTAGATACATTGAGTTAATCGGTTGTGCAATTTCTTAATTTCCTCCAATCACTGTGATGCTAGCCGGAGTATTTCATTTTTCATACCCAATCACGCGGAGCCAGTCAGCCAGTAACACACCATCAGCATCCATCTCTAACACAGCCCTTTACCGTCCAGGCCCTGGCTCTGGCGACGTCACACACGATTATATACACTAGTTGGATCAGGAAAACAAGAATGTTTCTTTACGAATAAGAGAGATGTGAAAAATTAAGCGTTAATTGAAAATATCAGTGTTGAAAATGAATCCAGCACAGAATGTATTAAAGAGGCAATAGAATACACATATATATATATATACTCCATCTGGTTTCATGGCTGTAGTCTTTATCTTTACCAGGCCACTGAGCTAAAGAGGTTTTCTACTGGAGACCAGAGAATAGAAGATGGAGAGGAGAGAGGGAGAGGAGTGGAAAGAGGGAGGAGACAGAAGAGGAAAGAGGGACCGGAGAGGAGAGAGGAGACAGGAGGGAGAGGAGAGGAGACAGAAGAGGAAAGAGGGAGAGGAGAGAAGACAGGAGGGAGAGGAGAGAGGGACAGGAGAGGAAGAGGAGAAGAAAAAGTGAGGAGTCAGGAGGGGGAGGAGAGGAGAGAGGGGGAGACAGGAGGGGGAGGAAAGGAGAGAGGGGGAGACAGGAGGGAGAGGAGAGAGGGAGAGGAGAATAAAAGGGGAGGAGACAGGAGGGAGAGGAGAGGATAGAGGGAGGAGACAGAAGAGGAAAGAGGGACAGGAGAGGAGAGAGGGAGAGGAGACAAGAGGGAGAGGATAGAGGGAGAGGAGAGGAGAGGAAAAGAGAGGAGAGGAGAGGAGGAGAAGAGAGGAGAGGAGAGGAAAAGAGAGGAGAGGAGAGGAGAAGAGAGGAGAGGTGGGGAGAGGAGAGGAGAGGAGAGAGGGGAGAGTAAGAAACCTAGAGAGAAGGAGACTGAGATGACTGAGGCACTTAGCTCCAAACCTGAAAGGACGGGAGGAGAGTCTCTGTCTCACTCAACACAGCTCAAATGGTCAATAACCATCTCTCCTCACACACAAACTGTGGCTCAAATTCAAGTCCCGCTGAGACTGTTCAGCCAGCCATGGAACCATCTCACTGGGTTGACAAATGTGTGATCTCGATTGTGTCTCTCTCTTTTAGAAGTAGCAGACAACAATCTACTTTTTAGTGGGCCGTGTGTTGTGTTCATGTCTTTACCTCTGTTTGTTTGAGAGGAGGCCAGAGCAGGCCAGGCACTACTGTAAAGCATCCAATAATGTGTGGGTTTAGTACATGTGGGTTTAGTAAATGTGGGTCTAGTGAATGTGGGTTTGGTAAATGTGGGTTTGGTAAATGTGGGTTTGGTAAATGTGGGTTTAGTAAATGTGGGTTTAGTAAATGTATGTCTAGTAAATGTGGGTTTAGTAAATGTGGGTTTAGTAAATGTTGGTTTTGTAAATGTATGTCTAGTAAATGTGGGTTTAGTAAATGTGGGTTTAGTAAATGTTGGTTTTGTAAATGTATGTCTAGTAAATGTGGTTCTAGTAAATGTGGGTTTAATAAATGTGGTTCTAGTAAATGTGGGTTTAGTAAATGTGGGTTTAGTAAATGTTGGTTTAGTAAATGTTGGTTTAGTAAATGTGGGTTTAGTAAATGTGGGTTTAGTAAATCTGGGTTTAGTAAATGCTACACTACTTGTACTTTCCTTCTTTCCTGTTCTCACCCAGACACTGAAACACACACACACACAGTATGGAGCATCATAACCTCTGCTTCAAGTATGGCGACAACATGAGACAGAAACAGTTAGTTAGGCTATTCTTCCTTCTAGCCAATCCCCAGCACTCCCATCGCCTCTCATTCTTATCCAGAGTAACGTGTATGTGTGTGTGTGTGTTTTGTGTGTGTGTATGCACTTAAGTACGTGTGTGTGCGGCATAATTGCATGTGTGTGTGTGTGTTGGGTGTCATTGTGGGACAGTATATTGACCTGGGTGGTCATTATCTTGTGTGGCAGTATATTGATATCTTGTGTGGCAGTATATTGACCTGGGTGGTCATTATCTTGTGTGGCAGTATATTGTCCTGGGTGGTCATTATCTTGTGTGACAGTATATTGATATCTTGTGTGGCAGTATATTGACCTGGGTGGTCATTATCTTGTGTGGCAGTATATTGTCCTGGGTGGTCATTATCTTGTGTGGCAGTATATTGTCCTGGGTGGTCATTATCTTGTGTGGCAATATATTGACCTGGGTGGTCATTATCTTGTGTGGCAGTATATTGACCTGGGTGGTCATTATCTTGTGTGGCAGTATATTGACCTGGGTGGTCATTATCTTGTGTGGAAATATATTGACCTGGGTGGTCATTATCTTGTGTGACAGTATATTGACCTGGGCGGTCATTATCTTGTGTGACAGTATATTGACCTGGGTGGTCATTATCTTGTGGGACAGTATATTGACCTGGGTGGTCATTATCTTGTGAGACAGTATATTGACCTGGGTGGTGATTATCTTGTGTGGCAGTATATTGACCTGGGTGGTCATTATCTTGTGTGGCAGTATATTGACCTGGGTGGTCATTATCTTGTGTGGCAGTATATTGACCTGGGTGGTCATTATCTTGTGTGGCAGTATATTGACCTGGGTGGTCATTATCTTGTGTGGCAGTTTATTGACCTGGGTGGTCATTATCTTGTGTGGCAGTATATTGACCTGGGTGGTCATTATCTTGTGTGGCAGTATATTATCCTGGGTGGTCATTATCTTGTGTGGCAGTATATTGACCTGGGTGGTCATTATCTTGTGTGGCAGTATATTGACCTGGGTGGTCATTATCTTGTGTGGCAGTATATTGACCTGGGTGGTCATTATCTTGTGTGACAGTATATTGACCTGGGTGGTCATTATCTTGTGTGGCAGTATATTGACCTGGGTGGTCATTATCTTGTGTGGCAGTATATTGACCTGGGTGGTCATTATCTTGTGTGACAGTATATTGACCTGGGTGGTCATTATCTTGTGTGACAGTATATTGACCTGGGTGGTCATTATCTTGTGTGGCAGTATATTGACCTGGGTGGTCATTATCTTGTGTGACAGTATATTGACCTGGGTGGTCATTATCGTGTGTGACAGTATATTGACCTGGGTGATCATTATCGTGTGTGGCAGTATATTGACCTGGGTGGTCATTATCTTGTGTGGCAGTATATAGACCTGGGTGGTCATTATCTTGTGTGGCAGTATATTGACCTGGGTGGTCATTATCTTGTGTGGCAGTATATTGACCTGGGTGGTCATTATCTTGTGTGGCAGTATATTGACCTGGGTGGTCATTATCTTGTGTGGCAGTATATTGTCCTGGGTGTTTGTTTTTTTTACCCCTTTTTCTCCCCAATTTCGTGGTATCCAATTGTTGTATTATCTACTATCTTATCTCATCGCTACAGGGCTCGTAAGGGCTCGGGAGAGACAAAGGTTGAAAGTCATGCATCCTCCAATACACAACCCAACCAAGCCGCACTGCTTCTTAACACAGCGCTCATCCAACCCGGAAGCCAGCCGCACCAATGTGTCGGAGGAAGCACCGTGCACCTGGCAACCTTGGTTAGCGCGCACTGCGCCCGGCCCGCCACAGGAGTCGCTGGTGCGCGATGAGACAAAGACATCCCTACCGACCAAGCCCTCCCTAACCCGGACGACGCTAGGCCAATTGTGCGTCGCCCCATGGACCTCCCGGTCACGGCCGGTTACGACAGAGCCTGGGCGCGAACCCAGAGTTTCTGATGACACAGCTGGCGCTGCAGTACAGCGCCCTTAACCACTGTGCCACCCGGGCAGGCCATGGGTGGTCATTATCTTGTGTGGCAGTATATTGACCTGGGTGGTTGTAGGTTATTAAATGATATCAAACTCAACCGTTTATATTTTCCAGTGATGAAGACATGGATGTCTCATGGTATGGTGGGGTAAGCAAAATGGGTCAACTTTGAGCACCTCTTATCTCCTGAATATTTTGGCATTCAGGTCCAAAATGTCACTTTGACTACTTGGAAAGTTTTGTTCAAATCAAAAATGGGTGTGGTCAAAAAGGGATTGAAATCAAATGTAAATTACCCTGTTATCAGCAGTAGAAATCATACAGTCCGTCTCGCATCTCAAAAAGACAACCAGCTGACCCTTCTCTGTTTCCGTCTTCGCTAGCATATCATATTATATCTCGTAAAGACTTGAGTATACACACAAGACAACACACACACTCACCCCTAATCTTTGGCCACAGACACATTACAATAACAAGGCAGAAGACATTTACCTCTGCGGTCCAAGAAGCTTTATTAACTAATATGAATTTATTAAGTAAGATTTATTAACTGATTGAAAAAGAAAGGATGCAAGTAAGAGAAAGAGAGAGAGAGAGAAAGTAGGGAGAGAGAGGAAGTAGGGAGAGAGAGGAAGTAGGGAGGGGGAGAAGGGTGTTGGGGTACGTGGTGATAGAGGAAGTAAATAATTCCAGTTGGAAAACAACAAGCTGTCTGTTTTGGAAAGTCCTTTTCAATCTAGCGACACACTTACCATAACTTTAGTTAGTTGGCACTTTGTCGCTCAATATTCTGTATTTTTCAGTTGTTGTGTAGCAACCAACGTGGCTGAACGTCAATAAGAAACATGTTCAACAGCAACAATCCCCTCTATCTCCTCTCATCGTAATCACAGCAGGTCTGCTGTTCAACCGTTCTGCACACGTACTGTGTTTTCTCTTTATACTTTTCTTTGGTGTTCAACAGGGTTACAGGGTTAGGGTTAGGGTTAGGGTTAGGGTTAGGGTTAGGGTTACAGGGTTAGGGTTAGGGTTAGGGTTAGGGTTAGGGTTAGGGTTAGTGTTAGGGTTAGGGTTAGGGTTACAGGGTTAGGGTTAGGGTTAGGGTTAGGGTTAGGGGTTAGGGTTAGGGTTAGGGTTAGGGTTAGGGGTTAGGGTTAGGGTTAGGGTTAGGGTTAGGGTTAGGGTTAGGGGTTAGGGTTAGGGGTTAGGGTTAGGGTTAGGGTTAGGGGTTAGGGTTAGGGGTTAGGGTTAGGGTTAGGGTTAGGGTTAGGGGTTAGGGTTAGGGTTACAGTGGGGGTTTCAAATTACATTTTCTCTATCCTACTTTCTTCTATAAAGTGTAAACTTTATAGATCTGATTCTGATAATAATCTGACTTGCTATAAAAAAATAAATAAAAATCAAGATGTACAATTATGGCTGATTGATTTTATGTTTCTAGACAAAGCATCCATAACAGTAGATATGCTTTATTAAAGGGTACAAGCCGTGCTAAGAGGGACAGCTCTATCCTGTTTTGTTTTGTTATAGATATTCCCTCTGTGTTGGGTTACAAAATTCAGGTAACATTCCATGAATTCCCTGATTTTTTTTCCAGAAATCCTGGTTGGAGAATTCCCTGATTTCCTGCGTATTCCCCCTCGTAATTCCAGGAATCTTCAAATCTGGATTTCTGAAAAACCACGGCACTTTGGGAAAGACACCCTAACCTAGTGTCTCTGTTTCTCACTCAGTATGCAGGCTCCATGCAGCTTTACTCTTCTGAAAAGGCAGTCCAGTCAAACCTGTCTGGGCCAGTTGAGTTTATGCTGGGTTTTCATTTCTCTGCTCTCTTTCACTGTCTTGCTTTCTGTCTCCCTGCCTCTCTTCCTGTCTCTATTTCTGTCTCTCTGCCTTTCTCCCTACTCCCTCTCTTTATCTCTGCTGCCTTACCGCTACAATGAGAGGCAGTGTCTAACTCCCTGCCTGGTGGGTAGCCAAACAAACCTTCTCTGGGGTGGGGTGTAGTAGAGGAGGAAGGTGTTGGGTAGAGGGAAGGTACAGTAGAAGATGGCTGTCTGTCTGGTGTTATGGCACAATGGGTGAGTCAGAAGACTGAGGTGATGGGGTGCCTCGAAACTAAAAACCGCCCTTAGCCAGCCGTGCTACACCTCTTTGATGGGCTCCAGAAACACCACATGCTTGTTGTTACTGACCTTGCGGCCTGGGCCCTCTGTGGTGCTGGGTGGGGGGGAGGTCAGGATCGAGGACTGGTCGTTGGCGGGGCTGGGGGTACCCGGCGGCAGGGGGTGCTTGCAGCACCAGCAGCGGCAGGGGGTCAGGTAGAGGTACATGAGGACCAGGACGAGGGTCGTCACGCACCCTATGAGGGTCGTAAACCCCGTGTTGAAGGGCTCTGCCTCGTCGTGCCGCATCAACACCGTCACGTTGACCTCCCATGACTCGTTCTTCTTGACTGCGTCGAAGACCTTGCACCAGTACACGCCGGAGTCCTCAGCCTGCGCTGATACGATCTCCAGGCTGCCGTTGGCGTGCATGCGGAGAGTGCCGTTGTTCTCCGGCGGAGCACCGGCTCCATGGTGAGGTGACACCCACAGGTAGGTCAGGTGCTGTCCTCTGAGCGTGGTGTGACAGTCCAGAACCACGCCATCTCCTTCGTACACCAGCAGGCTGCCCTCAGGCTCCCTGACAGCTCCAGCCACCGCCGAACTGCAGTTTAAGTTCAGTTCAAAGAAGCGTCTGTGCTGGAAAAACTTAACGGAGGCCTTGCGTTCCCCGTACACCAGGCAGGTGTATTCCTCACGAAAATCCCTGACGGAGGTGAATCCCTTCTGTTCCCAGCGCCGGAACATATTGTACATTTCGCACTCGCAGATCAGGGTGTTGTTGTGGAGGAAGAGTCCGCTCTGCAAGGCAGCCGGCAAGGTCTCGATGTCCACCAGGGGGAGTTTGGACATGCTGTTGGAGGACAGGTCCATGGTGGCCAGGAAGGGGTGGCTGTCCTCCTGGATGGAGAAGAATGGGAAGTCCGTGAGGTGGTTGTGGCTGACGTAGGCCTTGCGCAGGTTGCCGAGCGCCGCAAGGGCCTTGCTCTCCACCCGAACGATGCGGTTGTTGAAGAGCAGCAGCTCCTCCAATCCTGTCAGCTCCAGAAAGTAGTGCACCTCCACTTTGTCTAGCTGATTGGATGACAGGTCCAGTTGCCGTAGCGATCTGCTGTTCCGGAAGGTTCCGGCCTCGAGGCATTTCAGCCGGTTGTGAGCCAGGCGGAGGGACTCCAGACGGGGCAGCGCGGCAAAGCTTCCCTCCTTCAACTCAGTCAGGTGGTTGTGGTTGAGGTCTAGGGTGGTGATGTACGCATGCAGTTCAGAGGGCAGCGCCTTCAGACCCTGGTCGGCGCAGCTGAGGATGTCGGAGCAACACAGGCATCCCTTGGGACAGCTGCTGACCTCAGCCTCAGCCTCACTAGCCCCAACCTCAGCCCCATCCTCGGCCTCACTAGTCCCGACCCCAGCCAAACAAGCTCCGAATCTGGCCTCAGCCCCAAGTCCGGCCTCAGCCCCAGGTCCGGCCTCAGCCCCAGGTCCGGCCTCAGCCCCAGGTCCGGACTCAACCCCGACCTCAGTCACAGTCTCAGCCCCAACCCCAGCCCTGACTTCAGCCTTAGCCCTGATCCAAGCACCGACCCCAGAATCAGCCCTGACCTCAGTCCCAACCCCAGCCTCAGTCACAGCCTCAGCCCCAACCCCAGCCTCAGCCTTAGCCCTGACCCCAGCCTCAGTCACAGCCACAGCCACAGCCCCAACCTCAGCCTTACCCCTGACCCCAGCCTTACCCCTGACCCCAGCCTCACCCCTGACCCCAGCCTCATCCCCGACCTTGGCCTCAGCCCCAACTCCAGCATCAACCCAGACCCCAACCCCAACCCCGGCCTCTGCTCCGACCCCAGCATCAGCCCCTATCTCGGCCTCAGCCCAGACCTCATCCTCAGCCCAGACCTCAGCCTCAGTTACCTGCTGTTGCAGCAGCAACACTAGGAGGAGAGGGTTCAACACCAGCACCAGAGGGGCAGCTACACCCTGAGACCAGAACATGGCGCCGATGGGACGGGAGAGTGACCAGAGTGTCACCAGGCGTGGAATCTGTACGTCCGTCCGTGGGGCTTGGTTTGGTGCACGGTCTCTGTTTTGGTGAGAGTAAAGTCTCTCTATGTCTCAATAGGAGTTTGGTTAGTGCTTTCTCTCTCTCTCTCTGTCTCTCTCTGTCTTCCTCTCTGTTTCCAAATGGGAGTGGAGTTGGGAGTTGTTGTACTGTTTCTGTCTCAACAGGAGCTTGGATTGGTTGGGGAATATAGCAGCTACAGCCGTAGATTGACAACTGCCAGAACGGCCTGCCTTTCCACTTGGCCGGAAAAACAGAGAGGAGAAAATAACTAGTTCAATAGCCCCAAAGGTCACTCAGTCCCTGCCCTGGTTGGGTTTGGGCCTCAAAGGTCACTCAGTCCCTGCCCTGGTTGGGTTTGGGCCTCAAATGTCACTCAGTCCCTGCCCTGGTTGGGTTTGGGCCTCAAAGGTCACTCAGTCCCTGCCCTGGTTGGGTTTGGGCCTCAAAGGTCACTCAGTCCCTGCCCTGGTTGGGTTTGGGCCTCAAAGGTCACTCAGTCCCTGCCCTGGTTGGGTTTGGTCCTCAAAGGTCACTCAGTCCCTGCCCTGGTTGGGTTTGGGCCTCAAAGGTCACTCAGTCCCTGCCCTGGTTGGGTTTGGGCCTCAAAAGTCACTCAGTCCCTGCCCTGGTTGGGTTTGGGCCTCAAAGGTCACTCAGTCCCTGCCCTGGTTGGGGTTGGGCCTCAAAGGTCACTCAGTCCCTGCCCTGGTTGGGTTTGGGCCTCAAAGGTCACTCAGTCCCTGCCCTGGTTGGGTTTGGGCCTCAAAAGTCACTCAGTCCCTGCCCTGGTTGGGTTTGATCCCTGACGAAAAGCCCATGATCATTATTTGGCTCTGGGGATGTACTGTACATCTGCATCACAGCTCAGTGATAGCTGAAAGTGGATTAGGGTTAATGTACTTCTGCATCACAGCTCAGTGATAGCTGAAAGTCGATTAGGGTTAATGTACTTCTGCATCACAGCTCAGTGATAGCTGAAAGTCGATTAGGGTTAATGTACTTCTGCATCACAGCTCAGTGATAGCTGAAAGTGGATTAAGTTTATACTCCTCACCTACTCAAAGTCCATAAATATCATGTCAGTGTCTCATTAAATCCACTCCTGGAACTGTTGCTGTGGCAGTACTCATCAGACACCGTGTTTAAACTGTACGCTGGTCTGACGACTTCCTCTGTCTTCAGAGCTATAATAAAAACACGTGGCTGCTAGAGTCCTACTGGAGTCCTCTCTCTCTTAATGGTCATCGGTAAGCTTTATAGACAAGCAATTCCGTTGTAGTTCTTTCTCCCTTCAGAAGAAGAATACTTTGTTGTCCATTTATTATCTTTACCACGGAAATGGACAGTTGTAGTTCTCTTCTTGGCTTTTTGATGTCACCACCATGTCTGGGGAAGCCGTAGTCCACTGCCGTCTCCTCTCCTTTTTCTTTTACGTTATAATCTAATGTCCTTTTATCCAGTCAGACGAGTCACTAACCCAGCTGCCTGCGACTGATAGTACGGGCACAGAGAGAACGAGGGATGGGTTTGGAAGAAAAAAAAAAAGTCAGCATTCTGTCCAGCCCACTTAACACATTCATATAGCCAGCTGCACAGACAGGCAGTTCAGGTTTCACTCACCCCTCTCTCTCTCTCTTGGTCAATACAAAACAATCTTCTCTCTCCTTGAGCTGACGGATGATTTATCGAAACGAAGCCCAATAATTATTTATAGAAACACCCTCCTCGGGAGCCCAGTATCCATTATAGAAAAAAGACTCATTCTCCTTGATAGTAGGCTGGTAACCTCCAACCAAAACCTCCAGAATCTTCCGTCCTCCCGTCTTCTCCTCCGATCACACAGGGAGGAGTCTTTAGAAAATATAAGCTGCACACTCTGTGGGAATAAACTTAATTAATAATCGACTCCATCGTCAGGGATTTCATCTGAGACACCGGTGTCCAAAAGAAAAGTTGTAAAACTAGTTGAGTATTTTCCTCTGCTACAGTTTAGGATGATGATATGCTGTAGTATGCAGTGAAGCATCTATGATAGGACAGGTTGCTGTAGTATCCAGTGAGACATCTATGATAGGACAGGTTGCTGTAGTATCCAGTGAGACATCTATGATAGGACAGGTTGCTGTAGTATCCAGTGAGAAGAGTGTGATGGAGGGTTGTGACTTCGTCTCTGTGTGGCTGCTCTGCGTTGTGCCGCGTGTGGAGCTTCTTCTGGTCCTATCCCACCGCTACACTACGCATCTGACTCTCTCTTTCTAGCTCTCTCTCTCTTTCTGTTACGCTGTCTCTCTTGCCGTCTTTCACTCTCTCTCTCTCTCTCGCTCTTTCTCTCACGCTGTCTCTCTTGTCGTCTTTCACTCTCTCTCTCTCTCTCTCTCTTGCTCTCTCTCACTATCTCTCGCTCTCTCATTTAATCCTCCCTGCGTTTGAGTCTGTCCCTCCCGCTTTCCACTCCATTCACTGTGAAGTTTGACTGCTCTCTCCCTCAGCCTCATATGGCACCTCCTTCCGTATCACCCGCTCACTCTCTCTCGCGCGCTTTCGCTGCTCTCTCGCCCCCTCTATCTCTCTTTCTCTTTCTCTCCCTCTTTCTCTCTCTCAATTAAATTCAAAGGGCTTTATTGGCATGGGAAACATATGTTTACATTTCCAAGCAAGGGAAATAAATAATAAACAAAAGTGAAATAAACAATCAGAAATTAATAGTATAAATTAATAGTAAACATTACACTGACATAAGTTCCAAGGTAATAGAGACATTTCAAATGTTATATTATGGACATGTACAGTGTTGTAACAATGTGCAAAAAAATAAATTAACATAAATATGGGTTGTATTTACAAAGGTGTTTGTTCTTCACTGGTTGCTCTTTTCTTGTGGCAGCAGGACACAAATCGTGCTGCTGTGATGTCACACTGTGGTATTTCACCTAATAGATAATGGAGTTAATCAATGTTTGATTTGATTTCAAATGCTTTGTGGATCTGTGTGATCTGTGGGAAATATGTGCCTCTAATGTGGTCATAAAATTTGGCAGGAGGTTAGGAAGTGCAGCTCAGTTTCCACCTCATTTTCTAGACAGTGGGCATATATCCTGTCTTCTCTTGAGAGCCAGGTCTGCCTATAGCAAGGCTATGCTCACTGAGTCTGTACATAAGTCAAAGACTGTTCTTAATTTTGGGTCAGTCACTGAAGAACGCTGCAAAGCCAATACATCTGTATAAGCTGATGCAATGAAAATAATTAAAAAGAAAAGAAAAATGAAGTAAGCTTTCTGCAACGTCTTTTTTCGAGTGTACCTTTTGTTAGTCTGAATGTGCTTGGCTGGTTTTACTCACCAGCCAAGCTTCTGGGAGAGCTTTATGGTCCCCTATTGGCTGGTTTTACTCACCAGCCAAGCTTCTGGGAGAGCTTTATGGTCCCCTATTGGCTGGTTTTACTCACCAGCCAAGCTTCTGGGAGAGCTTTATGGTCCCTTATTGGCTGGTTTTCCTCACCAGCCAAGCTTCTGGGAGAGCTTTATGGTCCCCTATTGGCTGGTTTTACTCACCAGCCAAGCTTCTGGGAGAGCTTTATGGTCCCTTATTGGCTGGTTTTACTCACCAGCCAAGCTTCTGGGAGAGCTTTATGGTCCCCTATTGGCTGGTTTTACTCACCAGCCAAGCTTCTGGGAGAGCTTTATGGTCCCCTATTGGCTGGTTTTACTCACCAGCCAAGCTTCTGGGAGAGCTTTATGGTCCCCTATTGGCTGGTTTTACTCACCAGCCAAGCTTCTGGGAGAGCTTTATGGTCCCCTATTGGCTGGTTTTACTCACCAGCCAAGCTTCTGGGAGAGCTTTATGGTCCCCTATTGGATGGTTTTACTCACCAGCCAAGCTTCTGGGAGAGCTTTATGGTCCCATATTGGATGGTTTTACTCACCAGCAAAGCTTCTGGGAGAGCTTCATGGTCCCCTATTGGCTGGTTTTACTCACCAGCCAAGTATCTGGGAGAGCTTCATGGTCCCCTATTGGCTGGTTTTACTCACCAGCCAAGCTTCTGGGAGAGCTTTATGGTCCCCTATTGGCTGGCTTTACTCACCAGCCAAGCTTCTGGGAGAGCTTTATGGTCCCCTATTGGCTGGTTTTACTCACCAGCCAAGCTTCTGGGAGAGCTTTATGGTCCCCTATTGGCTGGTTTTACTCACCAGCCAAGCTTCTGGGAGAGCTTTATGGTCCCCTATTGGCTGGTTTTACTCACCAGCCAAGCTTCTGGGAGAGCTTTATGGTCCCCTATTGGCTGGTTTTACTCACCAGCCAAGCTTCTGGGAGAGCTTTATGGTCCCCTATTGGATGGTTTTACTCACCAGCCAAGCTTCTGGGAGAGCTTTATGGTCCCCTATTGGCTGGTTTTACTCACCAGCCAAGCTTCTGGGAGAGCTTTATGGTCCCCTATTGGCTGGTTTTACTCACCAGCCAAGCTTCTGGGAGAGCTTTATGGTCCCCTATTGGCTGGTTTTACTCACCAGCCAAGCTTCTGGGAGAGTTTTATGGTCCCCTATTGGCTGGTTTTACTCACCAGCCAAGCTTCTGGGAGAGCTTTATGGTCCCCTATTGGCTGGTTTTACTCACCAGCCAAGCTTCTGGGAGAGCTTTATGGTCCCCTATTGGCTGGTTTTACTCACCAGCCAAGCTTCTGGGAGAGCTTTATGGTCCCCTATTGGCTGGTTTTACTCACCAGCCAAGCTTCTGGGAGAGCTTTATGGTCCCCTATTGGCTGGCTTTACTCACCAGCCAAGCTTCTGGGAGAGCTTTATGGTCCCCTATTGGATGGTTTTACTCACCAGCCAAGCTTCTGGGAGAGCTCTATGGTCCAGTATTGGCTGGTTTTACTCACCCGCCAAGCTTCTGGGAGAGCTTTATGGTCCCCTATTGGCTGGTTTTACTCACCAGCCAATCTTATGGGAGAGCTTCATGGGTCAGTCACAGTGGTCAGGTTTTCTGACACTCTCTACTCTCTTTTTAGGGCAAGATAGCATTCCAATTTGCTCAATTTTTAAGTTGATTCTTTCTGGTATATCAAATTGGGTTATGTGTTCAATTGTATGTGAAAAGATAGTGAATCCTTATTATAGGAACGGTTAATTTATTCTAAATTCATGAATGGACAACTGCTTAGCGACTGAGGTCACTTGGGTCTTTCTAAAAATAAAGGGGCCAATGTGTGACATTGGGATCAACATCTCTAACTGGTTTGAAACAGATTGGAATAAAAGTAAATATATACAAATTAGACCTTAACGCCATCTATACTACCACACAGGCCGTGGGCCATCTTTTAAGATGGCTTCATGAAGGGATTGGCAAATGAAATTCAAGGACTTTTCAGGGACTTTTTCAAGCACTTCAGGGACCTAAATGTTATATAATTGTATATATATAGGGCCTAATATAATCTTTATTTAACGAGGCAAGTCAGTTAAGAACATATTCTATTTTACAATGACAGCCTAGGAACAGTTGGTGAACTGCCTTGTTCAGGGACAGAATGACAGATTTTTACCTTGTTAGCTCGGGGATTCGATCTTGCAACCTTTCGGCAACTAGTCAGGTGACAGGTGTATAAAATTGAGAACACAGCCAGGCAATCTCCATAGACAAACAATGGCAGTATAATGGCTTTCCTGAAGAGCTCGGTGACTTTCAACATGGCCCACCATCATAGGATGCCGCCTTTCCAACAAGTCAGTTAGTCAACTTGCTGCCCTGCTAGAGCTGCCCCGGTCAACAGTAAGTGATTTTATTGCGAAGTGGAAACGTCTAGGAACAACAGCAGCTCAGCCGCAAAGTGGTCAGCCACACAAGCTCACAGAACGGGACCGGCGAGTGCCAGAGTACGTAACACGTACAAATCGTCTGTCCTCGGTTGCAACACTCACGACAGAGTTCCAAACTGCCTCAGGAAGCAACGTCAGCACAAGAACTGTTCATTGGGAGCTTCATGAAATGGGTTTCCAAGGCACACAAGCCTAAGATCCCCATGAGCAGTACGGCGGCAAGAGTGGTGTAAAGCTCGCCTTTATTGGACTCTGGAGCAGTGAAAACACCTTCTCTGGTGTTTCACCATTAAAGTATTTTATTTTTTTTACCTTTATTTAACCAGGCAAGTCAGTTAAGAACACATTCTCATTTACAATGACGGCCTAGGAACAGTCAGTTAACTGCCTTGTTCAGGGGCAGAACAACAGATTTTTACCTTGTCAGCTCAGGGATTCAATCTTGCAACCTTTAGGTTACAAGTCCAACGCTCTAACCACTAGGCTACCTACCGCCCCAGTTGACAGACAAATCTGGGTTTGGAGGATGCCAGGAGAACACTATCTACTCCAATGCATAATGCCAACTGTAAAGTTTGGTGGAGGACGAATAATGGTCTGGGGCTATTCTTTATGGTCCCGGCTAGGCCCCTTAGTTCCATTGAAGGTAAATCTTACCGTTACAGCATACAATGACATTCTAGACAATTCTGTGCATCCAACTTTGTGGCAACAGTTTGGGAAAGGCCCTTTCCTGTTTCAGCATGACAATGCCCCCGTGCATAAAGCGAGGTCCATACAGAAATGGTTTGTCTAGATCAGTGTGGAAAAAGTTGACTGGCCTGCACAGAGCCCTGATCTCAACCCTATCACACCTTTGGGATGAATTTGAACAACTGAGCCATGCCTAATCGTCCAACATCAGTGCCCAACCTCACTAAGGCTCTTGTAGCTGAATGGAAGCAAGTCCCCGCAGCAATGTTCCAACATCTAGTGGAAAGCCTTCCCAGAAGAGTGGAGGCTGTTATAGCAGCAATGTTCCAACATCTAGTGGAAAGCCTTCCCAGAAGGGTGGAGGCTGTTATAGCAGCAAAGGGGGGGGGGGGGACAACTCCATATTAATGACCATAATGGTAATTTTTCTGCAGCCTATATGGCCGATTCAGGCACACATAATAAAGCCATGCATAGCGGTAGCATTAATCTCACCATGGCTGTTTTTGAAAGTGACCAATAACCAGGTTGCTGTTTTCATAGAAAAGCTAAGTTGAAGACAACATTAGCTGTTGTAAGTCCTCATAATAACCGCATGTGATTTTACCACAACAGAGTAGCGCAAACACCATCCAATTGAAGCAGTGGAAAACAAACGAAAGTGGCCACATCTCTTACAAGAAAAATGTAATCGTGGATAATTATAACAGAGCGGGAGAACTTAGAAAATGGCTACAATAATTACAGTCTTTTCAAGCACCAAATTGAGGAAATGTACTTGTACTTTTCTGATCTCAAAATTCAAGTTCAAGTAGGCTACTTCAAGTCCCTTGTATTGGTTACAATTGCAGGTGTAACATGGAAAAACACAATGTATTTGTCATGTTATTTTATTGCCAGGTCATTTTGTGAATTAGCCCACTAGGCTTTATAATTTGTTGTGATTATATCTAGAGTAGTTCATAGAAATAGTGTTTGGTGTTGCGCAATTAGTTTATCCTACACAATTGCGCACAGTAGACTCAGTGTCCAATTCGAGGGTAACAAAAACTTATGATAACATAAACTCATTCATTACCTTCAATGTTTCCTCTGTTAAATCTAACGACACCCTGCTGTAAATCAAGCAGACAACAACAGATGACCAACATCAATTCACTAGGGATATTAGATCCAACGTGGATCCAGGCACAACTGTCTTCACCGGTCTTCTAGACATTCCTCGCAGCATCCTCGATCACAACAGCTGTTGTCATTCGGGGAAAATTCCTCTATCAGACGATGATGTGTGAAAATATCACAGCGTAATTAAACAGCTCGACACCAAATCTGCATTCAAAAAAGTCTTATTCATAATTATTGAAGACCCACGTTAACGACATTATCAATTTAGGTTGTAAGTATCGAGGAAGGGTGACTCTTTCGGATAGAAGCATTCCATTTTTTAATCGCATTTACAGTATAATTGTGGATTTGTGTGAGTGAAAACGGTTTTAACCACGTAGGAGACACAACATGTTGGGTATTTACTGTCTAAAAAACTGTCCCGACAGCTAGATCCAGGATTCGTACAGGGTTCCCGGTCAATGTCTAATTTAACTGATTAATGCTTAATATACTTTGTTATATGACAATTTATACTGCCATAAATGCCAGGACAGAAAAGTTATGTTTTAATGCCACATGATTTTGGACTAATCTGTCAAGACAGCAACCATGATAAAGGGTTAAACATACGTTTTAAAATCAACTCGTGAATTGTATTGAATATAGCTACGACCCCCCTTATATCGAATTGTAATGACATTACATTGTTTTTGTTTGCAGATTATTATCAATGACTTATCAACAGCTTATCAAGTTGTCCAGTGTAGGAAATCCTCACCGGTACCCTAGTTTCTGGAAAGACCCACATATGACTAATACAACTAGAATCTCTCTCGCTAAATTGTACATGTTGTCCTCAAAACGTTTCATTTAGTTACATATCAATTCCCATATATAAGTATTGGAAATTCAATTGAGTGAAATATTTACATGATATGTACAGTATAGAAAGAAAATGTTGTTAATTTTAGAGGGGTATTCCCTGCCTCTGTTCTCTATTTCTCTCTGCTATGTAAGTGACTACTTAGTGAGGTCTGCAGTGGCCTAGCTGGGTTGAGGAGTCAGATCAGGACGGTTTGGGCTCTCAGCCTCCCCTCCCTCCCTCCCTCCCTCCCTCCCAAGATCTCAATATAACAACATGACTTGATCAATCAAAGATCTCAATAACCTGACTTGTTGATCAGTCAAATCTCCCAATATAACAACTACAAGGGCACAAGGCGAGACCCAAATGCAGACACAGGAGGCAGATGCTTGAGCTCCGATATTTATTACACCAAAATGGGTAGGCAAAAGGCAGATCAGGGACAGGCTAGAGTTCATAAACCAGGTCAGAGTCCAAACAGTACCAGGGGATAGGCAGGCTCGAGGTCAGGACAGGCAGAGTGTTCAGGCAGCTGGATTCTGCGTTAGGACAGGCAAGGGTCAAAACCAGGAGGGCTAGGAAAAAACAGAGACTGGGAAAAATAGGAGTTAGAAGAAACGCTGGTTGACTTGGCAAGACAAGACAAACTGGCACAGAGAGACAGGAAACACAGGGATAAATACACTGGCACAGAGAGACAGGAAACACAGGGATAAATACACTAGCACAGAGAGACAGGAAATACAGGGATAAATACACTATCACAGAGAGACAGGAAACACAGGGATAAATACACTGGTACAAAGAGACAGGAAACACAGGGATAAATACACTAGCACAGAGAGACAGGAAACACAGGGATAAATACACTAGCACAGAGAGACAGGAAACACAGGGATAAATACACTAGCACAGAGAGACAGGAAACACAGGGATAAATACACTAGCACAGAGAGACAGGAAACACAGGGATAAATACACTAGCACAGAGAGACAGGAAACACAGGGATAAATACACTAGCACAGAGAGACAGGAATAAATACACTGGCACAGAGAGACAGGAAACACAGGGATAAATACACTGGTACAGAGAGACAGGAAACACAGGGTTAAATACACTGGCACAGAGAGACAGGAAACACAGGGATACATACACTAGCACAGAGAGACAGGAAACACAGGGATAAATACACTGGCACAGAGAGAAAGGAAACACAGGGATAAATACACCAGGGACTAATGGGGAAAACAAGAGGAACTGGCTCAGAGAGACAGGAAACACAGGGATAAATACACTAGCACAGAGAGACAGGAATAAATAGGTTAAATAAGGCAAAAGTGATAACCAAGTGGCTCGGGGAACAAAACATTGATATTTTGGGTCCATGGCCAGGAAACTCCCCAGACCTTAATCCCACTGAGAACTTGTGGTCAATCCTCAAGAGGCGGGTGGACAAACAAAACCCCACAAATTCTGACAAACTCCAAGCATTGATTATGCAAGAATGGGCTGCCATCAGTCAGGATGTGGCCCAGAAGTTAATTGACAGCATGCCAGGGCGGATTGCAGAGGTCTTGAAAAAGAAGGGTCAACACTGCAAATATTGTCTCTTTGCATCAACTTCATGTACTTGTCAATAAAATCCTTTGACACGTATGAAATGCTTGGAATTATACTTCAGTATTCCATAGTAACATCTGACAAAAATATCTAAAGACACTGAAGCAGCAGACTGTGAACTAATATTTGTGTCATTATCAAACTTTTGGCCACGAATGTGCATAAATAAGTTCAATATTGCAATTCAATCCATCTAACAATGACATTTAGGATTTTGTGAAACTGGTATCTCACATATCAAAAACACTGACGATAAAACAGTGGTCTCTAAAATGACATTTTGGCATCTGTACCCGCTTTATTAAAAGTTTTAAAAAACTCACCTCCAAAAACCCAATATATCTTGGTTCTAAAGAGCTGTGCAGGAAACAGGAAATAGGAAACAGTATGGGACAATAAACAAACTTGAATCATCACAACTGTAAGACATCTATATACAGTGCCTTGCGAAAGTATTCGGCCCCCTTGAACTTTGTGACATTTTGCCACATTTCAGGCTTCAAACATAAAGATATAAAACTGTATTTTTTTGTGAAGAATCTACAACAAGTGGGACACAATCATGAAGTGGAACGACATTTATTGGATATTTCAAACTTTTTTAACAAATCAAAAACTGAAAAATTGGGCGTGCAAAATTATTCAGCCCCTTTAAGTTAATACTTTGTAGCGCCACCTTTTGCTGCGATTACAGCTGTAAGTCGCTTGGGGTATGTCTCTATAAGTTTTGCACATCGAGAGACCGAAATTTTTTCCCATTCCTCCTTGCAAAACAGCTCGAGCTCAGTGAGGTTGGATGGAGAGCATTTGTGAACAGCAGTTTTCAGTTCTTTCCACAGATTCTCGATTGGATTCAGGTCTGGACTTTGACTTGGCCATTCTAACACCTGGATATGTTTATTATTGAACCATTCCATTGTAGATTTTGCTTTATGTTTTGGATCATTGTCTTTTTGGAAGACAAATCTCCGTCCCAGTCTCAGGTCTTTTGCAGACTCCATCAGGTTTTCTTCCAGAATGGTCCTGTATTTGGCTCCATCCATCTTCCCATCAATTTTAACCATCTTCCCTGTCCCTGCTGAAGAAAAGCAGGCCCAAACCATGATGCTGCCACCACCATGTTTGACAGTGGGGATGGTGTGTTCAGGGTGATGAGCTGTGTTGCTTTTACGCCAAACATAACGTCTTGCATTGTTGCCAAAAAGTTCAATTTTGGTTTCATCTGACCAGAGCACCTTCTTCCACATGTTTGGTGTGTCTCCCAGGTGGCTTGTGGCAAACTTTAAACAACACTTTTTATGGATATCTTTAAGAAATGGCTTTCTTCTTGCCACTCTTCCATAAAGGCCCGATTTGTGCAATATACGACTGATTGTTGTCCTATGGACAGAGTCTCCCACCTCAGCTGTAGATCTCTGCAGTTCATCCAGAGTGATCATGGGCCTCTTGGCTGCATCTCTGATCAGTCTTCTCCTTGTATGAGCGGAAAGTTTAGAGGGACGGCCAGGTCTTGGTAGATTTGCAGTGGTCTGATACTCCTTCCATTTCAATATTATCGCTTGCACAGTGCTCCTTGGGATGTTTAAAGCTTGGGAAATATTTTTGTATCCAAATCCGGCTTTAAACTTCTTCACAACAGTATCTCGGACCTGCCTGGTGTGTTCCTTGTTCTTCACGATGCTTTTAACGGACTTCTGAGACTATCACAGTGCAGGTGCATTTATACGGAGACTTGATTACACACAGGTGTAATCTGTGTATTGTATTTATCATCATTAGTCATTTAGGTCAACATTGGATCATTCAGAGATCCTCACTGAACTTCTGGAGAGAGTTTGCTGCACTGAAAGTAAAGGGGCTGAATAATTTTGCACGCCCAATTTTTCAGTTTTTGATTTGTTAAAAAAGTTTGAAATATCCAATAAATGTCCTTCCACTTCATGATTGTGTCCCACTTGTTGTTGATTCTTCACAAAAAAATACAGTTTTATATCTTTATGTTTGAAGCCTGAAATGTGGCAAAAGGTCGCAAAGTTCAAGGGGGCCGAATACTTTCGCAAGGCACTGTATCAAATGTGACGGAAAAGCTCTTTAACATCAACTACGTAAGGTCCCTCTGTTGTTCACCCTACTCTGTATGCATTAAAATGCTCGTCAAGACATATTGTTTGTAGGGCAAAAGTAACCAACAGTAACCTCATCTTTAACAACAACATTTAGGATTTTCTGAAAAACTAGCATCTCACAACGGACTTTTAAGACAAACAACGAAACCTGAACGATACATATTTCCATGGTGTTTGGCGTATTTAACATTTAAAACCGTGGTGTCAATTGGTACCTGAAGAGTCTCAGCCATCCCAGTCTACCACATTTCAAGAACAAAACATTTTACTATCAATGACTCTGTTGGTGTCAAATGTCTGCCAACTGTATGCTATTTGCTATTTGACTTGTGTTTTTTTTTTTTACCAATGCTTTAGTTACATTTTTGAAACTTTTAAATTGTATATTAAAGACATTATGCTTGCTTCATAGCGCATGCACCAGCTATGTAAAACTGGTCCAATTTTAATATGGGGTAATGCACTACAAAATGATGCTTCGGTAGCAGCCTCTTTTTTTGGAAACAATTGCTTGAATAACCTTGAATAACAAAAACAATTGTAATACCCTTTGATATCATTGGAGAAAAAAAACTATGTTTACTATCTGAAGCAACAGCAAGAGTAAATACCAGTGTAGATCATTTGGACAAGCTAAGTCTCCAAAGATAAGTGGTAGATTGCGAAGTAAACACCAGGACTGGATAGCATTTAACCCCAAGTCATTAGAGCCTAACTTCACAGCAGGAGGTTTGTTGTTTTGCTCATAGTTAAAGTTCTTTATTCTCCTGTATTTTTCATTTGATGTTGTGTACTTGTCTATCAAGTGCAGTATTAGCAGTGTCATGTTATATTGTGCTTGCTCCCTCCAAGATAATAATGGCGACAGGACAGAGAAGTTTTCACATGTATTGAAGTACTGCAAGGAATTTAGAACGTTTAACACCCATCACATAGGGAAGACGGGGATTTGTCTCCTTTTCTTTGGTGTTCTGCATGAAGTGAACTATCTTGGGTGAATCTTCATCAAATTCAGTCTGAAAGTCTTCTTTCTCAGCAAGACAACAATAACTGGCACTGAATGGTTCAACAAATCAAAATAAACAGTGGAGACCAAGGTTGTCACAATAGTTCCATACACTGGTTGATCATACAAGGGGACCATAATCTCAGACAAAAGCAGCAACAATAACTGGCACTGAATGGTTCAACAAATCAAAATAAACAGTGGAGACCAAGGTTGTCACAATAGTTCCATACACTGGTTGATCATACAAGGGGACCATAATCTCAGACAAAAGCAGCAACAATAACTGGCACTGAATGGTTCAACAAATCAAAATAAACAGTGGAGACCAAGGTTGTCACAATAGTTCCATACACTGGTTGATCATACAAGGGGACCATAATCTCAGACAAAAGCAGCAACAATAACTGGCACTGAATGGTTCAACAAATCAAAATAAACAGTGGAGACCAAGGTTGTCACAATAGTTCCATACACTGGTTGATCATACAAGGGGACCATAATCTCAGACAAAAGCAGCAACAATAACTGGCACTGAATGGTTCAACAAATCAAAATAAACAGTGGAGACCAAGGTTGTCACAATAGTTCCATACACTGGTTGATCATACAAGGGGACCATAATCTCAGACAAAAGCAGCAACAATAACTGGCACTGAATGGTTCAACAAATCAAAATAAACAGTGGAGACCAAGGTTGTCACAATAGTTCCATACACTGGTTGATCATACAAGGGGACCATAATCTCAGACAAAAGCAGCAACAATATCTGGCACTGAATGGTTCAACAAAACCAAATAAACAATGGAGACCAAGGTTGTCACCTCTAACTTGGAACAATAGTTCCATACACTGGTTGATCATACAAGGGGTCCATAATTCCATACCGCTCAAGTACTTTAATATCCTGTAAAAATAGTTTAAAAGACATATGTTTTAACATCTTGAAATAAAGCAAACAAATGAATATTAAGCAGAAATGAGCTGAACTTGAGAAATTCCGAAAGGTGAAATAGATTGCTCCTGATTTATGTAGACCCCGTTTTGATCCAAGAGGATTTGCAGTTTCAAAATCATCATAGAAACGCCCCGTTTTGATCCAATCATCATAGAAACGCTGTATCTGAACGGCTTCTGTTTTGAAAATAGAGCGTGGCTCATGAACAGATCTCCATCACGTCAGTCATAACATTTTCTTCAACTGGAATACATCATCTCCTCCTAAACATAAAGAAATTAACATAGAATGCCCACCCAAATCATATAAGGGTGTTTGTAAATAAACTAATAATGTTTTCAAAATTGGGATATAAACAAATGTATCAGTAACAACAATTTGATCATAGTCTCCAGTAGTCCGATTGCGTTGTGTATCAAATCTTGTTCCAAGACACATATTCCAATGGGTGTCACAATCGTTGAATAAATAAGTGGACCAAGGCGCAGCTTGAGTAGAGTTCCACATATTACAGTGAAACTTCAAATACAACAGTGCATTAACTTACTTTCAGAATTTAATACACCAAAAGGATTTTACACTTTTTTCAAAACACATTTTACACTCAATGTCACTTTTAATAGGCTCCTGTATAGACAGACACTTCTTCACAGATTCTTTAGCTTGAATATGAATATCATCAACTATCTCTTCCATGGAAATGACCAGAGTTAATGGTGGTTTAACCTACACCTGACACTTTAAGTTCAGCTATGGTTGCAGCGGTCTACAAGAATCTTATTGACAAGGACTGCGTCAGAAGGGGTACTTGTTGATGGCAAGTCATCAAAATGACTTCCTGCTACATATTCAGCTCCTAATCCTAGGATTAACCTTAGTGGTATCAACATCAATTTCATGAGTTGTGGTTTGCAAGAAGTTGGACACACTTACCAGATCCTGGTTGTACGAGGTACCAAAGACAAAATGAGCTTTGAAAAGTTCATCAAAACAGGCAAGAGAGTCTGGTGACTTACAAGGTATTGCATGTTTGTCAATCACAATGAAGTACTTGTGAATCCCACTCCTCTGGGACCCCACAGCAAGCAGACAGGGTTTTAGGCTTTCCGTGACGCTCTCCAGGTGCCCCTGGATGCTGGTCTCAGTCTGACACAGAAACTTCATTAAAATGAATCACGGTTCATAAACAAAATTACAGCTACATGTGATCTTTCCATGATTTGTCCAAATTATTAAAAGTAGTTATTAGATGCCTCCCGGGTGGCGCAGTGGTTAAGGGTGGCTGCAGCGCCAGCTTTGCCACCAGAGACTCTGGGTTCGCGCCCAGGCTCTGTTGTAACCGGCTGCGACCGGGAGGTGGCCTAGTGTCGTCCGGGTTAGGGAGGAGTTGGCCGGTAGGGATATCCTTGTCTCATCATGCACCAGCGACTCCTGTGGCGAGCCGGGCGCAGTGTGCCAGGTGCACGGTGTTTCCTCCTACACATTGGTGCGGCTGGCTTCCGGGTTGGATGCGCGCTGTGTCATGAAGCAGTGCGGCCTGGTTGGGTGGTGTATTGGAGGACGCATGACTTCCAACCTTCGTCTCTCTCCAGCCCGTACGGGAGTTGTAGCGATGAAACAAGATAGTAGCTACTAAACAATTGGATACCACGAAATTGGGGAGAAAACGGGGTAATAAAAATAAAAGCAGTTAGGATTAGGGACAGAACAGGTAACTGTAACCTCACCTTGATAAAAGGACCAAAATGGAGGACATGTCCCATCCTGAAAGTACACATTTTCACTCAGTCATTCCATTTTGCTTTCAAAAAACAATGCTCCCTTCCATTAGTATAATACTTTTATTCCAGCATAACCATTTTCCACTTTGGTTGTGGATTCAGCAGGTTTTGCAGGTCGCCTGTCTGTTTGAGGCCAAGGCTTTGGTCAATGACTTTCTGCTTGTAGAGAGTAGGCCACTTCTCCAGGAGCTTTGCAGAGGTTGTATCACTAAAATCTTGCTCAATCTGCAGACAAGATGGAATAAGTCAAGACAGTAAACATGGTGTGGCATTATGGTCATGTAGTATATCACAGTCCTAATCAGACTGTTGTAGAACAGAAAACAATTGTCCTTACAGTTTCAAGGCAAGGCAGTGATAGATCCACATACCATTCCTGCTATGTCTAGGAAACCTGCAAACGCTGGTTCACTCGGTCATGAACCATCTTTTTGGCGATAGGAGAAACGTCTGCTTCATCTTCTCCTTTACAATTGCTTCATCAGCTGTATGCTTCATCAGGGCAATGGCCTCACAACACAGGCGTTCTGTTGTTGGACAGTTTTCCTCTCTGAAGGGGTCTCTTTCAGCTTTTGGACCACCTGTAACACGGTGAAACCTTTACAGATTACTGGGTGTGTCACGCCCTGACCTTAGAGCCGTTTTATTTCTCTATTTGGTTAGGTCAGGGTGTGATGTGGGGTGGGCATTCTATGTTTTCTGTTTCTATGTTTTGGCCGAGTATGGTTCTCAATCAGGGACAGCTGTATCGTTGTCTCTGATTGGGAATCATACTTAGCTAGCCTGTTTTGCCACCTGAGTCGTGGGTAGTTGTCTTTGTTAGTGGCCTGTATAGCCGAAAGTCAGCTTCACGGTCGTCTCCTCATTCTTTGTTTTGTTGACGACATTAATAAATAAAAAGAAATGAACGCTCACCATGCTGCACCTTGGTCCGGTCATTTCCATGACGACGATCGTGACAGGGTTTGTCTGCTCTATACAAGCATATTAATATTGTCATAAGATATAAAAAATAAAGACTCTGAAACTCTGCAAGGATGGCATGCAGATATGTCAGATGAAAAGTGGGATTTATTTGACTCAGAAACAGAATCAATACTAAGAAATACTAAACGAGTAAGAGACTAAGAAACACTTGCTTATACAGATGTTCACATACAATTATTCTCTGGTCTGGTCATGTGTCATGAAAGACTAACCACAATGAAAATCACTTACACTTCAATGACTGACACATGGTCTTCTGTTGTCCCTCCGATGGTTCCCTTTGAACACATTTCAGTGTCCATGTTAAATATACATATTCTGCATCGTAATAATGCTCCTAAAGCAAACTATAAAATCATCACCCAACAGTAAAACAACAATTTAAATATTGACATTCTGGAAAAAATTGTAAGGTGTAAGAGTCCCAGTGTCGTCATTGCATAAAGAAGGATCGGACCAAAGCGCAGCGTGGTAAGTGTTGATGATTTTATTTAAAACTGAACACTAGAACAAAAAATAACAAAGCGAGAAACGAAACCGAAACAGTCCTGTCAGGTGCAGAACACACTAAACAGAAAACAACTACCACAAAACACTGGTGGGAAAAAGCTACCTAAGTGTGGTTCCCAATCAGAGACAACGATAGACAGCTGTTCCTGATTGAGAACCATAACCGGCCCCAAAAAAAAACATAGAAAAATGAACATAGAATGCCCACCCAAATCACACCCTGACCAAACCAAAGTAGAGACATAAAAAGGTTTTTAATGTACTTACATACATAACCAAACTTGCTCCTAGGAATGACCAGGCATGGGAACAAGGCATTGATGCCCTTGGCATAGTCCTCTTTAACACGCCTTGAAGGACTTGTCCTTGAAACACACACATACTTTACTGTTTTTATTTATTTCACCTTTATTTAACCAGGTAGGCCAGTTGAGAACAAGTTCTCATTTACAACTGCAACCTGGCCAAGATAAAGCATAGCAGTGTGAACAGACAACAACAACACAGAGTTACACATGGAGTAAACAAATATACAGTCAATAATACAATAGATAAAGTCTATATACAATATGTGCAAATGAGGTAGGATAAGGGGGGTGAGGCAATAAAAAGGCCATAGTGGCGAAATGATTTACAGATTGTCGTCGGGAGTAGGAGGACCAAAGTGCAGCGTGGTACGTATCCATAATACTGTTAATCCAGAATGAATACACCAACAAAACGATACACAAACAGTTCTGACAGGTGCAACAAACACTAACCAGAAAATAATCACCCTCAAAATGGGAAAACAGGATACCTAAGTATGGCTCTCAGAGACAACGATAGAAAACTGCCTCTGATTGAGAACCATACCAGGCTAAACACATAGAAAAATAAAAACTAGACCTACAACATAGAATACCCACCCACATCACACCCTGACCAAATTAAAAATAGAAACATACAAAGCAATCTACGGTCAGGGCGTGACAACAGTATGGCAAATTAAACACTGGAGTGATAGATGTGCAGAAGATGAGTGTGCAAGTAGTGGTACTAGGGTGCAAAGGAGCAAAATAAAGAAAATGAATAACAATATGGTGATGAGGTAGTTGGTTATTTACAGATGGGCTATTTACAGCTGCTATAATATGTGAACTGCTCTGACAGCTGGTGCTTAATTAAAGCTAGTGGGGGAGATATAAGTCTCCAGCTTCAGTGATTTTTGCAGTTCATTCCTGTCATTGGCAGCAGAGTACTGGAAGGAAAGGTGGCCAAACGAGGAATTGGCTTTGGGGGTGACCAGTGAAATATACCTGCTGGAGCGCGTGTTGCAGGTGGGTGCTGCTATGGTAACCAGTGAGCTGAGATAAGGTGGGGCTTTACCTAGCAACGACTTATAGTTGATCTGTAGCCAGTGGGTTTGGCCACGAGTATGAAGCGAGGGCCAGCCAGCGAGAGCGTACAGGTCGCAGTGGTGGGTAGTATATGGGGCTTTGGTGACATAATGGATGGGACTGTGATAGACTGTATCCAATTTGCTGAGTAGAGTGTTGGAGGCTAATTTATAGATGACATCGCCAAAGTCAAGGATCAATAAGATGGTCAGTTTTACAAGAGTATTTACGAGGGTATGTTTGGCAGCATGAGTGAAGGATGGTTTGTTGTGAAATAGGAAGCCAATTCTAGATTTAATTTTGGATTGTAGATGCTTAATGTGAGTCTGGAAGGAGAGTTTACAGTCTAACCAGACACCTAGGTATTTGTAGTTGTCCACATATTCTAAGTCACAACCGTCCAGAGTAGTGATGCTGGACGGGTGGTTAGGTGTGGGCAGCAATCGGTTGAAAGCATGCATTTAGTTTTGCTGACATTTAAGAGCAGTTGGAGGCCACGGAAGGAGTTGTAAGGAGTTGTATGGCATTGAAGCTCGTATGGAGGTTAGTTAACACAGTGTCCAAGAAGGGCCAGAAGTATACAGAATTGCCCTTTTCTCTGTGTAGAGGTGGATCAGAGAATCACCAGCAGCAAGTGCGACATCATTGATGTATACAGAGAAAAAAGTCAGCCCGAGGATGGAACCCTGTGGCTCCCCCATAGAGACTGCCAGAGGTCCGGACAACAGGCTCTCCGATTTGAACTCTGTCAGAGAAGTAGTTGGTGAACCAGGCAATGCAGTTATTTGAGAAACCAAGGCTGTTGAGTCTGCCGATAAGAATATGGCGATTGACAGATTCGAAAGTCTTGGCCAGGTCGATGAATACAGCTGCACAGTATTGTCTCTTATCGATGGCGCATATAATATCGTTTAGGACCTTGAGCGTGGCTGCGGTGCACCCGTGACCAGCTCGGAAAACAGAATGCATAGTGGAGAAGGTACGGTGGGATTCGAAATGGTCGGTGATCTGTTTGTTAACTTGGCTTTCGAAGACCTTAGATAAGCAGGGTAGGATAGATTTAGGTCTGTAACAGTTTGGGTCTAGAGTGTCACCCCCTTTGAAGAGGGGGATGACTGCGGCAGCTTTCCAATCTTTGGGGATCTCAGACGATACGAAAGCGATGTTGACCAAGCTAGTAATAGGGGTTGCAACAATTTCGACGTGTCATTTTAGGAAGAGAGGGTCCAGATTGTCTAGCCCTGCTGATTTGTAGGAGTCCAGATTTTGCACCTCTTTTAGAACATCAGCTATCTGGATTTAGCTGAAGGAGAAATGGGGGAGGCTTGGGCAAGTTGCAGTGAGGGGTGCAGGGCTGTTGACCGTGGTCGGAGTAGCCAGGTGGAAAGCACCTGAGATCCAAACAAAAGTATTGATGCTAAAAATTGTGTATGTAATGAGTATATGACATATACCAATGTTCACTTGTCATTTGTGCAACCAATATCTTGACCATATCACGTCTTCTGTTATCTGTTAGGCTTTTTGTCCGAACATACTCATTCATGATCCTCTCTCCTCTCTCTCTCCTCTCTCCTCTCTCCTCCAGGTTTGTTCTGCAGAAAGTCTTCAATCATCTAAGTTGGAGTAATTTCAAAAAGGAACACACTAACACTTTCAAAACAGCAATGAAATACTTGATGTCATTTATTTATGTAATTTATCACTGTATCTTCAAGTTTGGCATTTGTTTAAACTGGAAATGTGCAGTACTTACATGAGAGACAATTATCCTCAGCTGTCTTTCTTGTAGCAGAACTCTGCTGCAAGATAATGGTGCCATCGAAGTCCCCCTCCTTGTTTCCACTGCATTTTGACAAGGAGCTGCTTGCAGAGGAGCTCAACGTATCTAGCAATCATGTTAACTGGTGTGATTAACACTGTAATTATAACACATTTAGGTGTAAACATCCATTATTATGATTAGAGGACTTTTGTTAATGACAAGCGGAATGCAAAAATGTAACATTTTGAATTGATTAGACCCACTACCGTTCTAAAAGGGGTGGGAGAGGTGAGCGCAGAAACAAAGATCATTTTAAAATATCAAAACGAGAAAAGAAATCTGAAGATATATCTGCTTGTCTCAATTAAATTCAGAACAACATGGCTAGCCAGGACTGCATGGATGAATGTAAAGTTCTAAGCTAATAAGCAACTCACCATCAGGATTTGGGTCTTGGGGAAAACGAATCTCCAGCACACCAAGGTATTGTTTCTTTAGAAGAAACTCAATCACCTCCTCATCAACTCACCATCAGGATTTGGGTCTTGGGGAAAACGAATCTCCAGCACACCAAGGTATTGTTTCTTCAGAAGAAACTCAATCACCTCCTAAGCAACTCACCATCAGGATTTGGGTCTTGGGGAAAACGAATCTCCAGCACACCAAGGTATTGTTTCTTCAGAAGAAACTCAATCACCTCCTCATCAACTTCAGTCTTTGATTCATCATAGACTTTTAAGTCCAAGGTTGGAATGTCAAATTTATTGGCAACTGTGAAGACAAAATAGGTTTGCACAACCTTATTGGTTAAATATGTTGTCTATTTTTTTGGGGAGAAAAACCAGAACAGAAGACAGAAATCAAGAGGTCATCTTTACGTGAACATCGTAACCCCAAAACTGACTTAGTGCTCCTTTCCGCGTCAACTACAGCCACGTACTGAATTATTATAACAGTAGTCTGAGTATTATAGCAAAACACCAGATAGCTATCAACACTGAGATTGTAGCGGCATACAAATTTTAGTATTACTTATTCTTTAAAACCGTTAATGACCGGCAAAGACAATGAGCACAGCTACAAATAATTAGCCAATTCCCCAAAAAATAAACCAATCTTTGACTGATCTGTGAATTTGGGAGGCACACGTTTGCTTTGTATTCATTATCAGCAAGGAAATCGGCAATCAATTTGACAGTAGATTTATAGTAAGTATATTTAAAGTGTGTTTCTGACAGTATATTTAAAGTGTGTCCATATAAGTATGTTGTTCCATAGGACATTGTGTGAAATTTGAAACTTTTCACTCACCACAATCCAAAAAAGGATTTGAAGGTCAGTTGCCCCTCATAACAAATGTACTTCTGACAATCGCCGTACTTCACGCGTACAGCCTGCATCCTTGATGACAAAGAAAAAAGTTCATTTAAATCGCATTAACACACATATAATTACAATAGAGCAGTGCTCTGTTTACAGTAAAACACGTGTTGCATCGACCTGCCTGCCGTTAAATACTGTCTACTAACAGCTCTCTTTTCAGAGTAAAACACACGTGTCTTACTGACCAAACAGCAGTTAAATACTGTCTACTAACAGCTCTCTTTTCAGAGTAAAACACACGTGTCTTACCGACCAAACAGCAGTTAAATACTGTCTACTAACAGCTCTCTTTTCAGAGTAAAACACACGTGTTACCGACCAAACAGCAGGTAAATACTGTCTACTAACAGCTCTCTTTTCAGAGTAAAACACACGTGTCTTACAGACCAAACAGCAGGTAAATACTGTCTAATAGCTCTAAACTTGAGTGAAACACACAAGTAGCACAGACCAATTGCCGCTAACTGCCTGCTAACAGCTCGCTTTTCAGAGTAAAACACAGTCCGCCAGCTACTGATAATAGCTAATACTAATACCGCTCTGTTGAAAATGGTGATGCACCGAACCACTGGGCATACATACTGTCCATAAACCACTAAGAGTGGTATAACTTAATGTTACTGTAGCTAGTTAATTAGCTCTATCTAGATGCTCACATTAGCATCTGACTATGTAAACCGTGCAGTAACAGTAAGCCTACACTACAATGCTAGCTAGCTGTAATGTTTAATGTTACTGTAGCTAGATGCTCACATTAGCATCTGACTATGTAAACCGTGCAGTAACAGTAAGCCTACACTACAATGCTAGCTAGCTGTAATGTTTAATGTTACTGTAGCTAGTTAATTAGCTCTAGCTAGATGCTCACATTAGCATCTGACTATGTAAACCGTGCAGTAACAGTAAGCCTACACTACAATGCTAGCTAGCTGTAATGTTTAATGTTACTGTAGCTAGTTCATTAGCTCTAGCTAGATGCTCACATTAGCATCTGACTATGTAAACCGTGCAGTAACAGTAAGCCTACACTACAATGCCAGCTAGCTGTAATGTTGCTCAACAGTTTTAATTTGAACACAAATTTAACTGTGAACTTACCTGTACTTCTAATTCATGTTTAGAAATGAAGAACTTCTGTTAAATTGAAATTTAACCAACATTAGTGGTCATGCTGTTTAACTCCAATAGAATTTAATCTGTATTTTTTTATTCTCCCACTCTAGCGGCTGCAGGTAATAATTACACTCTAAAATGATTTCATTTCACTACTTGAGAGGAAAAGAATTTTAACTCCAGAAAAAACACTCCAGTTTTTACTGTGTAGAAGAGACAGAATTGCTATTGGGGGAGGTGTTGCTGTATATATTCAGAGCCATATCCCTGTAATGCTTAGAGAAGATCTTATGTCAGGTGTTATTGAAGTGTTGTGGTTGCAGGTTCACTTGGCACATCTAAAGCCTTTTCTTTTGGGGTGCAGCTGTAGGCCACCAAGTGCTAACAGTCAGTATATAAATAATGTGTGTGAAATGCTTGATAGTGTGTGTGATGTAAACAGAGAGGTCTACTTTCTTGTGGACCTGAATATTGACTGGTTTTCATCAAGCTGTCCTCTCAAAGGAAACTCAGGAAACTTCTCACTGTAATCAGTGTCTGCAATCTGGTTCAGGTTATTAATCAACCTACCAGGGTGTTTACAAACACTACAGGAACAAGATCATCCACATGTATCGATCACATGTTTACTAATACTGTAGAACTTAGTTCTAAACCTGTATCTGAACCCATTGGATGCAGTGATCACAATATAGTGGCTATATCCAGGAAAGACAAAGTCCCAACAGCAGGGCCTAAAATAGTGTATAAGAGATCATACAAAAGATTTTGGGGATGATGTTAAAAATGTTTGTTTGATCTGATGTGATTAATGAGGAGCATCTAGACGCTGCACTTGATGAATTTATGTTGCTTCTTCAAATGATTGATAAACATGAACCTGTTAAGAAACTGACTGTTAGAACTGTTAAGGCTCCATGGATTGATGAGGAATTGAAGAACTGTATTGGTTGAAAGAGTTGGGGCAAAAGGAAGAGGCTAATAAGTCTGGCTGCACATCTGACTGACTGACTTACTGCAACTTGAGTAATGATGTGACTAAACTCAACTATGAGAAGAAACTGTATTGTGAAGCCAAGATCAATGATATAAAGGTGGAAAAACACTTTGGAGTACTTCAAATGAAATTATGGGCAGAAAGACAAATTCAACTCCATCTGTCATCGAATCAGATGGCTCATTCATCACAAAACCATTTGATGTTGTCAATTATTTTAACAATTGTTTCATTGGCAAAGTGAGCAAACGTAGGCAGGAAATGCCCACGACAAAAACAGTGAACGTGAGTGTATTCATGCATAAAAAAAAAATAAAAAATGAAAGAAAAGCAGTGCAAGTATGAGTTTTGTAAAGTTAGTGTGGGAGAGGTGGAAAAATTGTCATCGATCAATAATGACAAACCTCCTGACATTGACAACCAAGATGGAAAGCTACTGAGGATGGTAACTGACTCTATAGCCACTCCTATCTGTCATAATTTTAATCTGAGCCTAGAGGAAAGTCTTTGTCCTCGGGCCTGGAGGGAAATCAAAGTCATTCTGCTACCCACGAGTGGTAAAGTGGCCTTTACTGGTTCTAACAGCAGACCAATCAGCTTGCTGCCAGCTCTTAGAAAACTGTTTGACCAAACAAATGAACAGCAGACTTTCAGCATGCTTATAGAGAAAGGCACTCAACATGTACTGCACTGACACAAATGACTGATGATTGGTTGAAAGAAATTGATAATAAGAAGATTGTGGGAGATGTACTGCTAGATTTCAGTGCAGCCTTTGATATTGTTGATATTGTTGACTATAACCTGTTGTTGGAAAAAACACTTAAGTGCTATGGCTTTTCAACCTCTGTCATATTGTGGATTCAGAGCTACTGTAGGTATTCCTCTTGGATGAGGGCAGTGTGGAGAGCAATTGACATTGCGGCATCTGTGGATCTGTTGGTGCGGTATGCAAATTGGAGTGGGTCTAGGGTGTCTGGGATGATGGAGTTGATGTGTGCCATGACCAGCCTCTCAAAGCACTTCATGATTACAGATGTGAGTGATACAGGGCGGTAGTCATTGTGGCATTAAGCCTTTAGAGTTCATGGGAACAGGAATGAATGGTGGTCAATTTAAGACGTGGGGATTACAGACTGGGCCAATTAATAAGGAGAGGTTAAAAAATGATTGTGAATATGCCCTGCCTGCTGTTCTGAGTGGCCTTGTGAGTGTTGACCTGATTAAAGACCTTACTGATGTCAGCCTCGGAGCGCGAGATCACTGGTTCGGTGGGGGGGGCCCTCACGCACAGCATGATGTTATTATTGTCGAAGTGTGCATAAAATTAACTTAATTTGTCGGGTAGAGAGGCATCGTTGGCAGATCACAGCTGGACAGATACAGAATCAGGATAATAACATATGTCCTGAATATTGAATAACCAACAGACGGACTGTTCACATTCTAATTGCTATTTAGTTGTTTTTATATCAGTACTGCCATCTTGTACATATCGTTAACAATCCACAGTCGCGTCCAGCATTTAGAAGAATATACATGAAATATGCAAATGCATTCCTGACAGTCATTCTTTAAATATTTAAGAGAGACCTCTCGAAGCCTGTCCAACACAGTGACCGACAGGGAAACCTCTCGTAGCCTGTCCAACACAGTGAAGGACAGAGAGACATCTCGTAGCCTGTCCAACACAGTGAAAGACAAGGAGACCTCTCGTAGCCTGTCCAACACAGTGACCAACAGGGAGACCTCTCGTAGCCTGTCCAACACAGTGACCGACAGGGAGACCTCTCGTAGCCTGTCTAACACAGTGACCGACAGGGAGACATCTCGTAGCCTGTCCAACACAGTGACAGACAAGGAGACCTCTCGTAGCCTGTCCAACACAGTGACAGACAAGGAGACCTCTCGTAGCCTGTCCAACACAGTGACTGACAGGGAGACCTCTCGTAGCCTGTCCAACACAGTGACCTCTCGTAGCCTGCCCAACACAGTGACAGACAGGGAGACCTCTCGTAGCCTGTCCAACACAGTGACCGACAGGGAGACCTCTCGTAGCCTGTCCAACACAGTGACCGACAGGGAGACCTCTCGTAGCCTGTCCAACACAGTGACAGACAGGGAGACCTCTCGTAGCCTGTCCAACACAGTGACCGACAGGGAGACCTCTCGTAGCCTGTCTAACACAGTGACCGACAGGGAGACCTCTCGTAGCCTGTCTAACACAGTGACCGACAGGGAGACCTCTCGTAGCCTGTCCAACACAGTGACCGACAGGGAGACCTCTCGTAGCCTGTCCAACACAGTGACCGACAGGGAGACCTCTCGTAGCCTGTCCAACACAGTGACAGACAAGAGAGACCTCTCGTAGCCTGTCCAACACAGTGACAGACAAGAGAGACCTCTCCTAGCCTGTCCAACAAGGTGACAGACAGGGAGACCTCTCGTAGCCTGTCCAACACAGTGACAGACAGGGAGACCTCTCGTAGCCTGTCCAACACAGTGACAGACAAGAGAGACCTCTCCTAGCCTGTCCAACAAGGTGACAGACAGGGAGACCTCTCGTAGCCTGTCCAACACAGTGACAGACATGGAGACCTCTCGTAGCCTGTCCAACACAGTGACCGACAGGGAGACCTCTCCTAGCCTGTCCAACACAGTGACAGACAAGAGAGACCTCTCGTAGCCTGTCCAACACAGTGACCGACAGGGAGACCTCTCGTAGCCTGTCCAACACAGTGACCGACAGGGAGACCTCTCGTAGCCTGTCCAACACAGTGACCGACAGGGAGACCTCTCGTAGCCTGTCCAACACAGTGACCGACAGGGAGACCTCTCGTAGCCTGTCTAACACAGTGTCGTGTCTTTGGCTATGCCGGATTAAGTGATATTACATGCTATTCTATAAAATCCTTTCCCTGTAAATAATGTTACTTGATTAAGCTAATCATGTAAATGTAACTAACTAGGTAGTCGGGGCACCACAAAATAATATTTATTTTTCTTCCGAAAAAACTCTTAAAGACCTGGTAATCCTTTACATCAGGAGCAGTCAATATTTAATCGTCACCTTGTTTAGCCTAATCTGAAAGTTGTAAACGCTTGCTTATCTTCACGAACCCTGGCTAACAAGTTGAATCAGCAATACAACATTTGGTTAAATGATTTATTTACTAAATACCTAAATAATCACACAGAATTACATCTACACAAAATGGATCATACATTGATTACTAATGATGTCATAAAGGAAAACGCCCTAGCGGACGGAACATATATGACGGCTGGTTACACAAAGAAAGGGGTTTGAGTTTTGAGTGAAAGAGCGGGAAGACTGAGGAACAAAGGGAGAAGCTATGCTATCGTAAATACAGTATCTTATTCATTCTAAATAACCGCCCAATTGAAAAAGGAAAATGCAATTAATACTAACTCTGAGCTGCGCTTCAATAGGTTGGTGGTAGATAGAAGGCGGAGTGGTCCAGCAAGGATCTCTGGTCCGCTGAAGACTGTCTAGTGGTGAACTGGAGCGTGGTAGAATGGATACTCTGTCCGTCCTCTCCCAGCCCACGTTTAGCGGGTGGAGGGGGTAACAGTTCTTTAGTGAATAAGAGTTCAATGTTCATACCAAGTAGCCATACTTTAAGCTCATGCTATATTCTGGCTGGTATAGTCAAAATTCATCCTTCGGCGTGTAGGTCGTCACCTTCACATTGAGATTCGATGCTTATTTCGTTAGGCTCTTGTCGTTCAACCAGAGCTCAAGCTGAGAGAGAGAGGGAGGGAGGGAGGGAGGGAGGGAGGGAAGGAGGGAGGGAGGGAACAGAGAACATGAATAATGAGAGGGAGAGAAGGAGGGGAGAGGAGGAGGGAGAGAAGGGGAGAGGAAGGGGAGAAGGGAGTGGAGAAGAGGATGGGAGACCTGTATAAGAGGAAGTAGATATTGCTGTTAATGTATGCATGTATGTAATGTATACTCTATGTGGTGAGAAACACTGACCCCTATAGACAGCAAGACTGAAGAGATACACTCTGACCCCTATAGACAACAAGACTGAAGAGAAACACTCTGACCCCTATAGACAACAAGACTAACGAGAAACACTCTGACCCCTATAGACATCGAGACTTAAGAGAAACACTCTGACCCCTATAGACAACAAGACTGAAGAGAAACACTCTGACCCCTATAGACAACGAGACTGAAGAGAAACACTCTGACCCCTATAGACAGCAAGACTGAAGAGAAACACTCTGACCCCTATAGACAGCAAGACTGAAGAGAAACACTCTGACCCCTATAGACAGCAAGAGTGAAGAGAAACACTCTGACCCCTATAGACAGCAAGACTGAAGAGAAACACTCTGACCCCTCGAAGCCTGTCCAACACAGTGACCGACAGGGAAACCTCTCGTAGCCTGTCCAACACAGTGACGGACAGAGAGACATCTCGTAGCCTGTCCAACACAGTGAAAGACAAGGAGACCTCTCGTAGCCTGTCCAACACAGTGACCAACAGGGAGACCTCTCGTAGCCTGTCCAACACAGTGACCGACAGGGAAACCTCTCGTAGCCTGTCCAACACAGTGACCGACAGGGAAACCTCTCGTAGCCTGTCCAACACAGTGACCGACAGGGAGACATCTCGTAGCCTGTCCAACACAGTGACAGACAAGGAGACCTCTCGTAGCCTGTCCAACACAGTGACAGACAAGGAGACCTCTCGTAGCCTGTCCAACACAGTGACTGACAGGGAGACCTCTGGTAGCCTGTCCAACACAGTGACCTCTCGTAGCCTGCCCAACACAGTGACAGACAGGGAGACCTCTCGTAGCCTGTCCAACACAGTGACCGACAGGGAGACCTCTCGTAGCCTGTCCAACACAGTGACCGACAGGGAGACCTCTCGTAGCCTGTCCAACACAGTGACAGACAGGGAGACCTCTCGTAGCCTGTCCAACACAGTGACCGACAGGGAGACCTCTCGTAGCCTGTCTAACACAGTGACCGACAGGGAGACCTCTCGTAGCCTGTCTAACACAGTGACCGACAGGGAGACCTCTCGTAGCCTGTCCAACACAGTGACCGACAGGGAGACCTCTCGTAGCCTGTCTAACACAGTGACCGACAGGGAGACCTCTCGTAGCCTGTCTAACACAGTGACCGACAGGGAGACCTCTCGTAGCCTGTCCAACACAGTGACCGACAGGGAGACCTCTCGTAGCCTGTCCAACACAGTGACCGACAGGGAGACCTCTCGTAGCCTGTCCAACACAGTGACAGACAAGAGAGACCTCTCATAGCCTGTCCAACAAGGTGACAGACAGGGAGACCTCTCGTAGCCTGTCCAACACAGTGACAGACAGGGAGACCTCTCGTAGCCTGTCCAACACAGTGACAGACAAGAGAGACCTCTCCTAGCCTGTCCAACAAGGTGACAGACAGGGAGACCTCTCGTAGCCTGTCCAACACAGTGTCCGACAGGGAGACCTCTCCTAGCCTGTCCAACACAGTGACAGACAGGGAGACCTCTCGTAGCCTGTCCAACACAGTGACCGACAGGGAGACCTCTCGTAGCCTGTCCAACACAGTGACAGACAGGGAGACCTCTCGTAGCCTGTCCAACACAGTGACCGACAGGGAGACCTCTCGTAGCCTGTCTAACACAGTGACCGACAGGGAGACCTCTCGTAGCCTGTCCAACACAGTGACCGACAGGGAGACCTCTCGTAGCCTGTCCAACAAGGTGACAGACAGGGAGACCTCTCGTTGCCTGTCCAACACAGTAACAGACAGGGAGACCTCTCGTAGCCTGTCCAACACAGTGACAGACAAGAGAGACCTCTCCTAGCCTGTCCAACAAGGTGACAGACAGGGAGACCTCTCGTAGCCTGTCCAACACAGTGTCCGACAGGGAGACCTCTCCTAGCCTGTCCAACACAGTGACAGACAGGGAGACCTCTCGTAGCCTGTCCAACACAGTGACAGACAGGGAGACCTCTCGTAGCCTGTCCAACACAGTGACAGACATGGAGACCTCTCGTAGCCTGTCCAACACAGTGACCGACAGGGAGACCTCTCCTAGCCTGTCCAACACAGTGACAGACAAGAGAGACCTCTCGTAGCCTGTCCAACACAGTGACCGACAGGGAGACCTCTCGTAGCCTGTCCAACACAGTGACCGACAGGGAGACCTCTCGTAGCCTGTCCAACACAGTGACCGACAGGGAGACCTCTCGTAGCCTGTCCAACACAGTGACCGACAGGGAGACCTCTCGTAGCCTGTCTAACACAGTGTCGTGTCTTTGGCTATGCCGGATTAAGTGATATTACATGCTATTCTATAAAATCCTTTCCCTGTAAATAATGTTACGTGATTAAGCTAATCATGTAAATGTAACTAACTAGGTAGTCGGGGCACCACCAAATAATATTTATTTTTCTTCCGAAAAAACTCTTAAAGACCTGGTAATCCTTTACATCAAGAGCAGTCAATATTTAATCGTCACCTTGTTTAGCCTAATCTGAAAGTTGTAAATTCTTGCTTATCTTCACGAACCCTGGCTAACAAGTTGAATCAGCAATACAACATTTGGTTAAATGATTTATTTACTAAATACCTAAATAATCACACAGAATTACATCTACACAAAATGGATCATACATTGATTACTAATGATGTCATAAAGGAAAACGCCCTAGCGGACGGAACATATATGACGGCTGGTTACACAAAGAAAGGGGTTTGAGTTTTGAGTGAAAGAGCGGGAAGACTGAGGAACAAAGGGAGAAGCTATGCTATCGTAAATACAGTATCTTATTCATTCTAAATAACCGCCCAATTGAAAAAGGAAAATGCAATTAATACTAACTCTGAGCTGCGCTTCAATAGGTTGGTGGTAGATAGAAGGCGGAGTGGTCCAGCAAGGATCTCTGGTCCGCTGAAGACTGTCTAGTGGTGAACTGGAGCATGGTAGAATGGATACTCTGTCCGTCCTCTCCCAGCCCACGTTTAGCGGGTGGAGGGGGTAACAGTTCTTTAGTGAATAAGAGTTCAATGTTCATACCAAGTAGCCATACTTTAAGCTCATGCTATATTCTGGCTGGTATAGTCAAAATTCATCCTTCGGCGTGTAGGTCGTCACCTTCACATTGAGATTCGATGCTTATTTCGTTAGGCTCTTGTCGTTCAACCAGAGCTCAAGCTGAGAGAGAGAGGGAGGGAGGGAGGGAGGGAGGGAGGGAGGGAGGGAGGGAGGGAGGGAGGGAGGGAGGGAGGGAGGGAACAGAGAACATGAATAATGAGAGGGAGAGAAGGAGGGGAGAGGAGGAGGGAGAGAAGGGGAGAGGAAGGGGAGAAGGGAGTGGAGGAGAGGATGGGAGACCTGTATAAGAGGAAGTAGATATTGCTGTTAATGTATGCATGTATGTAATGTATACTCTATGTGGTGAGAAACACTGACCCCTATAGACAGCAAGACTGAAGAGATACACTCTGACCCCTATAGACAACAAGACTGAAGAGAAACACTCTGACCCCTATAGACAACAAGACTAACGAGAAACACTCTGACCCCTATAGACATCGAGACTTAAGAGAAACACTCTGACCCCTATAGACAACAAGACTGAAGAGAAACACTCTGACCCCTATAGACAACGAGACTGAAGAGAAACACTCTGACCCCTATAGACAGCAAGACTGAAGAGAAACACTCTGACCCTTATAGACAGCAAGACTGAAGAGAAACACTCTGACCCCTATAGACAGCAAGAGTGAAGAGAAACACTCTGACCCCTATAGACAGCAAGACTGAAGAGAAACACTCTGACCCCTATAGACAGCGAGACTTAAGAGAAACACTCTGACCCCTATAGACAACAAGACTGAAGAGAAACACTCTGACCCCTATAGACAGCAAGACTGAAGAGAAACACTCTGACCCCTATAGACAACAAGACTGAAGAGAAACACTCTGACCCCTATAGACAGCCAGACTGAAGAGAGCAGAAGGTGGTTGGAGGTGTGTAGTGGGATACATGTACTGTGTGAGGAGGGGAGGAAAACCATTAAATATAATCCATTCAATATCTATATCTATATGCTATACTAGGACCTAACGATCCGCTGTTGTTATAGGGAAACATTAATTAATTTATTTATTTAATTTGTAAATGTATTAGAATAATGCTTTTAGGGCTGCTTCCCGGACTCTGAATTAGCCTAGTCCTGCAACAAAGCAGTTGCCAGCAATTTCAATTGAGAATCTCCATTAGGCATTCATTATAGTCTAGCCACTAAGATTAATCTGTGTCTGGGAACTCGGCTCTAACTATCTACATATGACTCACTTTCTGTCCTGCTTTAAATGAAGTACAGCTTATAAAGCCTTCGTAAACACCCCGTGAACGTGTTACATATCATCTATAACTGTATGTCACGCTTTATAAAGGGTTCGTAAACACCACGTGAACGTGTTACAAATCATCTATAACTGTATGTCACGCTTTATAAAGCCTTCGTAAACACCCCGTGAACGTGTTACAAATCATCTATAACTGTATGTCACACGTTATAAAGCCTTCGTAAACACCATGTGAACGAACGTGTTACAAATCATCTATAACTGTATGTCACGCTTTATAAAGTGTTCGTAAACACCACGTGAACGTGTTACAAATCATCTATAACTCTATGTCACGCTTTATAAAGCCTTCGTAAACACCCCGTGAACGTGTTACAAATCATCTATAACTGTATGTCACGCTTTATAAAGGGTTCGTAAACACCACGTGAATGTGTTACAAATCATCTATAACTGTATGTCACGCTTTATAAAGAGTTCATAAACACCCCGTGAACGTGTTACAAATCATCTATAACTGTATGTCACGCTTTATAAAGGGTTCATAAATGTGGCGTAACGGTGTGACATAACCATCGATGTCAAATGTGACATAGACCTGTGCTTAATAAAGGCCTTATAAATCATTTTAAATTGAGAGTTCACAAAGCATTTATAACCCTGTCATGCATCTTGGTAGAGCATTGCAATGCAAGGATAGTGGGTTTGATTCCCGGGACCACCCATAAATAAAAATGTATTCACGCATGACTAAGTTGCTTTGGATAGGAGTCTAAATGTCTAAATGGTATATATTATTATATATTACTCTTTCCCTTCTGTGTGTATAGTCAATATTGGACCTGACCTCAACCGTCCCCCACAATGCTGTGCTGCAGGAGGACACACTCTAACGTGCGGTCACGCAAAACAAAAAACATTGGTACGGCCTTTTTAAAATCAATTTTTCTGATGTTTTTTTCTTCCAAATTAAAACAAATTTGGTTTTGTTTTTCCAGGTTTTGGATTTTCCAAATGTTGCTGGTTTTCCCTGTTTTTTATAGAAAAACAATATGTGACTCGTTTCAGGAAACTAGGTGTATGTCGCTGGTCACTACTTCACAGGAGAGAAATTTGAACTTAGATTCTGTAAACAGTGATTTGCATTGTGGGCATTAATATGACCTTGGAACATGTTTTAAAACTCACATTTAACACAGATGTGAATCTTTGATAATGTTTAGACAACTATTTTTCATATTTCATCAATCAACATTTTATTGACGCTTTTCTACTATTACGTGGGGGGACTTTTATTTTGACAGTTTTAGAAATTCTGTGACCCGGAAGTCATTTTTTTGTGTGTTGCTGATGAGATGCTGATCATGTGATGAGTTTGCGAATCAACTGACCACTTGTGGTTCCACTGGACAGTGGAAAACAAGTAACTTAATTAACATTTTATTGTCATTTAAATTAGTTTACAGTAGTTGAGTTGGATTACATATTTTATTTCACATTAATTTGGTGACTTTACAGCAAATGCTAGCTAGCCGGAATATATCTAGCTAGCAGACAAGAACACAGTGACCTCCATCATTCTTAAATGGAAGAAGTTTGAAACCACCAAGACTCTTCCTAGAGCTGGCCACACGGCTAAACTGAGCAATGGGGGGAGAAGGGTCAGGGAGGTGACCAGGAACCCAATGGTAACTCTGACAAACCTCCAGAGATTCTCTGTGGAGATGGGAGAACCTTCCAGCATTCCACCAATCAGGCCTTATGGTAGAGTGGCCAGATGGAAGCCACATGACAGCCCACTTGGCGTTCTCCAAAAGGCACCTAAAGTACTCAGACCATGAGAAAAAAGATTCTCTGGTCTGATGAAACCAAGATTGAATTATTTGGCCTGAATGCCAAGCATTACGTCTAGAGGAAACCAGGCACAATACCTATGGTGAAGCGTGGTGGTGGCAGCATCATTCTGTGGGGATGTTTTTCGGTGGCAGGGACTGGGAGACTAGTCAGGATCGAGTGAAAGATGAACTAAGCAAAAAACAGAGAGATCATTGATGAAAAGCTGCTCCAGAGTGCTCAGGACCTAAGACTGGGGCAAAGGTTCACCTTCCAACAGGACAACAACTCTAAGCACACAGCCAAGACGTCTGTGGAGATGGGAGAACCTTCCAGAAAGACAACCATCTCTGCAGCACTTTCTGGTAGAGTGACCAGATGGAAGCCACTCCGAAAGTAAAAGGCACATGACAGCCCGCTTGGAGTTCTCCAAAAGGCACCTAAACAAGATTCTGAATGAACTCTTTGGCCTGAATGTCAAGCGTCATGTTTGGAGGAAACCTGGCACCATCCCTACGGTAAAGCATTCTGGTACCATCTGTAAACCTTTCCGTAGGAACCCCCTAACTAATCCATCTGTAAACCTTGCTGTCTCTCCATCTGTAAAAAAGTAGGGCACTATAGGAACCCCCTAACTAAACCATCTGTAAACCTTTCCGTAGGAACCCCCTAACTCTCCATCTGTAATCCTTTCTGTAGGAACCCCCTAACTCTCCATCTGTAAACCTTTCTGTAGGAACCCCTTAACTAAACCATCTGTAAACCATCTGTAAACCTTTCCGTAGGAACCCCCTAACCCTTCATCTGTAAACCTTTCTGTAGGAACCCCCTAACTAAACCATCTGTAAACCTTTCTGTAGGAACCCCTTAACTAATCCATCTGTAAATCTCTCCGTAGGAACCCCCTAACTAAACCATCTGTAAACCTTTCCGTAGGAACCCCCTAACTCTCCATCTGTAAACCTTTCTTTAGGAACCACCTAACTAAACCATCTGTAAACCTTTCTGTAGGAACCCCTTAACTAATCCATCTGTAAACCTCTCCGTAGGAACCCCCTAACTAAACCATCTGTAAACCTTTCCGTAGGAACCCCCTAACTCTCCATCTGTAAACCTTTCTGTAGGAACCCCTTAACTAAACCATCTGTAAACCTTTCTGTAGGAACCCCCTAACTAATCCATTTGTAAACCTTTCTGTAGGAACCCCTTAACTAATCCATTTGTAAACCTTTCTGTAGGAACCCCCTAACTCTACATCTGTAAATCTTTCCCGTAGGAACCCCCTAACTCTCCATCTGTAAACCTTTCTGTAGGAACCCCCTAACTAAACCATCTGTAAACCTTTCTGTAGGAAACCCCTAACTAATCCATTTGTAAACCTTGCTGTAGGAACCCCCTAACTCTCCATCTGTAAATCTTTCCCGTAGGAACCCCCTAACTAATCCATCTGTAAATCTTTCCCATAGGAACCCCCTAACTCTCCATCTGTAAACCTTTCTGTTCCAATAACAATGTGTTGTTCAGAACTTCACACTCTGAAAGCTACTCTATGTACTTGAAGCATTTGTCTCCAAATTGTATTTTTATGACTAATTCACTGCCAGAAAAATGACTCCTGCGTCCCAAACCGACACCCTATTCCCTATATAGTACACTACTTTTGACCAGAGACTAAAAAAAAAGGTAGTGCAGTATATAGGGAAGAGGGTAGCATTTAGTGCACAGCCGATGACACATTTCTTCTTGTGACCTTTTGAGTCAGTGACCATGAATATGCAATAGAAATATCGGTGCATGCTAAAGTGTTGAGGTGAGAAGCCAGTCCATCTGGTTAGGGTAATACCAGCAGATGTGTTCTCCTTCTTGTCGGACCTCAGCACAAACAACATCTGGTTAGGGTAATACCAGCAGATGTGTTCTCCTTGTTGTTGGACCTCAGCACAAACAACATCTGGTTAGGGTAATACCAGCAGATGTGTTCTCCTTGTTGTTGGACCTCAGCACAAACAACATCTGGTTAGGGTAATACCAGCAGATGTGTACTCCTTGCTGTTGGACCTCAGCACAAACAACATCTGGTTAGGGTAATACCAGCAGATGTGTTCTCCTTGTTGTCGGACCTCAGCACAAACAACATCTGGTTAGGGTAATACCAGCAGATGTGTTCTCCTTGTTGTCGGACCTCAGCACAAACAACATCTGGTTAGGGTAATACCAGCAGATGTGTTCTCCTTGTTGTCGGACCTCAGCACAAACAACATCTGGTTAGGGTAATACCAGCAGATGTGTTCTCCTTGTTGTCGGACCTCAGCACAAACAACATCTGGTTAGGGTAATACCAGCAGATGTGTTCTCCTTGTTGTCGGACCTCAGCACAAACAACATCTGGTTAGGGTAATACCAGCAGATGTGTACTCCTTGTTGTCGGACCTCAGCACAAGCAACATCTGGTTAGGGTAATACCAGCAGATGTGTTCTCCTTGTTGTCGGACCTCAGCACAAACAACAGTGGAGAAGGTGAATGGTTCACACACACACACACACACACACACACACACACACACACACACACACACACACACACACACACACACACACACACACACACACACACACACACACACACACACACACACACACACATCCACATCCTTAGTGGATCTGAGCCTCGGGCACCGGATAACCTATACCTGCAGACCAGACCAGCCTGACAAATCAGTGCTTTATATTACATCTGGGGATTGGCTGTAAATGACTTGTAATGTATGTAGAATATGGAGAGGAGAGTACTCAGTGCTTCTCGGTAAGGGCTGTTTTCCTTAATGACACCCTATTCCCTTCCTAGTGCCCTACTTTATAGTGCACCCCCATAGGGTTCTGGTCAAAAGTAGTGCACTATAAAGGGAATAGGGTGCCATTTAGGACACAAACCAAAGGAATCAGTGTATTATCCCACCCAGTCTGGTGATTAGCCTGGCTTAGATCTATCTATGTAATCGTTCAGCTCTGGAGTCTCGTGGCTATGAGCCAACGCAGCAATATCTGCCCTACCCCGAGCAAAGGCAACACCCTGCAGTGAAAGCGGATCCGTCTACACCTGACAGTCCCCTTTGCTTCAGAGACTTAGGGAGAGAAAGAGAGAGAGGCTGAGGGATGCTGTGTGTATAGTGTGTATAGTGTGTATAGCGTGTGTAGCGTGTATAGTGTGTATAGCGAGTATAGCGTGTATAGTGTGTATAGCGTGTGTAGTGTGTGTAGTGTGTGTAGTGTGTGTAGTGTGTTGTAATAGTCAGTTTGGAGCGCTGGTGCATGCTGTCTTTATACCATAGGCCTGCAGTATAACAGGCTAATAGCCATACCACACCAAACCTTATTTAGGGTAATATCAGAAGTAAGTCAAGCCATTGCTTCTAGGGAAAATATGAGCAACATGGTTCGACTGTATCCAGACTGTTCATACGGTCTACCTTTCACTTTCTCACCCCAGGATTTACAGTATTACTGGTTTAGTACACAAGGGGGCACCCTCCCCCACACACACCCACACCCAAAAGCCCTATTACCAGAATGCTAACAACATTAGCACAATAGCACAATTAGCAAATTTCCATGGAGGCTGCTAGCTAAATACGCTAACGAGCGCAAACGAAAATAAACGAATTGCAAAGACAATCCAGGTCATAAAAGCATGCATATAATAGGAGGAGCTACCGGATTGCTGTTCTGGGGAGTTTGGACATTTACAAGCCAAGAAACATAGTGAAAATGAACACAGTATTGATGCTTGTCTGAAGGAAGAACAATACTGGCTCACTAGCAGCATGCTGTCTACATGCTGCTTCTGTGTGGAGTCTGAAGTCGCTAGGGCAACGGGCCTGGCTGCTCTGCTCAGAGAAGAGGGGGGAGGAGAAGACCGGCCGGGAACTGAGGGGGGAGGGGAAGAAAATCAAGATAACCGTGGCAGCCTTACAAACTAATCTCTCTCACGCAGAAAAAAATAATGAAATGCATAAATAAATATCTAAATATCTAAATAAATATCTTGCTGTGTTTTGTAAAACGGAGATCTATAATGCTTCTTGTTGTAATTTCTTCCATTCTAACATTTCTACTGATGTACATTGTATTTAGTTGCTCTGTTTATACACACCATATACAGTATTTATTTATATACTGGATTCTTGACATAGCTCAGTAATATATCTCCTGCTGTACAGTGCCATTCTTAGTATATCTACTGCTGAACAGTACAGTACCAGTCTTAGTATATCTACTGCTGAACAGTACAGTACCATTCTTAGTATATCTACTGCTGAACAGTACAGTACCATTCTTAGTATATCTACTGCTGAACAGTGCAGTACCATTCTTAGTATATTTTGTGTCCTTGAATCCGGTGCACGTGCATATAGATTGCATTTTGATTACAGCAGAAGCGGCGCGTGGGTAAAATCACTGAGGAAGCCAAGCCAAGCCAGTAGAAAAAGCCATATTAAACCCTATGTTGTGAGAATTGCATTGTTTGCTCTATAACCCATGCGTTCATATGCCACCGTGATATACATTAAGGCCTTGACAACAAAAAGACAACAGTCCCACAGTGGCAGTAATATCGCCTGCAGCACGGTCAAGCAAGTGAATGTTTTTGACAGTTTACTAAACTACTCTACTGATTTAGAACCACTGTGTTACAGCCAAGTTAACACAAAGACAACAGGAGCACTGCCTCCCCTTATTCCAGCACCATTTACACTGAAACATTTAAACATCATCAAATCAACAAGCCTATCTGTGATTAGTTAAAGACACCAAAAAAACAATTTAGTCCAATCAATGTTTCTAAATATAATGTGACTGTCCATGAGACTGATTTTCAAATCAAATCAAATCAAATTTTATTTGTCACATACACATGGTTAGCAGATGTTAATGCGAGTGTAGCGAAATGCTTGTGCTTCTAGTTCCGACAATGCAGTAATAACCAACAAGTAATCTAGCTAACAATTCCAAAACTACTACCTTATAGACACAAGTTTATGTCTGTGTGTGCGTGCTTGCGTGCCAAGCCACCATACTTGTAAACTAGTTGAACACCAATGCCATCCTCTCTTTCATGTTGGCAAAATGGTCTAAGGCTCCGTACGATTTTAGTTGTTGTTTTCCTAGGCTACCTAGCTAAAATGCTTGCTAGCCTAACTTCCTCGCATGGGCAAAAGCTAAGTTAGCTAGCTAGTTAACGTGAACTTACTAGGCTACGTCTAGGTTACATATTGAAGGTCAATCGTCTCAGGCCAGTGACACAACCTATGGTTAGATCAGAATCTCCATCATAATCTTTGGCCTGTACATAGAATTTAGTCAAAACCACAAGTCCAAATCCCCCGTTCCATCCATGGCTTAGGAAAAGGCAGATTTAACAAGCTAGCTACTGCAGGACATCAACACAAGCAGACCAGAAACAATCACATTTGTCTGATAACGATGACGTATAGCTCAGGATGCGATTTGATTGGTGTGAAGCCAAATCCAAACTGGCCTCCCTTGGGGTGGCTTTTTGCTGCACCAGGACAAACCACATTTCAGCTCAGCTCAACGCTGATTGGCTAATTATTTTATATTAATTTTTTTTATTAAGGGAGGCCAAACTTGCATCAATCACTCAAATGCTACTGTGGCAACATTTCATACTCTTTTGTTTCAGACAGCATCAGATACATGGTACACATACTGAGACAGAGAGGTGTGGTTTCCCTCTGCTCAGATAATTTCTCCGGTGCGATCCAACAACCTGCGAATTGGCAAAAAATTATGAAAACACAAAGAGATATTTAAGTGTCAAATATTTGGGGAAGCCTGGCTTACCTTGGCATGTATGAATACCTCAGGAGGCTGAAGAAATGTGTCTTGTCACCTAAAACCCTCACAAACTTTTACAGATGCACAATCGAGAGCATCCTGTTGGGCTGTATCACCACCTGGTACGGCAATTGCACCGCCCTCAACCGCAAGGCTCTCCAGAGGGTAGTGAGGTCTGCACAACGCATCACTGGGGGAAAACTACTTGACCTCCAGGACACCTACAGCACCCGATGTCACTGGAAGGCCAAAAAGATCAAGGACAACAACCCCCCGAGCCACTGCCTGTTCACCCTGCTATCATCCAGAAGGCGAGATCAGTACAGGTGCATCAAAGCTGGGACCGAGAGACTGAAAAACAGCTTCTATCTCAAGGTCGTCACTGTTAAACAGCCATCACTAACATAGAGAGGCTGCTGCCAACATACAGACTCAAATCTCTGGCCTCTTTAATAAATGGACTTAATAAACGTATCACTAGTCACTTTAAATATCACCACATGAATAATGTTTACATACCCTGCATTACTCATCTCATATGTATATACTGTACTCTATACCATCTACTGCATCTTGCCTATGCCGCACGCCATTGCTCATCCATCCATATATTTATATGTACATATTCTAATTCATCCCTTTACACTCATGTGTGTATAAGGTAGTTGTTGTAAAATTGTGATATTACTTGTTAGATATTAATGCACGGTCGGAATTAGAGGCACAAGCGTCTCGCATTAACATCTGCTAACCATGTGTACGTGACCATTAACATCTGCTAACCATGTGTACGTGACCATTAACATCTGCTAACCATGTGTACGTGACCATTAACATCTGCTAACCATGTGTACGTGACCATTAACATCTGCTAACCATGTGTACGTGACCATTAACATCTGCTAACCGTGTGTACCTGACCATTAACATCTGCTAACCATGTGTACGTGACCATTAACATCTGCTAACCGTGTGTACGTGACCATTAACATCTGCTAACCGTGTGTACGTGACCATTAACATCTGCTAACCATGTGAATGTGACCAATAACATCTGCTAACCATGTGTATGTGACCATTAACATCTGCTAACCATGTGTATGTGACCATTAACATCTCCTAACTATGTGTACGTGACCATTAACATCTGCTAACCATGTGTACGTGACCATTAACATCTGCTAACCATGTGTACGTGACCATTAACATCTGCTAACCATGTGTACGTGACCATTAACATCTGCTAACCATGTGTACGTGACCATTAACATCTGCTAACCATGTGTACGTGACCATTAACATCTGCTAACCATGTGTACGTGACCATTAACATCTGCTAACCATGCGTACGTGACCATTAACATCTGCTAACCATGTGTACGTGACCATTAACATCTGCTAACCATGTGTACGTGACCATTAACATCTGCTAACCGTGTACGTGACAAATGTAATGTGAATTGATTTGATACATGCCACGTTTTGTACTTTAGTAGCACTTTTATTAAACTCACAATATTAACTTGAAGCAAAACGTGACTAAACGTAGCTGGCAACATTCTTCCTATGATAAACATTAGAGATATGAACAAAAGAAAAGGACCTTGCTTTTTCATTGTTTCATTTCATTTCATTTCAATGCTCATTAAGTCGTGTGGCTGCCAGCCAAATAGCATTCCACTTATGTTCATGAAAATTAAGCTATTTTCTTGCGGAATGTGTTGCACTAATGTATTTTCTATGAAGGAAAACTATATTTGCAAGTCCCTGATCAATCTATTGAAGCAATAAAACACTTGACTTTCAATATAAAAACGTGACACTTGTCAATACACAGCGGGACTCACCTGGTCCTGCTTTCTCCCATTGTGCTCTTTACAAATACGTGACTGTTCTCAACTGTTCTGGGGAACTACGGTAAGCTTCATCATGTAAAATAATGATGAAATAAATAACGTGATCTGATTTACTTAAAAAAATAACTACAACTATTAAAATGTCTTGAAAAAACTTCTACAGACGCTCTTGAAAAATCATCCTTTGGCTATTTACAAATACCCGAGTATACGGTAAATCGCCCAAGCCTAACGAGCAGGATAATATATTGCTGCAAACACAACATTACAGTTGTAACTTCATTTGGCTGAACAAAATGGCACAAAAGCATTATTAAACAAAACACTTGAGAACTGTTTTTTAAAAAAAGAACATTTTTCAAAGTTTTGAACAGCCTGTATTGCAGCAATTACCAAAAAAGGTTAGTGCCTCCCGTTCCCAAGAAATAACAGCAATATTGTCACGGCCGTTGGTGGAAGAAGGTGAGGACCAAAGTGCAGCGTCATTTATTAAATAGAACTGAACACTAAATACAAAGTAACACAAAAGAACAAAGGAAACAGCTCCGTCAGGTACAAAACAGGAAGCAACTACCCACAAAACCCATGTGGGCAAGAGCTACCTAAGTATGGTTCTCAATCAGAGACAACAATAGACAGCTGTCCCTGATTGAGAACCATACCCGGCCAAAAACAAAGAATTACAAAAACATAGAAAAAGGAACATAGAATGCCCACCCTAGTCACACCCTGGCCTAAACTAAGTATAGAATAAAAGCCTCTCTATGGCCAGGGCGTGACAAATATGCTAATGATATTTACTTTACAACAGGCCTACTTATAATCTTAACACTCCTGTTGTGTTCGTAACATGTTAATTAATTCTATGTTCCTGGTCAAAAATGACCTCCCGATTATATATCCATAGTAATAAATATATTATCACCTAATGTTGTGTTAGATCTTTTTATCAACTTAAGTTCTTGTGAACATTACACGTTTTGAACTTCTATTGGCTATTTATGGCCTGTAGGCCTCATTGACCTAAGCTCATACAACTCATTTTTGAGTAAAAAAAGCGTAATGTATGGATTATTTTGACTATAACAAATACTCAGATGAAACATATTGTGCTATTTATCACAGGCTACTTTGTGTCAAAGTTTAACAAGGACTCTCTCCTCCTCACCAGTGTCATGATCAAAGATATGATCAAGGGCCTCACATACAGAGTTCAGTGTGTCAAATCGGAGGGCCTGTTATCCGGACCTCTGGCAGTCTCTATGGGGGTGCCACAGGGTTCAATTCTCGGGCCGACTCTCTTCTCTGGATACATCAATGAGGTCGCTCTTGCTGCTGGTGATTCTCTGATCCACCTCTACACAGACGACACCATTCTGTATACTTCTGGCCCCTCTGGCCTTCTAACTAACCTCTAGGCGAGCTTCAATACCATACAACTCTACTTCCGTGGCCTCCAACTGTTCTTAAATGCAAGTAAAACTAAATGCATGCTATTCGATCGATCACTGCCCGCACCTGCCCGCCCGTCCAGCATCACTACTCTGGACGGCTCTGACTTAGAATACGGGGACAACTACAAATACCTAGGTGTCTGGTTAGATTGTAAACTCTCCTTCCAGACTCACATTAAGCATCTCCAATCCAAATAAAATCTAGAATTGGCTTCCTATATTGCAACAAAGCATCCTTCACTCATGCTCCCAAACATACCCTCTTAAAACTGACCATCCTACCGATCCTCAACTTTGGCGATGTCATCTATAAAATTGCCTCTAACACTCTACCCAACAAATTGCATGCAGTCTATCACAGTGCCATCCGTTTTGTCACAAAAGCCCCATACACTACACACCACTGAGACCTGTATGCTTTTGTTGGAGACCTGTACGCTCTCATACTCGTTGCCAAACCCACTGGCTACAGGTTATCTACAAGTGTCTGCTAGGTAAAGCCCTGCCTTATCTCAGCTCACTGGTCACCATAGCAACACCCACCCGTAGGACGCGCTTGAGCAGGTATATCTCACTGGTCACCCCGAAAGCCAATTCCTCCTTTGGCTGCCTTTGCTTCCAGTTCTCTGCTAGCAATGACTGGAACGAACTGCAAAGAAACACTGAGGCTGGAGACTCATATCTCCCTCACTAGGTTTAAGCACCAGCTGTCAGAGCAGCTCACAGATCACTGCACCTGTACATAGCCCATCTGTAAATAGCCCATCTATCTACCTTCTTTTTTTCTACTGTATTATTGACTGTATGTTTGTTTATTCCATGTGTGACTCTGTGTTGTTGTGTGTGTCGAATTGCTATGCTTTCTCTTGGCCAGGTCGCAGTTGTTAAAATGAGAACTTGTTCTCAACTAGCCTACCTGGTTAAATAAAGCTGAAATAAAAAATACATAATTTGTGCTGCCACAGAATGAATTGTGATCAAGGCCTCAAAGGAGCTTTATATACCAGAGCTGCCAGAAAAGTTCTATATATTATTGAAACAATGTTGCAATTTTTTTTAGATTGTTTGTGAGAATGCCAACAGGTGGGGTTCCTGTGGCGGAAAGATTCTATTGGGGACAGGTTCCCGCGGGGGTTTCCATGGAAGCCAAAAAAGGCGAGTGAGGTGTGTGTGTGGTCAAACACACATACATGTGGGGGTCTGGGAGAGGTAGTGTGTCCACCTGATGAATGGGCATGTGCCTGAATTCAATTTTATACACTAATTGTAGTCTCATCCATTAATTTCTAATGACCGGTTATTTTTGACCGGGAACACCACATGTGTACAAAAGTTAAATAAAACACCCAAAATGTAATGAAAATCATCGAAATGTATTTTGTGTGTTCCGATGCCCTGTGTGGACAAAGTCATGGAACCTTAAGACAATCAGATTAAAGTAACTATATTTTTCAGGGAGAAAACTTAAATCGGTCCAATTCGACCGGAACACAGCAGGAGGGTTAAACTAAATATGGAGCACACAATTAAAAAGAGAGAACATACTTAATTTAGCCAACGAAAATGTCCCAAAAGAATGAAAGAAAACACGTTTTGCATATTTAAAGAACTGGCTTGGATTCATAAATAGTGATTTACAATAACAATAATGATAAAACAAATGATTATAAATACAAATAAATAAATAAATAGATAGAAGTTTCAAAAGTGCATTCTACATGAATAGTGATTTGCATTCTAGCCTGCAATTGGACATTCCACCCATGTTTGTCCACTACAATATACACTGCTCAAAAAAATAAAGGGAACACTAAAATAACACATCCTAGATCTGAATGAATGAAATATTCTTATTAAATACTTGTTTCTTTACATAGTTGAATGTGCTGACAACAAAATCACACAAAAATTATCAATGGAAATCAAATTTATCAACCCATGGAGGTCTGGATTTGGAGTCACACTCAAAATTAAAGTGGAAAACCACACTACAGGCTGATCCAACTTTGATGTAATGTCCTTAAAACAAGTCAAAATGAGGCCCAGTAGTGTGTGTGGCCTCCACGTGCCTGTATGACCTCCCTACATCGCCTGGGCATGCTCCTGATGAGGTGGCGGATGGTCTCCTGAGGGATCTCCTCCCAGACCTGGACTAAAGCATCCGCCAACTCCTGGACAGTCTGTGGTGCAACGTGGCATTGGTGGATGGAGCGAGACATGATGTCCCAGATGAGCTCAATTGGATTCAGGTCTGGGGAACGGGCAGTCCATAGCATCAATGCCTTCCTCTTGCAGGAACTGCTGACACACTCCAGCCACATTAGGTCTAGCATTGTCTTGCATTAGGAGGAACCCAGGGCCAACCGCACCAGAATATGGTCTCACAAGGGGTCTGAGGATCTCATCTCGGTACCTAATGGCAGTCAGGCTACCTCTGGCGAGCACATGGAGGGCTGTACGGACCCCCAAAGAAATGCCACCCCACACCATGACTGACCCACCGCCAAACCGGTCATGCTGGAGGATGTTGCAGGCAGCAGAACGTTCTCCACTGTGTCTCCAGACTGTCACGTCTGTCACATGTGCTCAGTGTGAACCTGCTTTCATCTGTGAAGAGCACAGGGCGCCAGTGGCGAATTTGCCAATCTTGGTGTTCTCTGGCAAATGTCAAACGTCCAGCACGGTGTTGGGCTGTAAGCACAACCCCCACCTGTGGACGTCGGGCTCTCATACCACCCTCATGGAGTCTGTTTCTGACCGTTTGATCAGACACATGCACATTTGTGGCCTGCTGGAGGTCATTTTGCAGGGCTCTGGCAGTGCTCCTCCTGCTCCTCCTTGCACAAATGCGGAGGTAGCGGTCCTTTATTGTCAATCAGTGTTGCCTCCTAAGTGGACAGTTTGATTTCACAGAAGTGTGATTGATTGGAGTTACATTGTGTTGTTTATGTGTTCCCTTTATTTTTTTGAGCAGTGTATAAACATGTCCATATGGAGGATATTTACATTGTAGCAGGGCCCCAGTCATACATTTACATTGTAGCAGGGCCTCCAGTCATACATTTACATTGTAGCAGGGCATCCAGTCATACATTTACATTGTAGCAGGGCTCAGTCATACATTTACATTGTAGCAGGGCCTCCAGTCATATATTTACATTGTAGCAGGCCTCCAGTCATACATTTACATTGTAGCAGGGCCTCCAGTCATATATTTACATTGTAGCAGGGCCTCCAGTAATATATTTACATTGTAGCAAGGCCTCCAGTCATACATTTACATTGGAGCAGGGCTTCCAGTCATATATTTACATTGTAGCAAGGTCTCCAGTCATATATTTACATTGTAGCAAGGCCTCCAGTCTATTCGCTGGTAGAACTGGTGCCACTAAGTTATTCAGTCGGTGACTCCAGTCCATGACTGAGATGGTATTGAAGAAAGAATTTGTTTCATCGTGTTGTGATGCCGTTATTATAAATATTATTAAATGTGCAACATAATCCAGCGATTGTCATGCACTCTGGGTAGAATATTACGCTACTGTTGTCTATAATATTCTGCTTTTTGCCTCCATTTTGATGTGCTCTAATTTCATTGGCTGATTTACAGTTCATTCGGAAAGTATTCAGATCCCTTGACTTTTTACAAATGTGGTTACTTTACAGCCTTATTCTAAAATGTATTATTACTTTTTTTTAAATCAATCTACACACAATACACCATTATGACGAAGCAAGAATTTTACTTAGTACTTTGTTGAAGTATCTTTGGCAGACATTACAGCCTCGAGTCTTCTTAGGTATGACTCTACAAGCTTGGCATACCTGTATTCGGGGAGTTACTCCCATTCTTCTCTGCAGATCCTCAAGCTCTGTCAGGTTGGATGGGGAGCTTCGCTGCACAGCTTTTTCAGGTCTCTCCAGAGATGGTAAATCGGGATGAAGTCCAGGCTCTGGCTGGGTCACTCGGGGATATTCACAGACTTGTCCTGAAGCCACTCCTGCATTGTCTTGGCTGTGTGGTTAGGGTTGTTGTCCTGTTGGAAGGTGAACCTTTGCCCCAATCTGAGGTCCTGAGCACTCTGGAGCAGCTTTTCATCAAGGATCTCTCTGTTCATTGCTCAGTTCATCTTTCACTCAAGCCTGAATAGTCTCCCAGTCCCTGCTGCTGAAAAACATTCCACAGCATGGTGCTGCCACCACCATGCTTCACCGTAGTTATTGTGCCAGGTTCCCTCCAGACGTAATGCTTGGCATTTAGGCCAAAGAGTTCAATCTTGTTTCTCATGGTCTGAGTCTTTTAGGTGCCTTTTGGCGAACTCCAAGTGGTCTGTCATGTGCCTTTTTACTGGGGAGTGGCTTCCGTCTGGCCACTCTACCATAAGGCCTGATTGGTGGAATGCTGGAAGGTTCTCCCATCTCCACATAGGATCTCTGGAGCTTTGTCAGAGTTACCATCAGGTTCTTGGTCACCTCCCTGACCGAGGCCCTTCTGCCCTGTTTGCTCAGGTTGGCCGGGCGGCCAGCTCTAGGAACACTCTTGGTGGTTCCACACTAAATCCCTTTAAGAATGATGGAGGACACTGTGTCAAAGTCAAAGTGTCTGAATACTTTCTGAATACCCTATAATCGGGCTAATTCACCACCTGAGGAAGTGGAAACTCAAAACCTATTAGCTAGATCACTAACTCTAAAGTACCCACTCATAGTAGCCATATACTAATCTAACAGTACATTTAATATTGTAGCCTGTCATCCAATGACATTTATGAGTTGCCAGCGGCATACCACCCTGCATCCCACTGCTGGCTTGCTTCTGAAGCTAAGTAGGGTTGATCCTGGTCAGTCCCTGAATGGGACACCAGATTGTGTTGGAAGTGGTGTTGGAGGGCCAGTAGGAGGCACTATTTCCTCGGGTCTAAAAAAATATCCCAATGCCCCAGGGCAGCGATTGGGGACACTGCCCTGTGTAGGGTGCTGTCTTTCGGATGGGACGTTAAACGGGTGTCCTGACTCCCTGAGGTCATTTAAGATCCCATGACACTTAACGTAAGAGTAGGGGTATTAACCCCGGTGACTTGGGTAAATTCCCAATCTGGCCCTCAAACCATCACGGTCACCTAATAATCCCCAGCTTCCAATTGGCTCATTCATCCCCCTCCTCTCCCCTGTAACTATTCCCCAGGTCGTTGCTGTAAATGAGAACGTCTTCTCAGTCAATTTACCTGGTAAAATAAAGGATAAATAGAAAACAAATTAAAATGAGGCTATTGCTCTCTCAAATCGTGCTCCGTATCTCAATGCCACATCAAATATCTTTCCTAAATAGTTGCTATTAAGCTCATAATTGATAACATTTAAAAATGAAAGTATCCCTACAGAAAACTGAGAACATCCATCTGCAACAGCAGGATTGCTTTGTTTTCCCAGCAATTGGATTTCAAAATTTTGCACAATCAGAACACCTTTCTTTCTCCCGGAGAATTTGTTCCCCCATGAAAGGAAAGAGAGAGTGACTGGACACAGAAGCAGACCCTAGAGAAACAGGTACAGGAGCAGAGGCAGGCCCAAGCAGCAGACCCTAGGGAAACAGGTACAGGAGCAGGGGCAGGCCCCAGCAGCAGACCCTAGAGAAACAGGTACAATAGCAGGGGGAGGCCCCAGAAGCAGACCCTAGAGAAACAGGTACAATTGCAGGGGCAAGCCCCAGAAGCAGACCCTAGAGAAACAGGTACAATAGCAGGGGCAAGCCCCAGAAGCAGACCCTAGAGAAACAGGGCAGTCAGGCAGACACTTTAATTACAGGAATCATGAGGATAATGTACTGTTTGACCAATCATAGTTTTAGCCTTCTAAAAAAATAGGACATTTTGGGTGAGGCGAAGGAATGTTCAGCGCGCACAGATGTGACCAATGAATGTTTTTTACTCTCACAGCCAAGTCAAAGGGTCTGAAAATGTGACTCCAATGGTGGCAGTCTGGCCTGCCTTGCAGGCTTTTCTTATAGTCTACTCTCTCCTCAGCAGCAGGGCAGCCCCTTGACAATTTGGCAGCCCTGCAATTTTGTTTATTGGCTTTTCGTTTATTTTATCGGCCTAAAAGCCGGAAAATATTGTAAACCCTGGTGTGTGTATTATGTGTGTGTATGTTAGGAACTCCACTTGAGAGGCCGGTGACACATCACCATGAATAGTCATTTACTGTGTGTGTTATTGGTCTTGTCAGATAAATGGTGATGACCTCCCTCACACTCTGCCTGATGTAGCAGTGATGACCTACCTGACACTCTGCCTGATGTAGCTATGATGACCTGCCTCACACTCTGCCTGATGTGGCTGTGATGACCTACCTGACACTCTGCCTGATGTGGCTGTGATGACCTACCTGACACTCTGCCTGATGTAGTAGTGATGGCCTACCTGACACTCTGCCTGATGTGGCTGGGTATCATAGTAGTATAGTGTAGTATAGTACTACAGTATAGTGTAGCGTAGTATGGTGTATCATAGCACTCTAGTGTATAGTAGTGTATCATAGTACTACAGTAAAGTGTGGTATAGTATAGGGTATCATAGTACTGTAGTATATAGTAGTGTAGTATAGTACTACAGTAAAGTGTGGTATAGCATAGGGTATCATAGTACTATAGTAGTGTAGTACAGTGTAGTATAGTACTACAGTATAGTGTGGCGGAGTATGGTGTATCATAGCACTGTTGTATACGGTAGTGCAGTGCAGTGTAGTATAGTACTACAGTATAGTGTAGTATAGTAGGCTGCCATTAGGATACATAGTACTATAGTATAGTGCATTGTAGTATAGTGTATCATAGCATATGGTAGTGGTGTATAGTATAGTACAATGATTTAGTGTAGCATAGTATAGTGTAGTATAGTGCGGAATAGTACTATAGTGCTATATTATAGTGTATTATAGTATAGTGTGGTATAGTATAGTACTATATTATAGTATAGTATGGTACTACAGTATAGTGTACCATAGTATAGGGTGGTATAGTGTAGTATAGTTTAGTACTATAGGATAGTGTAGAATAGCAGGCTGACATTAGGAAGCATTTACACCAGGACAGTACACAGTTTGACATCTCAGGAGAAGGCATGGGCATGTTTCCCTTTCTCTGAATCTCTGTGTGACATTATGTTTCGAAGGGAGAGAGAACAGAGAGAGAGAACAGAGAGAGAGAACAGAGAGAGAGAACAGATATAGAACATAGAGAGAGAGAGAACAGAGAGAGAGAACAGAGAGAGAACAGAGAGAGAGAGAACAGAGAGAGAGAACAGATTTAGAACATAAAAAGAGAGAACAGAGAGAGAGAACAGATATAGAAAATAAAGAGAGAGAACAGAGAGAGATAACAGATATAGAACATAAAGAGAGAGAACAGAGAGAGAGAACAGATTTAGAACATAAAGAGAGAGAACAGAGAGAGAGAACAGATATAGAACATAGAGAGAGAGAACAGAGAGAGAGAACAGATTTAGAACATAAAGAGAGAGAACAGAGAGAGAGAACAGATATAGAACATAGAGAGAGAGAACAGAGAGAGAACAGATATAGAACATAGAGAGAGAGAGAACAGAGAGAGAACATAGAGAGAGAGAACAAAGAGAGAACAGATATAGAACATAGAGAGAGAGAACAGAGAGAGAACAGATATAGAAAATAGAGAGAGAGAGAACAGAGAGAGAGAACAGATTTAGAACAGAGAGAGAGAGAACAGAGAGAGAGAACAGATATAGAACATAAAGAGAGGGAGAACAGATAGAGAGAACAAAATCAAAATTTAGAACATAAAGAGAGAGAATAGAGAGAGAGAACAGATATAGAACATAAAGAGAGAGAACAGAGAGAGATAACAGATATAGAACAAAAAGAGAGAGAACAGAGAGAGAGAACAGATATAGAACATAGAGAGAGAGAACAGAGAGAGAGAACAGATTTAGAACATAAAGAGAGAGAACAGAGAGAGAGAACAGATATAGAACATAGAGAGAGAGAACAGAGAGAGAACAGATATAGAACATAGAGAGAGAGAACAGAGAGAGAACATAGAGAGAGAGAACAGAGAGAGAACAGATATAAAACATAGAGAGAGAGAACAGAGAGAGAACAGATATAGAACATAGAGAGAGAGAACAGAGAGAGAGAACAGAGAGAGAGAGAACAGAGAGAGAACAGATATAGAACATAGAGAGAGAGAGAACAGAGAGAGAGAACAGATTTAGAACACACAGACAGAGAGAGAACAGAGAGAGAGAACAGATATAGAACATAAAGAGAGAGAGAACAGATAGAGAGAACAGAGAGAGAGAACAGAGAGAGAGAACAGATATAGAACATAAAGAGAGAGAACAGAGAGAGAGAACAGATTTAGAACAGAGAGAGAGAGAACAGAGAGAGAGAACAGAGAGAGAACAGAGAGAGAGAGAACAGAGAGAGAGAACAGATATAGAACAAAAAGAGAGAGAGAACAGATAGAGAGAACAGAGAGAGAGAACAGAGAGAGAGAACAGATATAGAACATAAAGAGAGAGAACAGAGAGAGAGAACAGATTTAGAACAGAGAGAGAGAGAACAGAGAGAGAGAGAACAGAGAGAGAACAGATATAGAACATAGAGAGAGAGAACAGAGACAGAGAATAGATTTAGAACATAAAGAGAGAGAACAGAGAGAGAGAACAGATATAGAACATAGAGAGAGAGAGAACAGAGAGAGAACATAGAGAGAGAGAACAAAGAGAGAACAGATATAGAACATAGAGAGAGAGAACAGAGAGAGAACAGATATAGAAAATAGAGAGAGAGAGAACAGAGAGAGAGAACAGATTTAGAACAGAGAGAGAGAGAACAGAGAGAGAGAACAGATATAGAACATAAAGAGAGGGAGAACAGATAGAGAGAACAAAATCAAAATTTAGAACATAAAGAGAGAGAATAGAGAGAGAGAACAGATATAGAACATAAAGAGAGAGAACAGAGAGAGATAACAGATATAGAACATAAAGAGAGAGAACAGAGAGAGAGAACAGATATAGAACATAGAGAGAGAGAACAGAGAGAGAGAACAGATTTAGAACATAAAGAGAGAGAACAGAGAGAGAGAACAGATATAGAACATAGAGAGAGAGAACAGAGAGAGAACATAGAGAGAGAGAACAGAGAGAGAACAGATATAAAACATAGAGAGAGAGAACAGATATAGAACATAGAGAGAGAGAACAGAGAGAGAGAACAGAGAGAGAGAGAACAGAGAGAGAACAGATATAGAACATAAAGAGAGGGAGAACAGATAGAGAGAACAGAGAGAGAGAACAGAGAGAGAGAACAGATATAGAACATAAAGAGAGAGAACAGAGAGATAGAACAGATTTAGAACAGAGAGAGAGAACAGGGAGAGAACAGATATAGAACATAGAGAGAGAGAACAGAGAGAGAGAACAGATTTAGAACAGAGAGAGAGAGAACAGAGAGAGAGAACAGATATAGAACATAAAGAGAGAGAGAACAGAGAGAGAGAGAACAGATATAGAACAGAGAGAGAGAGAACAGAGAGAGAGAACAGAGAGAGAACAGAGAGAGAGAGAACAGAGAGAGAGAACATATATAGAACAAAAAGAGAGAGAGAACAGAGAGAACAGATATAGAACATAAAGAGAGGGAGAACAGATAGAGAGAACAGAGAGAGAGAACAGAGAGAGAGAACAGATATAGAACATAAAGAGAGAGAACAGAGAGAGAGAACAGATTTAGAACATAAAGAGAGAGAACAGAGAGAGAGAACAGATATAGAACATAGAGAGAGAGAACAGAGAGAGAGAACAGATTTAGAACATAAAGAGAGAGAACAGAGAGAGAGAACAGATATACAACATAGAGAGAGAGAGAACAGAGAGAGAACAGATATAGAACATAGAGAGAGAGAACAGAGAGAGAACAGATATAGAAAATAGAGAGAGAGAGAACGGAGAGAGAGAACAGATTTAGAACAGAGAGAGAGAGAGAACAGAGAGAGAGAACAGATATAGAACATAAAGAGAGGGAGAACAGATAGAGAGAACAAAATCAAAATTTAGAACATAAAGAGAGAGAATAGAGAGAGAGAACAGATATAGAACATAAAGAGAGAGAACAGAGAGAGAGATAACAGATATAGAACATAAAGAGAGAGAACAGAGAGAGAGAACAGATATAGAACATAGAGAGAGAGAACAGAGAGAGAGAACAGATTTAGAACATAAAGAGAGAGAACAGAGATAGAGAACAGATATAGAACATAGAGAGAGAGAACAGAGAGAGAACATATATAGAACATAGAGAGAGAGAACAGAGAGAGAACATAGAGAGAGAGAACAGAGAGAGAACAGATATAAAACATAGAGAGAGAGAACAGAGAGAGAACAGATATAGAACATAGAGAGAGAGAACAGAGAGAGAGAACAGAGAGAGAGAGAACAGAGAGAGAACAGATATAGAACATAGATAGAGAGAGAACAGAGAGAGAGAACAGATTTAGAACACACAGAGAGAGAGAGAACAGAGAGAGAGAACAGATATAGAACATAAAGAGAGGGAGAACAGATAGAGAGAACAGAGAGAGAGAACAGAGAGAGAGAACAGATATAGAACATAAAGAGAGAGAACAGAGAGAGAGAACAGGGAGAGAACAGATATAGAACATAGAGAGAGAGAACAGAGAGAGAGAACAGATTTAGAACAGAGAGAGAGAGAACAGAGAGAGAGAACAGATATAGAACATAAAGAGAGAGAGAACAGAGAGAGAGAGAACAGATATAGAACAGAGAGAGAGAGAACAGAGAGAGAGAACAGAGAGAGAACAGAGAGAGAGAACAGATATAGAACAAAAAGAGAGAGAGAACAGATAGAGAGAACAGAGAGAGAGAACAGAGAGAGAGAACAGATATAGAACATAAAGAGAGAGAACAGATTTAGAACAGAGAGAGAGAGAACAGAGAGAGAGAACAGAGAGAGAACAGATATAGAACATAGAGAGAGAGAACAGAGAGAGAATAGATTTAGAACAGATGTAAAGTGGGACTAAAGTCTGATGTAGGATGACATAGAAGTGCAATTCTATACATGTGTTACAGAGGTCAATCGAACTCGACCAAAACGGGGGAAAGATCCCGTGGGGAAAGATCCTGAATCTCCCCATTGGCCCCCCAGGCAAAACGTGCCTATATTTAGGCTATTGTTTATATGTTTATTTCACACTTATGTTGAGGTAAATGTTGAGTGTAATGTTTGTATGGATGTCAACCTCAACACATGTTCATGTCATCATCACCAATCAACTGAGACCAGGATTATTTTTCATAAGGGGGAGTCGTTCAGACACAATTTCATGAGACAAAACTAGCGAAATTGCTAATCAAATACGATATAAAAACCAGTAAAATACTAGCACAACACAAATATTAATGAAAAACAATTACATTCCTCAATAAAAATGTCCCCAACAAACATTTTTTTATGGAGTAGCACCAGAACATCCAGTTGTAATGTATTGTGTAGTTGGTTCCAGCAACGAGGTGCTTTAAAACCTCTTAAGGATCAGTCACTTTTTTTTTCTCCAATTTTCGCTTAAAAGGATATACCCGAATCTAACTGTCTGTAGCTCAGGACCTGAAGCCAGGATATGCATATTATTGGAACCATTTATAAGGAAACACTTTGAAGTTGATGGAAATGTGAAAGGAATGTAGGAGAATATAACACGTTAGATCTGGTAAGAGATAATACAAAGAAAAAACATGCATTTGTTTTGTACCATCATCTTTGAAATGCAATCGAAAGGCCATAATGTACTACTCCAGGTTAGGTGCAATTAAAATGTGTATGTGCAAAGTTTTAGACTGATCCAATGAATCACTGCATTTCTCTTCATAATGTTGTATCAAGACTACCCAAATGTGCCTAATTAGTTTATTAATACATGTTCAAGTTCAGAACTGTGCTCTCTCCTCAAACAATAGCGTGGCATTATTTCACTGTAATAGCTATTGTAAATTAGACAGTACAGTTAGATTAACAAGAATTTAAAACTAAAAGACGATTTACCTAGTGCGGTGGAGGCCCAAGGAACCTCAAGAGTTAACCAACCGGGGATGTGGAACCGGAAACAAGTGGAAGTGGAGTTGCTGGTTGATAGTCAAAGATAAAAGTAAAAAATAAAGTCAAAAATAAACCCACCCCAAAATATGTTTGAAAGACACAATGCCTGTTTGCCTGAGAATGATGCCGCACAGGTGTTTGTACTCATGTACACATATATAAACACACACTCACATTCAAACGCACTAGTGCACGCACAGGGACATTCACATACACACATGCACTGAAAAGTATTCAGTTTTCCTTGATGTCTTTTGTTTTTTTGCGTTGTTGTTTGTTGCTTTCTGTTTTACTTTGTTTTTCTCTTTTGTTCATTTTGTTGGTTGTTGGTGCGTTGGGGGATGGGGGGGCTTATGGAGGGAGAGGTTTTGGATGGTTGAGGGTCAGCTCTCGGGAACTGTGGGGGGTCTTGGATGGTTGGTGGACTAGCGGTTGGGAGCTTGGCCTGTTTGAGGGAGAGGTTCTTCATAGCTTTGACTCAGTCGGTTTGAGGGAGAGGTTCTTCATAGCTTTGACTCAGTCGGTTTGAGGGAGAGGTTCTTCATAGCTTAGTTTTAAGTCCAAAGTCATATTCACACGATGAATTATCCAATATCATGTCAAGTGGCACTGATGTAGGACACTATAGAAGTGCAATTCTAATGATTTTTGGTTGAAAGGCATGAATTCTCTAACATCTTTCTCTTTTTGAAATCAAATGTATGTTGTCAGTCCCACTTTACTCCCGATTAGGAGAGGAAAGGAAACCTTGATTAGCTTTTGTGTTGTCGCATCCCATTTGACACAGCCAATCAGATTAAGTGATGATTTAATTGGAGTAAATGCATCGTAGCATTTAATTAAACTGCGATTAGTTTAGTGTTTTTGACACTTGAATCATCTCATCGAATCAAACTCAATCGTAGAACTGTTTGACAGTTGAACTCGCTGTGAGTCAATCACACAACGCAATTTAAACATGTGGTTAGATCACAGCCTGAGTAATCTCGAGACTCGGATGCAAAATCTCTGCGTTAACACTTTGTCACAAGAGACTGTAGCCTAAAGCCATGCAATCTGACTTTTAATAAATGTGTGATTAAATCTCTTGTAATGTTATTTCTCAACCTTGTGATGTCTCTGAAGGAAGCTGATAATTCTTTAATTGTAATCAGTTGTAGATATTTCCTGGCTCAGTGTTCCTGCTGATGAAGTCTGATGATCTGTTTAGAGATTAAACTACAGACTGGCCTACATGTACATGGTGTATATAGAGCATTAGATGAATAGGACAGGTTTAGACCAGAATACAGTATATAGATATGAAATGGGGAAAACAGTATGTGAACATTTTAATAACCTGACCAGTGTTCCATTATTATAGTGACCAGTGTTCCATTATTATAGTGGCCAGTGTTCCATTATTAAAGTGACCAGTGTTCCATTATTAAAGTGACCAGTGTTCCATTATTATAGTGACCAGTGTTCCATTATTAAAGTGACCAGTGTTCCATTATTATAGTGACCAGTGTTCCATTATTATAGTGACCAGTGTTCCATTATTATAGTGACCAGTGTTCCATTATTATAGTGACCAGTGATCCATTATTATAGTGACCAGTGTTCCATTATTATAGTGACCAGTGTTCCATTATTATAGTGGCCAGTGTTCCATTATTATAGTGACCAGTGTTCCATTATTAAAGTGACCAGTGTTCCATTATTATAGTGACCAGTGTTCCATTATTAAACTGACCAGTGTTCCATTATTATAGTGACCAGTGTTCCATTACTAAACTGACCAGTGTTCCATTATTATAGTGACCAGTGTTCCATTATTATAGTGACCAGTGTTCCATTATTAAACTGACCAGTGTTCCATTATTAAAGTGACCAGTGTTCCATTATTAAAGTGACCAGTGTTCCATTATTATAGTGACCAGTGTTCCATTATTAAACTGACCAGTGTTCCATTATTATAGTGACCAGTGTTACCTTATTAAAGTGACCAGTGTTCCATTATTATAGTGACCAGTGTTCCATTATTAAACTGACCAGTGTTCCATTATTAAACTGACCAGTGTTCCATTATTATAGTGATCAGTGTTCCATTATTAAACTGACCAGTGTTCCATTATTATAGTGACCAGTGTTCCATTATTATAGTGGCCAGTGTTCCATTATTATAGTGACCAGTGTTCCATTATTAAAGTGACCAGTGTTCCATTATTATAGTGACCAGTGTTCCATTACTAAACTGACCAGTGTTCCATTATTATAGTGACCAGTGTTCCATTATTAAACTGACCAGTGTTCCATTATTAAAGTGACCAGTGTTCCATTATTAAAGTGACCAGTGTTCCATTATTATAGTGACCAGTGTTCCATTATTAAACTGACCAGTGTTCCATTATTATAGTGACCAGTGTTACATTATTAAAGTGACCAGTGTTACATTATTATAGTGACCAGTGTTCCATTATTAAACTGACCAGTGTTCCATTATTAAACTGACCAGTGTTCCATTATTATAGTGACCAGTGTTCCATTATTATAGTGGCCAGTGTTCCATTATTATAGTGGCCAGTGTTCCATTATTATAGTGACCAGTGTTCCATTATTAAAGTGACCAGTGTTCCATTATTATAGTGACCAGTGTTCCATTATTAAACTGACCAGTGTTCCATTATTATAGTGACCAGTGTTCCATTATTATAGTGACCAGTGTTCCATTATTAAACTGACCAGTGTTCCATTATTAAAGTGACCAGTGTTCCATTATTAAAGTGATCAGTGTTCCATTATTTAGTGACCAGTGTTCCATTATTAAACTGACCAGTGTTCCATTATTATAGTGACCAGTGTTACATTATTAAAGTGACCAGTGTTCCATTATTATAGTGACCAGTGTTCCATTACTAAACTGACCAGTGTTCCATTATTATAGTGACCAGTGTTCCATTATTAAAGTGACCAGTGTTCCATTATTATAGTGACCAGTGTTCCATTATTATAGTGACCAGTGTTCCATTATTATAGTGACCAGTGTTCCATTATTATAGTGACCAGTGATCCATTATTATAGTGACCAGTGTTCCATTATTATAGTGACCAGTGTTCCATTATTATAGTGGCCAGTGTTCCATTATTATAGTGACCAGTGTTCCATTATTAAAGTGACCAGTGTTCCATTATTATAGTGACCAGTGTTCCATTATTAAACTGACCAGTGTTCCATTATTATAGTGACCAGTGTTCCATTACTAAACTGACCAGTGTTCCATTATTATAGTGACCAGTGTTCCATTATTATAGTGACCAGTGTTCCATTATTAAACTGACCAGTGTTCCATTATTAAAGTGACCAGTGTTCCATTATTATAGTGACCAGTGTTCCATTATTAAACTGACCAGTGTTCCATTATTATAGTGACCAGTGTTCCATTATTATAGTGACCAGTGTTCCATTATTAAACTGACCAGTGTTCCATTATTAAAGTGACCAGTGTTCCATTATTAAAGTGATCAGTGTTCCATTATTTAGTGACCAGTGTTCCATTATTAAACTGACCAGTGTTCCATTATTATAGTGACCAGTGTTACATTATTAAAGTGACCAGTGTTCCATTATTATAGTGACCAGTGTTCCATTATTAAACTGACCAGTGTTCCATTATTATAGTGATCAGTGTTCCATTATTAAAGTGACCAGTGTTCCATTATTATAGTGACCAGTGTTCCATTATTAAACTGACCAGTGTTCCATTATTATAGTGATCAGTGTTCCATTATTAAACTGACCAGTGTTCCATTATTATAGTGACCAGGGTTCCATTATTAAACTGACCAGTGTTCCATTATTATAGTGATCATTGTTCCATTATTAAACTGACCAGTGTTCCATTATTAAACTGACCAGTGTTCCATTATTATAGTGACCAGTGTTCCATTATTATAGTGACCAGTGTTCCATTATTAAAGTGACCAGTGTTCCATTATTATAGTGACCAGTGTTCCATTATTATAGTGACCAGTGTTCCATTATTAAAGTGACCAGTGTTCCATTATTAAACTGACCAGTGTTCCATTATTATAGTGACCAGTGTTCCATTATTAAAGTGACCAGTGTTTCATTATTATACTGACCAGTGTTCCATTATTATAGTGACCAGTGTTCCATTATTAAAGTGACCAGTGTTTCATTATTAACCTGACCAGTGTTCCATTATTATAGTGACCAGTGTTCCATTATTATAGTGGCCAGTGTTCCATTATTATAGTGACCAGTGTTCCATTATTAAAGTGACCAGTGTTCCATTATTATAGTGACCAGTGTTCCATTATTAAACTGACCAGTGTTCCATTATTATAGTGACCAGTGTTCCATTACTAAACTGACCAGTGTTCCATTATTATAGTGACCAGTGTTCCATTATTATAGTGACCAGTGTTCCATTATTAAACTGACCAGTGTTCCATTATTAAAGTGACCAGTGTTCCATTATTATAGTGACCAGTGTTCCATTATTAAACTGACCAGTGTTCCATTATTATAGTGACCAGTGTTCCATTACTAAACTGACCAGTGTTCCATTATTAAACTGACCAGTGTTCCATTATTATAGTGATCAGTGTTCCATTATTAAACTGACCAGTGTTCCATTATTATAGTGACCAGTGTTCCATTATTAAACTGAGCAGTGTTCCATTATTATAGTGATCAGTGTTCCATTATTAAACTGACCAGTGTTCCATTATTAAACTGACCAGTGTTCCATTATTTAAGTGACTAGTGTTCCATTATTAAAGTGACTAGTGTTCCAGTGTTCCATTATTAAAGTGACTAGTGTTCCATTATTAAAGTGACCAGTGTTCCGTTATTAAAGTGGCCAGTGTTCCATTATTAAACTGACCAGTGTTCCATTATTAAAGTGGCCAGTGTTCCATTATTAAAGTGGCCAGTGTTCCCTTATTAAACTGACCAGTGTTCCATTATTAAAGTGGCCAGTGTTCCCTTATTAAACTGACCAGTGTTCCATTATTAAACTGACCGTGTTCCATTATAATAATGAAACGAGGCCACTCAGGAGAGGAAAAAACCCTCACCCAAAATGTAGAGCCCCGTTGGACAACATAAATGGACTGTTAGAAGATATGAAAAATTATAATAATAATTTAAATGTCAATCACATTTTTACTTGGCGTACAACCCCCCCCCACCCCCCCCCCCCCCCCCCCCCCCCCGCTCGTAGCGGTACTGACAGTAGACCTGGTAGTAGCAGTACTAACAGTAGAGCATTACTAACAGTAGAGCTGGTAGTAGCAGTACTAACAGTCGAGCTGGTAGTAGCAGTACTAACAGTAGAGCAGTACTAACAGTAGAGCTGGTAGTAGCAGTACTAACAGTAGAGCTGGTAGTAGCAGTACTAACAGTAGAGCAGTACTAACAGTAGAGCTGGTAGTAGCAGTACTAACAGTAGAGCAGTACTAACAGTAGAGCTGGTAGTAGCAGTACTAACAGTAGAGCTGGTAGTAGCAGTACTAACAGTAGAGCAGTACTAACAGTAGAGCTGGTAGTAGCGGTACTAACAGTAGAGCTGGTAGTAGCGGTACTAACAGTAGAGCTGGTAGTAGCGGTACTAACAGTAGAGCTGGTAGTAGCTGTACTAACAGTAGAGCTGGTAGTAGCAGTACTAACAGTAGAGCTGGTAGTAGCGGTACTAACAGTAGAGCTGGTAGTAGCAGTACTAACAGTAGAGCTGGTAGTAGCAGTACTAACAGTAGAGCTGGTAGTAGCGGTACTAACAGTAGAGCTGGTAGTAGCAGTACTAACAGTAGTGCTGGTAGTAGCAGTACTAACAGTAGAGCTGGTAGTAGCAGTACTAACAGTAGAGCTGGTAGTAGCAGTACTAACAGTAGAGCTGGTAGTAGCGGTACTAAAAGTAGAGCTGGTAGTAGCAGTACTAACAGTAGAGCTGGTAGTAGCAGTACTAACAGTAGAGCTGGTAGTAGCAGTACTAACAGTAGAGCTGGTAGTAGCGGTACAAACAGTAGAGCTGGTAGTAGCAGTACTAACAGTAGAGCTGGTGGTAGCAGTACTAACAGTAGAGCTGGTAGTAGCAGTACTAACAGTAGAGCTGGTAGTAGCAGTACTAACAGTAGAGCTGGTGGTAGCAGTACTAACAGTAGAGCAGTATTAACAGTAGAGCTGGTAGAAGCAGTACTAACAGTAGAGCTGGTAGAAGCAGTACTAACAGTAGAGCTGGTAGTAGCGGTACTAACAGTAGAGCTGGTAGTAGAAGTACTAACAGTAGAGCTGGTAGTAGCAGTATTAACAGTAGAGCTGGTAGTAGCGGTACTAACAGTAGAGTTGTTTGTAGGTGACCAAATACTTATTTTCCACCATAATTTGCAAATAAATAGATGCAAATAAATAGATTTTCTGGATTTTTTTTCTCATTTTGTCTGTCATAGTTGAAGTGTACCTATGATGAAAATTACAGGCCTCTCTCATCTTTTTAAGTGGGAGAACTTGCACAATTGGTGGCTGACTAAATACTTTTTTTGCCCCACTGTATGTAGCATCAAGTGTCCCTTTTGCGTTTATTTTTCTAATACATGAATAACAGATAAAATACTGATCCTAACTGTGAGACACAGTCCCCGTTCAGCCTTTCAGACCAGAGTAGACCGGAAGCTTATGTATGGAGCTTATTCAGATGAGGTAACTACATCAAATATCAGTCACAACTGTTCAAACTTCTCAGATAAAGACCAGACAGAGATATCTATATATTCCCATTGTTAAGCTATGTACTTGTTATATCTATATAATAACCTGTTTCTATGGATACTTGTTGAAATCAAGTACATAGAAATACTAGTCACAACTGAGAGACAGTCCTCTGTCGAGCCTCTCAGACGAGACCTGAGGAGACCAGAGGTATTGTAGCTAACGGCCCTGCTGTTTCCAGGCTAGGAGACCAGAGGTATTGTAGCTAATGGCCAAGCTGTTTCCCAGGCTAGGAGAGCAGCCAAAGTATCTACTGAGAATCTATCCCAGCTGGCACCCTATTCCCTATATAGTGCACTACTCTGGTCAAAAGTAGTGCACTATCAATTTAATAGGGTGACATTTGGGACTTAGAGAGTGTATAATGTGAGATAGTACATGGCCGCTCAACGACTCTCTAACCAGTTTATTAAATCATTAGTGTGTTTGAAAAGCTGTCAGATCGCCCAACGACGCGCTAACCAGTTTATTAAATCATTAGTGTCTTTGCAAAGCTCCAACCATCCATCCCTGTAAGATCTTGCCTCTCTTGCACTCTGTGTTTTTTTTCCAACACTCCTCTCCGTTTGTTTAACATTTGTGTTTGCCAAGAACAGCATGTTAGCTTCATCTCTCTCTCGCTCTCTCGCTCTCGCTCTCCATCTCTCTCGCTCTCTATATTCTCTCTTGATCTCTTTCTTTCCACACTATTCTTCATGTGTTGATCTGAGTTTGCCAAAAACAACAGCTTTTGGTGTCAAGGCAACCAAGAGCACTGCTTTCTGCATGATAATGTATTCTAAATGGGAGAGGGGGAATACTGTGTGGACATACGAGAGAGGGGAGGAGGGACTGAGGAGAGAAAGAGAGAAAAGTGGATGGAGAGAGAGACAGACAGAGAGACAGACAGAGACAGAGAGAGACAGAGACAGAGAGAGACAGAGACAGAGACAGAGACAGAGAGAGAGAGACATACAGAGACAGAGAGAGAGAGAGACAGACAGAGAGACAGACAGAGACAGGCAGAGACAGACAGAGACAGAGAGAGACAGAGACAGAGACAGAGAGAGACAGAGACAGAGAGAGAGAGAGAGAGAGACATACAGAGAGAGGCAGACAGACAGAGACAGACAGAGACATAGAGAGACAGACAGAGAAAGACAGACAGAGAGAGACAGAGAGACAGACAGAGAGAGAGACAGAGAGAGAAAGACAGACAGACAGAGAGACAGAGACAGAGGGAGACAGACAGAGACAGAGAGAGAGGCAGACAGACAGAGAAAAACAGAGACATAGAGAGACAGACAGAGAAAGACAGAGACAGAGAGAGACAGACAGAGAGAGACAGAGAGAGACAGAGAGACAGACAGAGAGAGACAGACAGACAGAGAGAGAGAGACAGAGAGAGAAAGACAGACAGACAGAAAGACAGAGAGACAGGGAGAGACAGACAGAGACAGACAGAGAGAGACAGAGAGAGAAATACAGACAGACAGAAAGACAGAGAGACAGGGAGAGACAGACAGAGAGAGAGAGACAGAGAGCAACCAGTGAAGAACACACACCATTGTAAATACAACCCATATTTATGCTTATTTATTTTATCTTGTGTCCTTTAACCATTTGTACATTGTTAAAACACTGTATATATATAATATGACATTTGTAATGTCTTTATTGTTTTGAAACTTCTCTATGTGTAATGTTTTCTGTTCATTTTTATTGTTTATTTCACTTTATATATTCACTTGATATAATATCTACCTCACTTGCTTTGGCAATGTTAACACATGTTTCCCATGCCAATAAAGCCCTTGAATTGAATTGAATTGACAGAGAGACAGAGAGAGAGACACAGACAGACAGAGAGAGAGACAGAGAGAGAAAGACAGACAGACAGAGAAAGAAAGACAGAGAGACAGAGAGATACAGAAACAGAGAGAGGCTTTAAGGTGTAAGATTACCAGTAACTGTTATACTGAGGATAACCATTCTGTTAGAGAACAAAATACACTGTTCTATTATCTAGCCCTGCCTGGTCCTAGACTATATATACTGTTATATTACCTAGCCTAGCCTGGTCCTAGACTATATATACTGTTATATTACCTAGCCTAGCCTGGTCCTAGACTATATATACTGTTATATTACCTAGCCTAGCCTGGTCCTAGACTATATATACTGTTATATTACCTAGCCTAGCCTGGTCCTAGACTATATATACTAGCCTAGCCTGGTCCTAGACTATATATACTGTTCTATTACCTAGCCTAGCCTGGTCCTAGACTATATATACTGTTATATTACCTAGCCTAGCCTGGTCCTAGACTATATATACTGTTATATTACCTAGCCTGGTCCTAGACTTAATATACTGTTATATTACCTAGCCTAGCCTGGTCCTAGACTATATATACTGTTATATTACCTAGCCTGGTCCTAGACTATATATACTGTTATATTACCTAGCCTGGTCCTAGACTATATATACTGTTATATTACCTAGCCTAGCCTGGTCCTAGACTATATATACTGTTATATTACCTAGCCTAGCCTGGTCCTAGACTATATATACTGTAATATTACCTAGCCTGGTCCTAGACTATATATACTGTTATATTACCTAGCCTAGCCTGGTCCTTGACTATATATACTGTTATATTATCTAGCCCTGCCTGGTCCTAGACTATATATACTGTTATATTACCTAGCCTAGCCTGGTCCTAGACTATATATACTGTAATATTACCTAGCCTAGCCTGGTCCTAGACTATATATACTGTTATATTACCTAGCCTAGCCTGGTCCTAGACTATATATACTGTTATATTACCTAGCCTGGTCCTAGACTATATATACTGTTATATTACCTAGCCTGGTCCTAGACTATATATACTGTTATATTACCTAGCCTAGCCTGGTCCTAGACTATATATACTGTTATATTACCTAGCCTGGTCCTAGACTATATATACTGTTATATTACCTAGCCTAGCCTGGTCCTAGACTATATATACTGTTATATTACCTAGCCTGGTCCTAGACTATATATACTGTTATATTACCTAGCCTAGCCTGGTCCTAGACTATATATACTGTTATATTACCTAGCCTAGCCTGGTCCTAGACTATATATACTGTTATATTACCTAGCCTAGCCTGGTCCTAGACTATATATACTGTTATATTACCTAGCCTGGTCCTAGACTATATATACTGTTATATTACCTAGCCTAGCCTGGTCCTAGACTATATATACTGTTATATTACCTAGCCTGGTCCTAGACTATATATACTGTTATATTACCTAGCCTAGCCTGGTCCTAGACTATATATACTGTTATATTACCTAGCCTGGCCCTAGACTATATATACTGTTATATTACCTAGCCTGGTCCTAGACTATATATACTGTTATATTACCTAGCCTGGTCCTAGACTATATATACTGTTATATTACCTAGCCTGGTCCTAGACTATATATACTGTTATATTACCTAGCCTGGTCCTAGACTATATATACTGTTATATTACCTAGCCTGGTCCTAGACTATATATACTGTTATATTACCTAGCCTAGCCTGGTCCCTAGAATATATACTGTTATATTACCTAGCCTGGTCCTAGACTATATATACTGTTATATTACCTAGCCTAGCCTGGTCCTAGACTATATATACTGTTATATTACCTAGCCTGGTCCTAGACTATATATACTGTTATATTACCTAGCCTAGCCTGGTCCTAGACTATATATACTGTTATATTACCTAGCCTGGTCCTAGACTATATATACTGTTATATTACCTAGCCTGGTCCTAGACTATATATACTGTTATATTACCTAGCCTGGTCCTAGACCATATATACTGTTATATTACCTAGCCTGGTCCTAGACTATATATACTGTTATATTACCTAGCCTAGCCTGGTCCTAGACCATATATACTGTTATATTACCTAGCCTAGCCTGGTCCTAGACCATATATACTGTTATATTACCTAGCCTGGTCCTAGACTATATATACTGTTATATTACCTAGCCTGGTCCTAGATTATATATACTGTTATATTACCTAGCCTGGTCCTAGACTATATATACTGTTATATTACCTAGCCTGGTCCTAGACTATATATACTGTTATATTACCTAGCCTAGCCTGGTCCTAGACCATATATACTGTTATATTACCTAGCCTGGTCCTAGACTATATATACTGTTATATCATCTAGCCTGGTCCTAGGCCATATATACTGTTATAAATCAAATCAAATGTATTTATATAGCCCTTCGTACATCAGCTGATATCTCAAAGTGCTGTACAGAAACCCAGCCTAAAACCCCAAACAGCAAGCATTGCAAGTGTTGAAGCACGGTGGCTAGGAAAAATTCCCTAGAAAGGCCAAAACCTAGGAAGAAACCTAGAGAGGAACCAGGCTATGTGGGGTGGCCAGTCCTCTTCTGGCTGTGCCGGGTGGAGATTATAACAGAACATGGCCAAGATGTTCAAATGTTCATAAATGACCAGCATGGTCGAATAATAATAAGGCAGAACAGTTGAAACTGGAGCAGCAGCACGGCCAGGTGGACTGGGGACAGCAAGGAGTCATCATGTCAGGTAGTCCTGAGGCATGGTCCTAGGGCTCAGGTCCTTCGAGAGAAAGAAAGAGAGAAAGAGAGAATTAGAGAGAGCACACTTAAATTCACACAGGACACCGAATAGGACAGGAGAAGTACTCCAGATATAACAAACTGACCCTAGCCCCCCGACACATAAACTACTGCAGCATAAATACTGGAGGCTGAGACAGGAGGGGTCAGGAGACACTGTGGCCCCATCCGAGGACACCCCCGGACAGGGCCAAACCGGAAGGATATAACCCAACTCACTCTGCCAAAGCACAGCCCCCACACCACTAGAGGGATATCTTCAACCACCAACTTACCATCCTGAGACAAGGCCGAGTATAGCCCACAAAGATCTCTATATTACCTAGCCTGGTCCTAGACCATATATACTGTTATATTACCTAGCCTGGTCCTAGACTATATATACTGTTATACTAGCTAGCCTGGTCCTAGACCATATATACTGTTATATTACCTAGCCTAGCCTGGCCCACAATGAGTGCACAAAACATTAAGGACACCTACTCTTTCCCGGCGAGGGAGTCATCTTACAAAAGCTGCACATTGCTCCAATCAATCAGACTACAACCTAAGAGCACACACACATGTAGATCTACGATCATTAGGTGGATATCTTGAATTAAAACCTTTTAATTAAAACCTTCAGCAATCATTAACTTCATTACCAACTTAATCCTGCTTAAAATGGATTAAAGTTGAAATATGTTGTAATTAGGCAAAGCAAATTCCCCACAAACACAGTGATATTAGGCTTATAACATGTTATATAACATGTATGTGTGTGTGTGTGTGTGTGTGTGTGTGTGTGTGTGTCTGTCTGTGTATGATATCTAGAAGGTCGTCCCTGAAACCTCCCCCTGTTCTGTTAAATACCACCATGCCACTTTCGATCAGGTCTCGGATTCCAAAAAGGACCCCTCTAAGGTCAATGTCCACTCCCCCGCATCATAATTAAGCTAGAGATATCGTTTTTTTTTATTTCTTTTTTTTTACATTGGATGCCTCTCAATTCACCACATTCGACTTCGTAAAACTTCCACGTCTGCGGTGACAGGTTTGTCAGAAAAATGAGACGGAAAAATCGTCATAAAATTGTCTGTTGGCTTCACAAACCCTCTCTATGAAAAGATGAGACTGTCACGAACATGATGGCGTTCTCTGTTGTTTTGTTCTACGACCTCCACAAGTGTCTGGAGACTCGTCTGAAGTGGGTACCTCCCACCTCCACACGTGTCTGGAGACTCGTATGAAGTCGGTACGGACCACCTCCACAAGTGTCGGGAGACTCGTCTGAAGTCGGTACCGCCCACGTCCACAAGTGTCTGGACTCGTCTGAAGTCGGTACCGCCCACCTCCACATGTGTCTGGAGACTCGTCAGAAGTCGGTACCGCCCACCTCCACAAGTGTCTGAAGACTCGTCTGAAGTCGGTACCGCCCACCTCCACAAGTGTCTGGAGACTCGTCTGAAGTTGGTACCGCCCACGTCCACAAGTGTCTAGAGACTCGTCTGAAGTCGGTACCGCCCACCTCCACAAGTGTCTGGAGACTCGTCTGAAGTCGGTACCGCCCACCTCCACAAGTGTCTGGAGACTCGTCTGAAGTTGGTACCGCCCACCTCCACAAGTGTCTGGAGACTCGTCTGAAGTTGGTACCGCCCATGTCCACAAGTGTCCAGAGACTCGTCTGAAGTCGGTACCGCCTACCTCCACAAGTGTCTGGAGACTCGTCTGAAGTCGGTACCGCCCACCTCCACAAGTGTCTGGAGACTCGTCTGAAGTTGGTACCGCCCACCTCCACAAGTGTCTAGAGACTCTTCTGAAGTCGGTACCTCCCACCTCTACAAGAGTCTGGAGACTAGTCTGAAGTCGGTACCTCCCACCTCCACAAGTGTTTGGAGACTCGTCTGAAGTCAGTACCGCCCACCTCCACAAGTGTCTGGAGACACGTCTGAAGTCGGTACCGCCCATCTGCCAACTTCTGTCTGTAGCGTCCGAATAGTTTGGGCTACACACTAATATGTGTAAAGGTGAGACACTCAGGAACATGTCGGTTGTTTGGCTCTAGGACACCCTCAGGCCTCACAAGACTCGTCTGGAGGTTGAAAAAAAAAATCAGTTGAAAAACATCATGGTATGTAGACTGTTTAGTGCCAAAAAATAAAGGGTTAAATACATGTAAAAAAAACAAAAATAGATATATATGTTTCTTGATCTCTCTTATATTTATTTCTCAGATATAGGACAGACACTTCATTTAAGATATTATGTTGGGACTGTTGTTCCATGTAGTAAATCTGTTATTCCATGTGTTTGTATGGGCTGATTGGGGACACTTCAAAGGGTTTTAACATTTAAAATCAAATGGCAAAATGATCATTGGTATGACATTCTTAAAACAATTCCATATAGCTTCCCCCTAACCGGTTTAGACAGGGATTACTCTTGTGGGTCAAATACCACCATGCCACTGTCAATTTGCTGCCGCCTCAGAAAAGGTCAGCAGCTACCTGTCGCTATGTGACATGGTGGTTTTTACTGAGGGGTGGAGGAGGGCGAGGGCTTCCCAAGCTTATTGGCAGTGTGTTTTCTTCTTTCTATTGGATAAATAGTTTTGGTGGGAAAAAAAAGGAGTGTATTTTTCCCTGGTGGCTGAGAGTGCACATACAGTATATTGATGGAGTAGCAGCAGTACATTATTTATCCTAAAGCGCTTGAATACTGTTTCTTTGGGTGCAGAAAACAGCGAGAATGAATCGAGAATCTGTGTGCGTGTGTGTGTCTAGGAGTGTTATGATTCCTGTAGAGGGTCACACAGAGATCGATAATTAACTCTGGTCTGGAGGACAAAGTACTCGGAATACACGAACAAACACACACACACACACACACACACACACACACACACACACACACACACACACACACACACACACAACACACTACACACTACACACACACACACACACACACACACAAACACACTACACACACACACACACACACTACACACACACAGCGAATAGAGTGCTGGAGGAATGTTCTGCCTTCAGCCATTAGAGAGCTCTCTACTCCTCTGTGTATCCTGTCCTCTAGCTGTCTATCCATAGAGAACTGAGGAGAAACAACTCAAACATGAAAGGAAAAAGGAGGAAACTTTGGTAACACTTCAAATCCAGCGGATATAATTTGTATAGCTTTACAACTTGTTCTAAACATGTTAAATTTCATACGATGTCTGGCGATGAGGTATGACTACAGTGCAATGTGGGTACATTACTCCTCATGAAAAGATAAACAACGTGCTTTACTCCACCTTAAATGAACCTAGAATGGGTTCTTTATCCTCCTATGCAAATCCACTGAACCAAAATAGGACAGCACTCCGAGGAAATAAAATTAAATTTAGATTTTTTAAATTTTTATTGCTGCACGAAGGTTTCGAGCACCTTCTTCAGCGTGCAAATGCGACGACCAGAGTGCTGTCCCAATCTGGTTCAGTGGATTATTTAGGAGGGTACAACAACTGCCAGAGTGTTGTCCCAATCTGGTTCAGTGGATTATTTAGGAGGATACAACAACTGCCAGAGTGCTGTCCCAATCTGGTTCAGTGGATTATTTAGGAGGATACAACAACTGCCAGAGTGCTGTCCCAATCTGGTTCAGTGGATAATTTAGGAGGATACAACAACTGCCAGAGTGCTGTCCCAATCTGGTTCAGTGGATTATTTAGGAGGATACAGCAACTGCCAGAGTGCTGTCCCAATCTGGTTCAGTGGATTATTTAGGAGGATACAACAACTGCCAGAGTGCTGTCCCAATCTGGTTCAGTGGATTATTAAGGAGGATACAACAACTGCCAGAGTGCTGTCCCAATCTGGTTCAGTGGATTATTTAGGAGGATACAACAACTGCCAGAGTGCTGTCCCAATCTGGTTCAGTGGATTATTTAGGAGGATACAACAACTGCCAGAGTGCTGTCCCAATCTGGTTCAGTGGATTATTAAGGAGGATACAACAACTGCCAGAGTGCTGTCCCAATCTGGTTCAGTGGATTATTAAGGAGGATACAACAACTGCCAGAGTGCTGTCCCAATCTGGTTCAGTGGATTATTTAGGAGGATACAACAACTGCCAGAGTGCTGTCCCAATCTGGTTCAGTGGATTATTAAGGAGGATACAACAACTGCCATAGTGCTGTCCCAATCTGGTTCAGTGGATTATTAAGGAGGATACAACAACTGCCAGAGTGCTGTCCCAATCTGGTTCAGTGGATTATATAGGAGGATACAACAACTGCCAGAGTGCTGTCCCAATCTGGTTCAGTGGATTATTAAGGAGGATACAGCAACTGCCAGAGTGCTGTCCCAATCTGGTTCAGTGGATTATTTAGGAGGATACAACAACTGCCAGAGTGCTGTCCCAATCTGGTTCAGTGGATTATTTAGGAGGATACAACAACTGCCAGAGTGCTGTCCCAATCTGGTTCAGTGGATTATATAGGAGGATACAACAACTGCCAGAGTGCTGTCCCAATCTGGTTCAGTGGATTATATACTGTAGAAGGATACAGCACCAGATCTATCTAGATGCATTAAGATGGATTGAATCCCCAAGGCGGACCATTTGTTCCGGGTAACTAATCCCTAACAGACTCTTCCTCAGGAGTCTTCTTCAGGACTTTTCCTTAGGACACTTCCTCAGGACACTTCCTCAGGACTCTTCCTCAGGACTCCTCCTTAGGACACTTCCTCAGGACACTTCCTCAGGACTCCTCCTCAGGACACTTCCTCAGGACACTTCCTCAGGACTCTTCCTCAGGACTCTTCCTCAGGACTTTTCATCAGGACTCTTCGTCAGGACTCTTCCTCAGGACACTTCCTCAGGACTCTTCCTCTGGACTCTTCCTAAGGACACTTCCTCAGGACTCTTCCTCAGGACACTTCCTCAGGACTCTTCCTCAGGACATTTTATCAGGACTCTTTGTCAGTACTCTTCCTCAGGACACTTCCTCAGGACTCTTCCTTAGGACACTTCCTCAGGACTCTTCCTCAGGACATTTCATCAGGACTCTTCGTCAGTACTCTTCCTCAGGACTCTTCCTCACATTAGGGATTTGGTGCACTTGTTGCCTTATTAAACTACAAACTTATTTTTTTTTAATGAAAGACTTATTCAGTGGCCTCCAATGACTTGTTGTTTACTTACTGATGTTTCTAGCCTTTATATGAATATTCCTCTTCAAGGAGGGTTTAGATGCGATGAAACATTATTTGAATCAAAGAACAGAACTGGATCCCCCCCATTGACTTACTGTTAAGACTAATGAAATATTGACTAAGAATGATTTTAAATTTGAAGATGTATGATCTTTGGGATCTTTGAGTTGCACTTTGTATACAAAAATAATCCCTATTCTAAGTTTATTAAAGTGTTTGAGATACTGTGATATTTTTTTAATTTGGTCGTGTGATGATCTTGAATTGCAGGAATTATATACATATATGGATGTCTTCCTTAAACATGGATGTCGGTATCTTAAGATGTCAATGGATAGCACACCGAGGTGTATAGAAAAGAAACGGATAGGAAAAACCTTTCTAAATTTCAGTAGTTATACTTAGGGCTAGGTGTCCCGCTAGCAGAACAACTTCCTGTGAAACTGGAGGACCAGTAATTCAGAAAAATAATCATAAATATATTTTAAACGTTTAGGTACATCATACACCTTCATAAAAAAAATTGTTTACCATACAGCCAAGTCCTTCGCATTCGGCGCATTTGTGACTATGATCTATCATTTGATGTACACTGTTACGTTCCCCAGCGAGAAACCCAAAATAAACAGAAGGGGAAAAATAGACCGCTGCTCATAAATAAACAATGTCTGAATTTGTCCTGCTAGGTCACCTAAACTGGGACATGCTTAAAAAAACCTCTTAAGCATTAGCACCTTAAAAAAATATGTTGCATAAAGTGCCATACCCAAATCCTGTAGCTCAGGACCTGAAGCAAGGATATATGCATATTCTTGGTATCATTTGAAAGGAAGCACTTTGAAGTTTATTGAAACGTGGTAGAATATAACACAATAGATCTGGTAAAAGATAATACAAATAAATAACCAACCACTCTTTTGTAATTATTTTTGTACCGTTATCTTTGAAATGCAAGAGAAAGGACATCATGTATTATTGTGTGCAAACAACAGATTTTCTGATTGTCTGCTTGGGGATTTGAACTTGCAACCTATTGATTTCTAGTTCAACGCTCTAACCACTAGGCTGCCTGCCGCCTCGATTTGTGTTAACTATCTGGTAGCACTTCTACACAAGATCTGCAGGGCAGCGGGAACAACTACGTACACAAATAACAGCATCAGCACCACGACAGTCCAGAAACTGGCCCATGTTGGTTTAGAGGCAAGGGAGATTATGTCAGTGAATGGGCATCGGTGCGAAGGTTCGCTCCATAGATACTGGCGTCCGTCACTGACAGTCAGAAAACGCTGAGAACAACATCCTGGCAGGGAAACAAAGAGAACAATGCAGCACCATCAACACCCAAAAGGCTGAAGCAAGGCAGCAGAAGTAGTTTGGTGGAATGCTGCAGAGATGGCTCTTTTTCTGGAATGTTCTTCCATCTCCACAGTGGAACTCTGGAGCTCTGTCAGAGGGACCGTAGGGTTCTTGGTCACCTCCCTGACCAAGGCCCTTCTCCCCTGATTGCTCAGTTTTTGCCAGGCTGCCAGCTCTAGGAAAAGTCTTGGTGCTTCCAAACTTCTTCTGTTTAAGAATGATGGAGGCCACTGTGTTCTTGGGGACCGTCAATGCTGCAGAAGTGTTTTGGTACCCTTCCACAGATCTGTATGGCTAGACCGTACACTGTCCTTCTCTCAGCACATATCAAAGCTGCAGGCTAAGGTTAAATCTAGACTTGGTTTCCTCTATCGTAATCACAACTCGTTCAACCCAGCTGCCAAAGTAACCCTAATTCAGATGACCATCCTACCCATGCTAGATTACGGAGACATAATTTATAGATCGGCAGGTAAGGGTTCTCTCGAGCGGTATTCTTTATCATTCGGCCATCAGATTTGCCACCAATGCTCCTTATAGGACACATCACTGCATTCTATACTGTAAACTGGTCATCTCTGTATTCCTATCACAAGACCCACTGGTTGATGCTTATTTATAAACCCCTCTTAGGTCTCACTATCCCCTATCTGAGATATCTACTACAGCCTTCATCCTTCACATACAACACCCATTCTGCCAGTCACATTCTGTTAAAGGTACCCAAAGCACACACATCACTGGGTCGCTTGTATTTCCAGTTTAAGGTTAAATAAATATAACATTGGACTTTACACAACAGGTGGGTCTAATCCTGAATGCTGATTGGTCAAAACCACTTTCCAACCGGTGTCTATTCCATAAATTACCACCGGCTAAAACAACTTTGAAATGCCTATTTACTTTGTTCCATCTGACTGCGCAATCCACTGTCTTATCAACCCTGCCAGGAAATGAATAAACTTTGTCACGACTTCCGCCAGAGTCGGCTCCTCTCCTTTTTCGGGCGGCATTCGGCGATCGACGTCACCCGCTTTCTAGCCATCGCCTCTCCATTTATCATATGTCCATTTGTTTTGTCTCCTTCCATGCACACCTGGTTTTCCTTCCCCAATCAATCTGAATGTATTTAGTCCTCTGTTCCTCATCGTGTCTTTGTGTGTAATTGTTTATTGTTACGTGGATTTTGTCAGGCGCTGCACTTTTGTTATAGACCGTGTTTTTTGCACTAGTATGTGCTGTCGTTGTTGACCAGTATTAAAGTGCGTCTGTTTAATATAATCCACTCTCCTGCACTTGACTTCGCCTCCCATATACACGCCATTTTAAAAAGCATCTAGATATTATCTCCCATTTCTTTTTTAGACTAGCATTTGGTTTTCAACAGCAGAGATTTGTATAAACCGTGTTTTCTGACTCGCCGACCTTTTCAATATCGTTTCAATATTGAATTGTGATCTCCATCGTCCCATATAGAGTGAATGGGTCCGATCGAGACAGGCAGCATATTGAGCTGGTTGTCATAGCAACATACCTTTTTTTTCAGTTGAATAGCTAAATCGAGTGGAACATTTATTTTTAATATTTTCGGCAGCATGACTATGGATGAATGGGAAAAAGAAATGGCAAAAATACCCAGGCATGCCGATTTGGAGGATACTGCATTGAATGACCTAGAGAAAAGCTGAGAGGAAAACATAGTTAATAATTAAAACTGGGCTGTGCGTTGCTTCGAGAGCTGGCTAGCAGAGAAGAAAAAAGTGGTTTGACTTCAAAACTGTCACTAAGGACAGTTACCTATCTAATAGAAAACAGAGGGTTTATTGACAGTTAACTATCTAGCAGAACACAGAGGGTTTATTGACAGTTAACTATCTAGCAGAACACAGAGGGTTTATTAACAGTTAACTATCTAGCAGAACACAGAGGGTTTATTGACAGTTAACTATCTCGCAGAACACAGAGGGTTTATTGACAGTTAACTATCTAATATAACACAGGGTTTATTGACAGTTAACTATCTAATATAACAGAGGGTTTATTGACAGTTAACTATCTAACGGAACACAGAGGGTTTATTGACAGTTAACTATCTAGCAGAACACAGAGGGTTTATTGACAGTTAACTATCTAGCAGAACACAGAGGGTTTATTGACAGTTAACTATCTAGTATAACAGAGGGTTTATTGACAGTTAACTATCTAACAGAACACAGTTAACTGTCAATAAACCCTCTGTGTTCTGTTAGATAGTTAACTGTCTTTAAACCCTCTGTGTTATTTTTGATAAGAAAAGCAATCAAATTAACCGTTTACTTTTGATGATCTTCGGATGTTTTCACTCACGAGACTCCCAGTTAGACAGCAAATGTTCCTTTTGTTCCATGAAGATATTTTTTACATCCAAATACCTCCGTGAGATTGGTGCGTTATGCCGAGGAATCCAACGAAAATAGCGATCACGACAACACAGACAAAAAATTCTAAATTCTATCCATAATGTCGACAGAAACATGGCAAACGTTTTTTATAATCAATCCTCAAGGTGTTTTTCAAATATCTATTCGATAATATATCAACCGGGACAGTTGGCTTTTCACTAGGACCGGGAGGAACAATGGCCGCCTAGTCGTTGGTTAGTCTCTTGATAGACTAGTCGACCTGTAGGTTAGTCTCTTGATAGACTAGTCGACCTGCAGGTTAGTCTCTTGATAGACTGGTACACCTGTAGGTTAGTCTCTTGACAGACTTGACTTCCTGCAGGTTAGTCTCTCTCACTCTGCTGTCATCTCATCCAGCTCCTGGTACTGCAAGTGTGATAGTACAGCCCAAACACACAGCACTGTGCAATAAAGCAGCCCCCAATATGCATTCCGTGCTATGCTATCTTCTCTCGGTTTTCTCTGCATAGCATAGTACAGCCTGAACAGACAACACTGAACAACAGCACCGAACATGTTGTCTCAGTCAGTACGACTCAAATTACATAACACAGTACATAGCAAACAATCCCCCTTTCTCTGCTCTCTGTTGTCTCTCTTCTCAGTTCATTGACGGTGCCAAACCAAACCTGATCAAACCAGATCAAACCAGATCAAACCAGATCAAACCAGATCAAACCAGACCAAACCAGACCAGATCAAACCAGATCAAACCAGACCAAACCAGATCAAACCAGACCAAACCAGACCAGATCAAACCAGATCAAACCAGACCAAACCAGATCAAACCAGACCAAACCAGACCAGATCAAACCAGACCAGGGATATATTGGAGGGAAGAAAGGTGCGGTGGAGAGCGGAATGGACTGTAATTATGTCCTAAAAATAAAGAAGATAATGAGAGGAATGAAAGTGAGGGGTCTTCTGCTCTTCCTTATGGCTGTGATTCTGTTCTTCATCCTCTGTGTTTCATTGCAAGCTATAGGTGATAATTTCCTCTGTCTGACTTATTCCTACGGTATTATGACAGTATAGCCTCTTTCATTTTTTGTAGTGACTTGTTAACACTATTGTTAAGTCCTCTATTAATAACTATTATAGGTTAGTCTGTACATAGGAGAGGAAAATGAACATATTCAGGGGTAGCCTGGTGGTTAGAGCGTTGGACTAGTAACTGGAAGGTTCCAAGTTCAATCCCCTGAGCTGACAAGGTACAAATCTGTCATTCTCCCCTTAAACACGGTTCCTAGGCTGTCGTTGAAAATAAGAATTTGTTCTTAACTGACTTGCCTAGTTAAAGTTGAGTTTTTTCTGTGCTGTGTACACCCCCAAGGCCAAAAAGTAAAGGTCTGCCTATGCCAACCCGAAACGTAGGTCAATGACTTTGTTAGATAAGACTATCCGGTAAATAGAAGGTCCAGTAATTATATAATTTGGGAAATATTTAACTAAACATTCTAATTTAAGTGTATTTAAGGGCCCTTGCACAGATCCATTTTTTTCACAAACCTAATTCCACACCTAAGTGGTAAGCAACTAATAAACTGTAGACGTTGGGAGTCCAGGTATAGAATGAAGGGTGTTGTAGCTTTGCTGATGTTGCAGTGCAGCACCCTGACTGTGGCTATGGTGACAACCCCAGAAAACGAAGACAAAAACTGCCCCTTCTGACATGTGTGACATGCTGAGGAAGATTGAAGTCATGGAAAACCGGCTTGCAGCTGCTGAGCGCCAGGTGGAGACACTGAACGCTAAAGCAGGTAGATACTTTCTTCACTGTTTTAAACTTTTCTGGGAAGGGAACACCTGCCCTACAGCCAGTGAAAGTGCAGGGCGCCAAATTCAAACAACAGAAATCTCATAATTAAAATTCCTCAAACATACAAGTAATATACACAATTTTAAAGACACACTTCTTGTCTTACTTCTACCCACTCCTTTTTCGAACATTCTGTTAAAAATCGCGCAACTTTTCAGCGTCCTGCTACTCATGCCAGGAATATAGTATATGCATATGATTAGTATGTGTGGATAGAAAACACTCTGAAGTTTCTAAAACTGGTTAAATCACGGCTGTGACTATAACAGATTGTGTGTTTCATTGAAAAACGCAAGAAAAACTGCTCTCTGAAAGCTAAAAATAATTTCCATAAGTCACTTCCATGGGTTGTTAAAAGGGGACAAAATTTAATATCGACGTGCATCCAATTTATACTAATTCCACACGATGTCGCCATTGTCGTCATTTTCAATTGAATTTTTTGTTGGAAAATCCAACTATCTGGCTTCCGTTTCTTCCAGTGTCCACCAGGATGCTGTGAATGTGGACATTGGCAGCCATTGATTTGCAGACGAGGAGCTATTGAATATACATCGCCCTGTAATCATTTTGATAGATTATAAACGTTTACTAATACCTAAAGTTGGATTACAAAAGGATTTCGAAGTGTTTTGTGAAAGTTTATCGTCGACTTTTTTAATTTTAAAAAATGACGCAGCGTTTAAAAACGATGTTTTTTTCTGAATGACACAGCTTCCATAGAAAGCTATTTTGGGTATATATGGACCGATTTAAACGAAAAAAAGACCCAATAGTGATGTTTATGGGGCATATAGGAGTGCCAAGAAAGAAGCTCGTCAAAGGTAATGAATGTTTTATATTTTATTTCTGCGTTTTGTGCTGCGTCGGATAAGCAGAGTCTTTGTTTACGTCGCATTCAGGCATTTTGAGGTGTTGCATGCTATCAGATAATAGCTTCTCATGCTTTCGCCGAAAAGCATTTTAAAAATCTGACTTGTTGGCTAGGTTCACAACGAGTGTAGCTTTAATTCAATACCCTGCTTGTGAATTTTGATCAAGGTTTGAGTTTTAACGAGTACATTTAGCATTTAGCGTAGCGTATTTGCATTTCCAGGTGCCTACTTGAGACATATGCGTCTCAAGTAGAATCAAGAAGTTAAACTATTATGTCTATGATCAACATCTTCCCACATTAAATAGTGTGCTTTTTTCATCCAGGCATCTTCACAGCACCAGTGGCAGGAGTCTATCAGTTTAGCGTCTATCACCATTCAGGACCAGGTCGCCGCTCAGACTCCTTGCTGTTCAAGAACAAAGAACAAATCGCATTTATTTCTGCTATGAACAAGGACGGCTCCTACAACGGATCTAATGGTATCATACTGCAGCTGGAGGAGGGAGATGTGGTATATGTTGTTTTGAAGGATAATTCATGGATCTGGGATCATATGAGCAATGTTGGTGCCATTGGATGGTGCCACTTCAACGGCATTTTGCTGTTTGCTCAATAAACCTCAGTGGAATATGTACATACTGTTGCGGAATATTTTACCCTAATCAATTCCATTAAATGGTTTTCTGCATAAATCATACTGTTTTTTTGCTTCTAACATACTGAATGTTTATCATTGGCAGCTGATAGTAACAGTTAAACAACATTTTGACGTGGCACATTTCAACAGCTTCAATGGATTTCTGCTCTTCACTCAGAGTTTGTTTGTTCCTAAACGTTGTCTCTTTCCATCAGCCTCTCGCAGCTCACAAGGTAGAGATGATCCAAGCAGGACCAAGGACAAAAGAAGGTCACACTTACAGATAGTTCAATCTAAATGTAGTTCTGTGTTCAATCTGAAGCCTTACAGATAGTTCAATCTAAATGTAGTTCTGTGTTCAATCTGAAGCCTTACAGATGGTTCAATCTAAATGTAGTTCTGTGTTCAATCTGAAGCCTTACAGATAGTTCAATCTAAATGTAGTTCTGTGTTCAATCTGAAGCCTTACAGATAGTTCAATCTAAATGTAGTTCTGTGTTCAATCTGAAGCCTTACAGATAGTTCAATCTAAATGTAGTTCTGTGTTCAATCTGAAGCCTTACAGATAGTTCAATCTAAATGTAGGTCTGTGTTCAATCTGAAGACTTACAGATAGTTCAATCTAAATTTAGTTCTGTGTTCAATCTGAAGTTTTACGGATAGTCTGATCTAAACGTAGGTCTGTAATCAATCTGGATCGCTGAAGCGTTACATATTGCACAATAGAAACAGTTTGCAACACAACACCAACCAAACCCCTCTCTGTCCTCTCTGTACCAGGTCTAGGAAAGGCCCCATGTTGTCTGTCTCCTCCCCAACAGTCCTGTCTCTACCAGGCCTAGGATAGGCCCCATGTTACCCATTTTAAGCCCAAAAGCAAATTCGGACCTAAGTCCTCTATTAATAACTATTATAGGTTAGTCTGTGTATAGGAGAGAAAAAAAACATATTCAGGGGTAGCCTAGTGGTTAGAGTGTTGTACTAGTAATCGGAAGGTTGTAAGTTCAAACCCCTGAGCTGACAAGGTACAAATCTGTCGTTCTGCCCCTGAACAGGCAGTTCACCCACTGTTCCTAGGCTGTCATTAAAAATAAGAATTTGTTCTTAACTGACTTGCCTAGTTAAATAAAGATAAAATAAAAACCTCACCATGAACTAATGAAAGATCCATCTTTTGTTATTAAACCTGCAGATAAAGGGGGTTCCTTGGTTGTTTTAGACTATGACAAATCCAAAGAAGAGATTCAGAGACACAGAACGTTTCTATAGAAAACTGAGTGTTGATCCCACATCTGTATCTAATCTAATCTAATCTGGAACAAGCCCTATTAAACAACCTCATCTCTAAACCTGAATATAAATACCGTTGCTGTAAATGTGCCATACGTCCATGCCTTGTACATTTAGCCCGGAATTACACACACCTAAAACACAACAAGGCAAATATCCAGGCAGACCAGTGGTTGCAGGAATAGAGCCATTGTCAACATTTTTGTAGAATCTTTTACTAAATCTCATGTGCAAGCATTGCCATCATATGTAAAAGACTCTATAGACTTCAATAAACAAGATCTCACCAATAACGGGTTTAATTAACAGAAGACTGTAATTTGGTCACATTAGATGTTGAGGGTCAATATACCAGCATTCCCCATACGGGGTAGCTGGTAGCCCTAGTTCACTACCCACCAATAAACTTTTTTCTAGAGCTGGCTGAATAACTTTTGACATACAGTGCCTTGCAAAAGTATTCGGCCCCCTTGAACTTTGCGACCTTTTGCCACATTTCAGGCTTCAAACATAAAGATATAAAACTGTATTTTTTTGTGAAGAATCAACAACAAGTGGGACACAATCATGAAGTGGAACGACATTCATTGGATAATTCAACTTTTTTAACAAATCAAAAACTGAAAAATTGGGCGTGCAAAATTATTCAGCCCCCTTAAGTTAATACTTTGTAGCGCCACCTTTTTCTGCGATTACAGCTGTAAGTCGCTTGGGGTATGTCTCTATCAGTTTTGCACATCGAGAGACTGACATTTTTCCCATTCCTCCTTGCAAAACAGCTCGAGCTCAGTGAGGTTGGATGGAGAGCATTTGTGAACAGCAGTTTTCAGTTCTTTCCACAGATTCTCGATTGGATTCAGGTCTGGACTTTGACTTGGCCATTCTAACACCTGGATATGTTTATTTTTGAACCATTCCATTGTAGATTTTGCTTTATGTTTTGGATCATTGTCTTGTTGGAAGACAAATCTCCGTCCCAGTCTCAGGTCTTTTGCAGACTCCATCAGGTTTTCTTCCAGAATGGTCCTGTATTTGGCTCCATCCATCTTCCCATCAATTTTAACCATCTTCCCTGTCCCTGCTGAAGAAAAGCAGGCCCAAACCATGATGCTGCCACCACCATGTTTGACAGTGGGGATGGTGTGTTCAGGGTGATGAGCTGTGTTGCTTTTTGTGGCAAACTTTAAACAACACTTTTTATGGATATCTTTAAGAAATGGCTTTCTTCTTGCCACTCTTCCATAAAGGCCAGATTTGTGTAATATACGACTGATTGTTGTCTTATGGACAGAGTCTCCCACCTCAGCTGTAGATCTCTGCAGTTCATCCAGAGTGATCATGGGCCTCTTGGCTGCATCTCTGATCAGTCTTCTCCTTGTATGAGCTGAAAGTTTAGAGGGACGGCCAGGTCTTGGTAGATTTGCAGTGGTCTGATACTCCTTCCGTTTCAATATTATCGCTTGCACAGTGCTCCTTGGGATGTTTAAAGCTTGGGAAATCTTTTTGTATCCAAATCCGGCTTTAAACTTCTTCACAACAGTATCTCGGACCTGCCTGGTGTGTTCCTTGTTCTTCATGATGCTCTCTGCGCTTTTAACGGACCTCTGAGACTATCACAGTGCAGGTGCATTTATACGGAGACTTGATTACACACAGGTGGATTGTATTTATCATCATTAGTCATTTAGGTCAACATTGGATCATTCAGATATCCTCACTGAACTTCTGGAGAGAGTTTGCTGCACTGAAAGTAAAGGGGCTGAATAATTTTGCACGCCCAATTTTTCAGTTTTTGATTTGTTAAAAAAGTTTGAAATATCCAATAAATGTCATTCCACTTCATGATTGTGTCCCACTTGTTGTTGATTCTTCACAAGAAAATACAGTTTTATATCTTTATGTTTGAAGCCTGAAATGTGGCAAAAGGTCGCAAAGTTCAAGGGGGCCGAATACTTTCGCAAGGCACTGTATAACTATTTTAGGTTTGATGATGAATATTACCTCCAAACGAATGGAACATCGATGGGCTCCACATTCGCTCCAAGCTATGCTAACCTTTATGTGGGTCATTTTGAAAAACATTTTGTTAATAACAATGAAACCCGAAAATAAATTGTTTATTAAAATCCAGAAGTTGTTTCGATATATTGACGTCCTGGAGAGGAACGAAAGAAGAGCTGTCAGACATTATGGCACTACTCAATGACATTGTCCCCAATCTCAAATTCACTATTGAATGTGACACTCCACGTGTCCTCGATATGTGGATTGAGAAATCAAATGGATCCCTGTTTACAACTCTGTGTAGAAAATAAAACGGACAGAAATACTCTATTACTGAGTGACAGCTTCCATCCTGAGCCATTAAAAAGAGGACTTCCAAGAAGCCAGTTTTTCAGACTGTGCCCACTCCACAGAGGACTATCTAGAAAAAGCAGCGGAGATGCGTGCGCAGTAGGTTTCTAAGAAGAGGCTATTAGCCACAACGTGTGGATGAAGCTCTTCATTTGGCATTGGGGAAAAACACCAGATGCTGCAAAATCAGACCCGCTAAAGCTGAAGAACAATCTGTAATGTCCACAACCACATACACTTTGAACTCACGCGAAGTGGGAGATGGTGTCAAGACACACTGGCATATTTCATCATCGGACCCAGCTTTGCCGGCTGGATTTAAGAACCCACCACTTATTATGTACAGGAGAGGTCGCAATATATGCGACAAATTGGTCCATGACAGCTGCCAGCCACAAAATAAAATGAGCCAGGCTCGTTTTATGCCCTCTTCCCAGATGGTAGCTATAAATGCAGAGGATGCGTACAGTGCAACAATATGTTGACATGTGAATATCTCTGCCACCCACATACAGGAAAACGGTTCCAAATAAATGACATTATTACGTGTTCCAACACCCATGTTATTTACATGATTAAATGTCAATTTTGCCTGTTAATTCTCTCAAACAGTGAATTAGTGAACATAAAAGTTTAATCAAGAAAAACTGACAGGGATTATCCATTTGTAGGACATTTTAATGACAGAAAAACTGGACATTTCTACCTTTAAGATTTTGTGGCATAGAGAAAGTGTAAGGAACGATGCTGGAGAAGAGAAGCAGGTACGGGGAGATGAACATTTAATGTGGAACAGACAAACGAACAGGACAAGAACAGCATCAGAATCAGGTAACAAAATGACAAACAACAACTAATCCTGAAGCAGGGAACATAGCTTGGGAAACAGACAGATATAGGGGAGATATAGGGGAGGAAATAAACACAAGTCCAGGTGAGTGCAATGAATCGCTGACACGCGTAACGAGGGGAACAGGTGTGTGTATTGATGGTGGCAGGGGTGCGTAATGCTGGGGAGACTGGCTCCTTCAAGCGCCAGGGACTAACCAGGACCAACCCTGCTTAGCTTCAGAAGCAAGCCAGCAGTGGTATGCAGGGTGGTATGCTGGTATGCTGCTGGTGTGCGTTCTGATGGTGGCTGGAGTGTGTAATGCTGGGGAGACTGGTTCCTTCGAGCGCCAGGGAGGAAGACCAGGCGTGACAGAAAGTCAAGATATCAGACAGGGGAGGTGATATAAATAAAACTCTGTGCAAAAGATGTCTGGGATTTTCACCCTCCAGACATTATTGCCTAAAGGTCTTATTAATAATGAAATGCCCATGCGTGTTAAGTTATAAATGTGAACATGAACTAATGCCACCACTACTCTGACCATTTTGTCTTGCACTGTTACCCAATGATTTATGAAAACTCACTTGATAGGTCGATTTCCTCATTGTAGTTTTACAGATGTGTTTAATAAGTTTAATGTACACACTTCACTAGAATACTTATGAAATGCACATTGTACCGGTACTCCCCTGTATATAGCTATTGTGTTTTATGACTGCTCTTTAATTATGTTATTTTTATCTCTTACTTTTTTTTTGTTAGTATTTTTCTTTAAACTGCATTGTTGGTTAAGGGCTTGTAAGTAAGCATTTCACTGTAAGGTGAAATTTGTATTCGGCGCTGTTGTATTCGGCGCATGTGACTAATACAATTTGATTTGTTATATTGGCAACACTTATTCCCCCTTGACTGCAACCCCATTCTCGAGTGTTCTGGTTTATTTTTTTCTAAGTCTATCTCCTCCCAAACAGTACAGTCATCTTTCTGTCGTCTGAATCCCTGGGCCAAGGATAGCACAAACACACATGTGATGTAAAGCAGCACCAAACAAACCCCTCGTTCTCTGTTGTCTCCCCATTTACCAGATGCACTAGTGCAGCTTGAACAGGCAGCACTGTGCAGCACCAAACCTGTTATCCCAGGTGGTGTAGCTCAAACAGGCAGCACTGTGCAGCACCAAACCTGTTATCCCAGGCAGTGTAGCCCAAACAGGCAGCACTGTGCAGCACCAAACCTGTTATCCCAGGCGGTGTAGCCCAAACAGGCAGCACTGTGCAGCACCAAACCTGTTTTCCCAGGCGGTGTAGCCCAAACAGGCAGCACTGTGCAGCACCAAACCTGTTATCCCAGGCGGTGTAGCCCAAACAGGCAGCACTGTGCAGCACCAAACCTGTTTTCCCAGGCGGTGTAGCCCAAACAGGCAGCACTGTGCAGCACCAAACCTGTTTTCCCAGGCGGTGTAGCCCAAACAGGCAGCACTTTGCAGCACCAAACCTGTTATCCCAGGCGGTGTAACCCAAACAGGCAGCACTATGCAGCACCAAACCTGTTATCCCAGGCGGTGTAACCCAAACAGGCAGCACTGTGCAGCACCAAACCTGTTATCCCAGGCGGTGTAGCCCAAACAGGCAGCACTTTGCAGCACCAAACCTGTTATCCCAGGCGGTGTAACCATAACACACAGCGTTCTATAAAACTGTCTAACAGCAGCTCCAACCAACCTCATCGTTCTCTGCTAATTGATAAATATGTTCTCTTCTCTCGCCGTTGACCTTGTCAGAAAACCAAACCTCAGGGTTTATAGATCCACTGAAACCAAATCGTGTTTAGAGTGGACAAGCCTTTATAGATCCACTGAAACCAAACCCTGTTTAGAGTGGACAGGTCTTTATAGATCCATTGCAGAAATAGCCACACAGGTGAAAGGAGAGAGGGACAAAGGGGAAGGAAAGGAGGAGAGGAAGAGAGCAATTTCTATACTACCCTATTCCTCGTCCTCCTCTCCAAAACAAAGTAGTGATAGTGGCCCGTGTTAGTGGTGAGGAAGATGAGAGTTTCACGTCAGGTGGGATTCATAACCACATCTTTATAGCAATTCAATAATTATGAGATTGGAGACAGGAATTAGTTCAATCATTTTACTAAGAACTTGATCATCTCAACACACACAAAATGGCACAACACCAATACATCACTGGGATTCTCTGCCTCTGACCCTGGGGGGGGGGGGTCACTGGCTTACTAGTGCTCTCCCATGCCGTCGCTAGGAGGGCATTATGTCTTGACATGCTTTTTGTTTGTTTGTTGCTATCCTTGACTTGAGTGGGTTGAGTCTGACGTGGTCTCTCTGTTCAGTTTTGCACCCCTCGGGCGGTGGGGTAGATCTTCGTGGGCTATACTCGGCCTTGTCTAAAGTGTCCCACGACCCCCCCGTCTCAGTTTCCAGTATCTTTGCTGCAATAGTCTGTGCCGGGGGGCTAGTCTCTGTGTCTCTCTGTGTCTGTGTCTCTCTGTCTCTCTCTCTGTCTCTCTCTCTCTCTTGCTCTCCTGGTCAGTCCCTGGATGGGAGACCAGATGGTGTTGGAAGTGGTGTTGAAGGGCCAGTAGGAGGCACTCTTTCCTCTGGTCTAAAAAAATATCCCAATGCCCCAGGGCAGTGATTGGGGACACTGCCCTGTGTAGGGTGCCGTCTTTCGGATGGGACGTTAAACGGGTGTCCTGACTCTCTGTGGTCATTAAAGATCCCATGGCACTTGTCGTAAGAGTAGGGGTGTTAACCCTGGTGTCCTGACTAAATTCCCAAGCTGTCCCTCATACCATTACAGTCACCTAACCTAGTCACCTAATCATCCCCAGCTTCCAATTGGCTCATTCATCCCCCTCCTCTCCCCTGTAACTATTCCCCAGGTTGTTGCTGTAAATGAGAATGTGTTCTCAGTCAACATCACTGGTTAAATAAAATTCCAAATGGTAGATGACAGTACCTGAAGAGCCCGTTGTGTGTTATGATGAAGGTCAGCAGCTCCTTTGACATTTCATCCATGTGTCTCTGCACGTAGGCTTGGCAGAGGTTAATTTTGCTGAACTTTTGACCCCCCCCAGCTAAACCTTTCGAAAAGGTTGTTGATGTGTTGTAGTGAATACTCCTCAGTGGACAACACCGGGTTAACTTTAAAGTCTCCACATATCCTGATTCCACCATCCCCCTTAAGGACTGGTACGATGGGTGTAGCCCATTCACTCACTGCTGACCGGCTCTTAACTAGACTCACCAAGTCAGCCTGGACTTTTGGTCTGATAGCATAAGGTGCTTTTAGAAAAGTTTGGTTTGCTGTCTGGATTAATGCTAAGCTTCGCTGAAATGTCTTTCATGATACCGAGCTCTCCATTAAAATGCTTCTCCATGTTTATTTAAGATGGCGGGTGGGCTTGTGTCTTCATGTGTCATTATACCTATGGATGTCCGGTCCAGTGTGATTTTCTCAGTTTGTCCATTTAACCTCAGTGATGCCTCTCACGGCAACAGATTCACCTGTCTAAGTCTTTAACACGACGTGAGTTGGCTGAAGTGGAAGGTATTTCAGTGTCTTTTTGTAGAATGTCTGAGACAGTCTTTTGTATAAGCACAGGTGACCCTCTAGCAAGGTCAGAGACATAATAGCCGTGCGGTAGCACAGAAACAGTCATTATTCAGTGTGACTTCATCGTCTGATGAGTCAGTCACCTCTGTGCTCTCCTGCTCAACAGTGTGAGCATGTTCTCTTTCTTGTTTCTGCAAAAATGTCCCACCACTTCCTTCCACCAGCATGGAGAAAGCCTGATGTCTAACCATGTCTTTCCACCAGGATGAAGAAGCCTGATGTCCCACCACGTCCTTCCACCAGGGTTTAGAAGCCTGATGTCTCACCATGTCCTTCCAACAGGGTTTAGAAGCCTGATGTCTCACCATGTCCTTGCACCAGGATGTAGAAGCCTGATGTCCCACCATGTCCTTCCACCAGGGTATAGAAGCCTGATGTCCCACCATGTCCTTCCACCAGGATGTAGAAGCCTGATGTCTCACCACGTCCTTCCACCAGGATGTAGAAGCCTGATGTCCCACCATGTCCTTCCACCAGGATGTGGAAGCCTGATGTCCCACCATGTCCTTCCACCAGGATGTAGAAGCCTGATGTCCCGGAGACACGTGACTTGATTTTCCCGTCTCTGATTGTCAGTTGCAACTCTGTGCACTTTTCCCGATTAACTCAACATGCTGAGCCTCTCTAGCAGATAGCTCCATGGACAAGCTGACGTCAGTGGCCTTTACAGTGGCCTTTGCCATGGTCAGATTGCTTTCATTCAATCGTCTCTTTTTGTGTAGCTTCACTCTGTAGCCCACATACTAGTCTGTCTCTAATGGTGTCATTTAGAACAGTATTAAACTCACAATGCTCAGATAGTTCCCTTACTGATTCTCCCTCTTCCTGACTTCTTCTGTTGAACCTAAAACTTTCAGCAATAACTAGGGGGTTTCGGTGAAGAGTGTCCTTTTCAGTATTTCCACAATAGTCTTATTACCTGGCCTGTCTGGCTGTAGCAGAAAGCATAGTAAATTACATGTATTTGGGCCCAATTACACAAAGAAATGTAAGCACTATTTTCTGCTCATCAATGTCATTTGGCAAGAAAAAAATATTCCAACCGTTCTGTGTATGAGCTCCAATTGCTCAATACTTTCATCAAACTGTCCGATGTTTCCAACAGTTCCTGACATTTTTAGTTTTCACAAAAGATTGTTGCTCACTTCAATATTGCCACAGCAATATTTTTTTCTCAGTCACGTGATCTTCATTCACTTTACTCACTGTCGTTTCATCCTTAAGCTCATTTCCTAATTCCAAAGTTGTTCTTTGCGGTTGATTCCAAGAACACAGGATGAGATGTTACTATCCTTTGTGCAAGCACTTCCAAGAGTTTATGAACAGTGAGCCTGGTGAAATTTGGGGAGCGCATCGTCAGTAGTGTACCTTTGGTTCCTAGGGTGTTTCTGCCTTTCACACTATACATCCTCCCCAAAGGCGGCCAGCGACAGGGTGATCAATCCTACGCTTGCGTCCCATTCCCAATTAGTCATAGGAGTTGCCTTGTTGTTGATAGCCAACATCCCATGGGACTATGCATGGCAGGGGCGTCCTCCTCCCTGAGTCAAGCATTGTTGACCGCATACCTCCTGGCCCTCTCACTTCGGGGCCCAGCTGGGGTCTTTCCTCTTCATCCAGAGCCACTGACTGCTGCCTTCTGCCGCCTCCGATACAGCTTTGATTGCCGAATGCTGGCTCTGGCCCTTAATTCCCAGGTCTCTAAGCAGTCTGGTTGTAGATGTTGCCACAAAACATCTGCAGCCCACCTCCACTGGTCGGACTTCTGTGTTCCAGCCATGATGCCGTGCTTCGGCAGCTAGATCGGCATAGCGCAGATGTTTTCGCTCATAGTCTCATCTACTGAGTCCTCCCAGGTTACTGTGAGCTCAATGATGAAGACCTTCTTGAACGAACGGGACCAGAGCACCATGTCAGGTCTTAGGGTGGTGGTTGCGATCTCCGGAGGAAACACAAGTTGCCGGCCAATGTCAGCTAGCATTTTCCAGTCGCGGGCCAAGCGCAGCTGGTCTCCTTCTAATGGTGTAGAGCCGCTCTTCGGTGGTTTAGCCCATTCGCGGATAAAGGTCGTCCGTAAGGAGTGTGATGCTGCTGGGGGTGGTAGGGAGTTGGTGGCAGCTCGCTTGTCCTCCAGGGCGGACGCAAGGTTTTTAAGGACTTGGTTGTGACGCCAACTGTTGTGTCCTTGGGTGAGGCTTGTTTTACACCCTGTGAGTATGTGCCTGAGGTTGGCTGGCATAGAACAGAGCCGTTGAATAAAAGCAATTTTCCTTTACACACTCTATACTCCTCCCTTTTTAATCACGTCGTTTTCCCGCTCTGACGACTGTCTCAAAGCCTTTTCTGCCCGCCATGACAATCCTCACGCTCTCTCTTAGCTAGCTCGATTACTTGCCTCTGCTAGCAATACACTGTGCTAACATAAAACGTATTAACATTATTAACATTATTAACATTAACTTAAACTGTACAACGGAAAATAACAGTTTTAAACTTGTAACAACTTCTTCCTTGGACAGAAGAGTTCCTGTAGGTTTACACTTACTCGTCACAAATCTTTTTTTTTGTCTCATATAACAAATTCAATAATGATGAGACTGGGACGGGGTACGGGGACGGGGGGGGACAGGAAATAGTTGAAACATTTACTTAGAAAGTGATCATCTCAACACACACAACTCCCATGAGAAAAACATAATTCTCCCCTCCCTCCAATCTCGTCTCCTCCTCATCCTTGCTCCTTCCTACCGTAGGGCAGTGAGGGCTATGCTGGTGTATATTTATAGGGGGAACAAGAAAAGACTTGTTCCTCATCCTTGCTCCCCCTGTAGGGTAGCGAGGGCTAAAATAGTGACCTGAGTTCCTTCCTCCATCCATCCATCCTCCCTCTCTCCTCTTCCCCACAGCAGCCTGTGTGCATTTATAGGGGAACCTGTGCCACCCTGCCTGGGCAGGCCAATAGATAGGTCAGCAGGAAAAGATCTTGACATGACCTGTCCACACCAGACACCAGGCAGGAAGCAGGAAATCCTGTACCAACCCCCCAGGCAGTACACTAACTCAGAGACACATAGACAATATCAAGGAGGACCAAAGACAACACTAAACCTCAGAGACACAGAGACAATACCAAGGAGGACCAAAGACAACACTAAACCTCATAGACACAGAGACAATACCAAGGAGGACCAAAGACAACACTAAACCTCAGAGACACAGAGACAATACCAAGGAGGACCAAAGACAACACTAAACCTCCGAGACACAGAGACAATACCAAGGAGGACCAAAGACAACACTAAACCTCAGAGACACAGAGACAATATCAAGGAGGACCAAAGACAACACTAAACCTCAGAGACACAGAGACAATACCAAGGAGGACCAAAGACAACACTAAACCTCAGAGACACAGAGACAATACCAAGGAGGACCAAAGACAACACTAAACCTCAGAGACACAGAGACAATACCAAGGAGGACCAAAGACAACACTAAACCTCAGAGACACAGAGACAATACCAAGGAGGACCAAAGACAACACTAAACCTCAGAGACACAGAGACAATACCAAGGAGGAGGAGCATCCAGGGCTCTCCTTTTCCCTTTACACATGACTAAACAACAGGGCTCTCCTTTTCCCTTTACACATGACTAAACAACAGGGCTCTCCTTTTCCCTTTACACATGACTAAACAGGGCTCTCCTTTTCCCTTTACACATGACTAAACAACAAGGCTCTCCTTTTCGCTCCAACCCCAGGGGGCTCTCAACCCCTTTTTCCTGGGGAGCTGCCCTTTTCGACTTCAACCCCAGGGGGCTCTCAACCCCTTTTTCCTGGGGAGCTGCTCTTTTCGACTTCAACCCCAGGGGGCTCTCAACCCCTTTTTCCTGGGGAGCTGCTCTTTTCGACTTCAACCCCAGTTGAAAATAACCTAATTTAAATGATCAACAAGCGGATTATTAGAATCAGGTTTGATAGATTAGGGGGTTGGAGCGAAAAACCGTACAGGAGGGTAGCTCTCCAAAAACAGGGTTGGAGTAGCCTAGCATAAAAGGTCATAGATACTTACAAAACGTTATGAAGCATTATAACTGCCGTTTTATAGATCTGTCTGATCTTGATTGTTATTGATTATTGTCCAGTCATGTGGTCCAGTGCTGCAAAAAAAAGACCTAGTTAAACTACAGCTGGTCCCGGAACAGAGCGGCACGTCTTGCTCTTCATTGTAATCAGAGGACTGATATTAATACTGTGCATACCAGAGTTATTTTTCATAAGAAACATCAATTTTTTGGGGGAAATTCCAAATGTTTTGCATAGTCAATTTACACACAGCACCGACACACCCGTATTACCCCACCAGACATGCCACCAGTGGGCTTTTCACAGTCCCCACGTCCAGAACAAATTCAAGGAAACGTACAGTATTATACAGAACCGTGAGTGCATGGAACTCCCTTCCATCTCATATACAGTATTATACAGAGCCATTAGAGTGCATGGAACTCCCTTCCATCTCATATACAGTATTATACAGAACCATGAGTGCATGGAACTCCCTTCCATCTTATATACAGTATTATACAGAGCCATTAGAGTGCATGGAACTCCCTTCCATCTCATATACAGTATTATACAGAACCATGAGTGCATGGAACTCCCTTCCATCTTATATACAGTATTATACAGAGCCATTAGAGTGCATTGAACTCCCTTCCATCTTATATAAAGTATAATACAGAGCCATGAGTGCATGGAACTCCCTTCCATCTTATATACAGTATTATACAGAACCATGAGTGCATGGACCTCCCTTCCATCTTATATACAGTATTATACAGAACCATGAGTGCATGGAACTCCCTTCCATCTCATATACAGTATTATACAGAGCCATTAGAGTGCATGTAACTCCCTTCCATCTCATATACCGTATTATACAGAACCATTAGAGTGCATGGAACTCCCTTCCATCTCATATACAGTATAATACAGAGCCATGAGTGCATGGAACTCCCTTCCATCTTATATACAGTATTATACAGAGCCATGAGTGCATGGAACTCCCTTCCATCTCATATACAGTATTATACAGAGCCATGAGTGCATGGAACTCTCTTCCATCTTATATACAGTATTATACAGAACCATTAGAGTGCATGGAACTCCCTTCCATCTTATATACAGTATTATACAGAGCCATTAGAGTGCATGGAACCCTCTTCCATCTTATATACAGTATTATACAGAGCCATGAGTACATGGAACTCCCTTCCATTTTATATACAGTATTATACAGAACCATTAGAGTGCATGGAACTCCCTTCCATCTTATATACAGTATTATACAGAACCATGAGTGCATGGAACTCCCTTCCATCTTATATACAGTATTATACAGAACCATGAGTGCATGGAACTCCCTTCCATCTCATATACAGTATAATACAGAGCCATGAGTGCATGGAACTCCCTTCCATCTTATATACAGTATTATACAGAGCCATGAGTGCATGGAACTCCCTTCCATCTCATATACAGTATTATACAGAGCCATGAGTGCATGGAACTCCATTCCATCTCATATACAGTATAATACAGAGCCATGAGTGCATGGAACTCCCTTCCATCTTATATACAGTATTATACAGAGCCATTAGAGTGCATGGAACTCTCTTCCATCTTATATACAGTATTATACAGAACCATTAGAGTGCATGGAACTCCCTTCCATCTTATATACAGTATTATACAGAGCCATTAGAGTGCATGGAACCCTCTTCCATCTTATATACAGTATTATACAGAGCCATGAGTGCATGGAACTCCCTTCCATCTTATATACAGTATTATACAGAACCAATAGAGTGCATGGAACTCCCTTCCATCTTATATACAGTATTATACAGAGCCATTAGAGTGCATGGAACCCTCTTCCATCTTATATACAGTATTATACAGAGCCATGAGTGCATGGAACTCCCTTCCATCTCATATACAGTATTATACAGAGCCATGAGTGCATGGAACCCTCTTCCATCTTATATACAGTATTATACAGAGCCATGAGTGCATGGAACTCCCTTCCATCTCATATACAGTATTATACAGAGCCATGAGTGCATGGAACTCTCTTCCATCTTATATACAGTATTATAGAGAGCCATTAGAGTGCATTGAACTCCCTTCCATCTCATATACAGTATTATACAGAGCCATGAGTGCATGGAACTCCCTTCCATCTTATATACAGTATTATACAGAGCCATGAGTGCATGGAACTCCCTTCCATCTCATATACAGTATTATACAGAGCCATGAGTGCATGGAACCCTCTTCCATCTTATATACAGTATTATACAGAGCCATGAGTGCATGGAACTCCCTTCCATCTTATATACAGTATTATACAGAACCATGAGTGCATGGAACTCCCTTCCATCTTATATACAGTATAATACAGAGCCATTAGAGTGCATGGAACTCCCTTCCATCTTATATACAGTATTATACAGAGCCATGAGTGCATGGAACTCCCTTCCATCTTATATACAGTATTATACAGAACCATGAGTGCATGGAACTCCCTTCCATCTTATATACAGTATAATACAGAACCATTAGAGTGCATGGAACTCCCTTCCATCTTATATACAGTATAATACAGAACCATTAGAGTGCATTGAACTCCCTTCCATCTTATATACAGTATTATACAGAGCCATGAGTGCATGGAACTCCCTTCCATCTTATATGCAGTATTATACAGAGCCATTAGAGTGCATGGAACTCTCTTCCATCTTATATACAGTATTATACAGAACCATGAGTGCATGGAACTCCCTTCCATCTCATATACAGTATTATACAGAACCATTAGAGTGCATGGAACTCCCTTCCATCTTATATACAATATTATACAGAACCATTAGAGTGCATGGAACTCCCTTCCATCTCATATACTGTATTATACAGAACCGTTAGTGCATGGAACTCCCTTCCATCTCATATACAGTATTATACAGAGCCATGAGTGCATGGAACTCCCTTCCATCTTATATACAGTATTATACAGAGCCATGAGTGCATGGAACTCCCTTCCATCTCATATACAGTATAATACAGAACCATGAGTGCATGGAACTCCCTTCCATCTCATATACAGTATTATACAGAGCCATGAGTGCATGGAACTCCCTTCCATCTCATATACAGTATTATACAGAGCCATGAGTGCATGGAACTCCCTTCCATCTTATATACAGTATTATACAGAGCCATGAGTGCATGGAACTCCCTTCCATCTTATATACAGTATAATACAGAGCCATGAGTGCATGGAACTCCCTTCCATCTTATATACAGTATTATACAGAGCCATTAGAGTGCATTGAACTCTCTTCCATCTTATATACAGTATTATACAGAACCATTAGAGTGCATGGAACTCCCTTCCATCTTATATACAGTATTATACAGAGCCATTAGAGTGCATGGAACCCTCTTCCATCTTATATACAGTATTATACAGAGCCATGAGTGCATGGAACTCCCTTCCATCTTATATACAGTATTATACAGAACCATTAGAGTGCATGGAACTCCCTTCCATCTTATATACAGTATTATACAGAACCATGAGTGCATGGAACTCCCTTCCATCTTATATACAGTATTATACAGAGCCATTAGAGTGCATGGAACTCTCTTCCATCTTATATACAGTATTATACAGAACCATTAGAGTGCATGGAACTCCATTCCATCTTATATACAGTATTATACAGAGCCATTAGAGTGCATGGAACCCTCTTCCATCTTATATACAGTATTATACAGAGCCATGAGTGCATGGAACTCCCTTCCATCTTATATACAGTATTATACAGAACCATTAGAGTGCATGGAACTCCCTTCCATCTTATATACAGTATTATACAGAGCCATTAGAGTGCATGGAACCCTCTTCCATCTTATAAACAGTATTATACAGAGCCATGAGTGCATGGAACTCCCTTCCATCTCATATACAGTATTATACAGAGCCATGAGTGCATGGAACCCTCTTCCATCTTATATACAGTATTATACAGAGCCATGAGTGCATGGAACTCCCTTCCATCTTATATACAGTATTATACAGAACCATGAGTGCATGGAACTCCCTTCCATCTTATATACAGTATAATACAGAGCCATTAGAGTGCATGGAACTCCCTTCCATCTTATATACAGTATTATACAGAGCCATGAGTGCATGGAACTCCGTTCCATCTCATATACATTATAATACAGAACCATGAGTGCATGGAACTCCCTTCCATCTCATATACAGTATAATACAGAGCCATGAGTGCATGGAACTCCCTTCCATCTCATATACAGTATTATACAGAACCATGAGTGCATGGAACTCCCTTCCATCTCATATACAGTATAATACAGAGCCATGAGTGCATGGAACTCCCTTCCATCTTATATACAGTATTATACAGAGCCATTAGAGTGCATGGAACTCTCTTCCATCTTATATACAGTATTATACAGAACCATTAGAGTGCATGGAACTCCCTTCCATCTTATATACAGTATTATACAGAGCCATTAGAGTGCATGGAACCCTCTTCCATCTTATATACAGTATTATACAGAGCCATGAGTGCATGGAACTCCCTTCCATCTTATATACAGTATTATACAGAACCATTAGAGTGCATGGAACTCCCTTCCATCTTATATACAGTATTATACAGAACCATGACTGCATGGAACTCCCTTCCATCTTATATACAGTATTATACAGAACCATGAGTGCATGGAACCCTCTTCCATCTTATATACAGTATTATACAGAGCCATGAGTGCATGGAACTCCCTTCCATCTTATATACAGTATTATACAGAACCATTAGAGTGCATGGAACTCCCTTCCATCTTATATACAGTATTATACAGAGCCATTAGAGTGCATGGAACCCTCTTCCATCTTATATACAGTATTATACAGAGCCATGAGTGCATGGAACTCCCTTCCATCTCATATACAGTATTATACAGAGCCATGAGTGCATGGAACTCTCTTCCATCTTATATACAGTATTATACAGAGCCATTAGAGTGCATGGAACTCCCTTCCATCTCATATACAGTATTATACAGAGCCATGAGTGCATGGAACTCCCTTCCATCTAATATACAGTATTATACAGAGCCATGAGTGCATGGAACTCCCTTCCATCTCATATACAGTATTATACAGAGCCATGAGTGCATGGAACCCTCTTCCATCTTATATACAGTATTATACAGAGCCATGAGTGCATGGAACTCCCTTCCATCTTATATACAGTATTATACAGAACCATGAGTGCATGGAACTCCCTTCCATCTTATATACAGTATAATACAGAACCATTAGAGTGCATGGAACTCCCTTCCATCTCATATACAGTATAATACAGAGCCATGAGTGCATGGAACTCCCTTCCATCTTATATACAGTATTATACAGAGCCATTAGAGTGCATGGAACTCTCTTCCATCTTATATACAGTATTATACAGAACCATTAGAGTGCATGGAACTCCCTTCCATCTTATATACAGTATTATACAGAGCCATGAGTGCATGGAACTCCCTTCCATCTTATATACAGTATTATACAGAACCATTAGAGTGCATGGAACTCCCTTCCATCTTATATACAGTATTATACAGAACCATTAGAGTGCATGGAACCCTCTTCCATCTTATATACAGTATTATACAGAGCCATGAGTGCATGGAACTCCCTTCCATCTCATATACAGTATTATACAGAGCCATGAGTGCATGGAACCCTGTTCCATCTTATATACAGTATTATACAGAGCCATGAGTGCATGGAACTCCCTTCCATCTTATATACAGTATTATACAGAGCCATTAGAGTGCATGGAACTCCCTTCCATCTCATATACTGTATTATACAGAACCATGAGTGCATGGAACTCCCTTCCATCTTATATACAGTGTAATACAGAACCATTAGAGTGCATGGAACTCCCTTCCATCTCATATACTGTATTATACAGAACCATTAGTGCATGGAACTCCCTTCCATCTCATATACAGTATTATACAGAGCCATGAGTGCATGGAACTCCCTTCCATCTCATATACAGTATTATACAGAGCCATGAGTGCATGGAACTCCCTTCCATCTTATATACAGTATTATACAGAGCCATGAGTGCATGGAACTCCCTTCCATCTTATCGAGCTCAAATGAACAGCAGACCTGGTTTACAAAAAAAAAACACTTCACGGCACAGCGCCTCTCCTCCATGTGACCTACTGGTTGTGTGTACTGACATGTGACCTACTGGTTGTGTTTATGTACTGACATGTGATCTACTGGTTGTGTGTATGTACTGACATGTGACCTACTGCTTGTATGTACTGACATGTGACCTACTGGTTGTATGTACTGACATGTGACCTACTGGTTGTATGTACTGACATGTGACCTACTGGTTGTATGTACTGACATGTGACCTACTGGTTGTATGTACTGACATGTGATCTACTGGTTGTATGTACTGACATGTGATCTACTTGTTGTGTGTATGTACTGACATGTGACCTACTGGTTGTATGTACTGACATGTGACCTACTGGTTGTATGTACTGACATGTGACCTACTGGTTGTATGTACTGACATGTGACCTACTGGTTGTATGTACTGACATGTGATCTACTGGTTGTATGTACTGACATGTGATCTACTTGTTGTGTGTATGTACTGACATGTGACCTACTGGTTGTATGTACTGACATGTGACCTACTGGTTGTATGTACTGACATGTGACCTACTGGTTGTATGTACTGACATGTGACCTACTGGTTGTGTGTACTGACATGTGACCTACTGGTTGTATGTACTGACGTGTGACCTACTGGTTGTATGTACTGACATGTGACCTACTGGTTGTGTGTACTGACATGTGACCTACTGGTTGTGTTTATGTACTGACATGTGACCTACTTGTTGTGTGTATGTACTGACATGTGACCTACTTGTTGTGTGTATGTACTGACATGTGACCTACTTGTTGTGTGTATGTACTGACATGTGACCTACTGGTTGTGTTTATGTACTGACATGTGATCTACTTGTTGTGTGTATGTACTGACATGTGACCTACTGGTTGTATGTACTGACATGTGATCTACTGGTTGCGTGTATGTACTGACATGTGACCTACTTGTTGTGTGTATGTAACTGATAGATACACTACACGTTACTGTTTTAAAATGTGTACAAATTGTAAAGTCATTTGTCTGTAATGTCTTTTTTTGTTACGTGTCAGACGCCAGGAAGATGTCGCCGTTGTCGTCGACTAACGGGGATCCTAATGAATCAAATAAAATAGAAGGTGACCACCAAGTGGACTTTGATTTTAGATTAAAGTACAACCACCAATTCAATTCTACTTTTATTTTCTTAGTCAGTTTACTATGCCCCAGTATTTGGTGCTGTTTCCTGCTGTTATTGTGAGTGCATTGTGATGTTCTGAATGGGATCTGTCATGAACGTTTTAGCAGCTTGCGATAAAACTGTTTTTCTTTTTACAGAATGCCTTTTGTTGTGATTTTAATGTAACTACATTCAGAAGAACACAATCTGCAGACAACACTCCACGGCTCTGTCCCAAATTGCACCCTGTATATTTTTTTCATAGCTGGTTCATGTTCTTGAATTGTGTTGTATCGATCTATGTTTTAATTCTGTAATGTATTGATTGTTGCTGCCTTCTTGGCCAGGTCTCCCTTGAAAAAAAGACTCTGGGTCTCAATCGGTTTTTCCTTTTTAAATAAAGGTTTAATAAATAAATTAAATATATATTTTCCTGCTTTTGACTCTGGTCCAAAGTAGTGCACTATGTAGGGAACATGTGCTAAACTCATTTGGTTTTTGCTCCGTCCTTGAAATGATTGATGAAATCAGGTCAGTAATTAGTAAGGTACTCCGCCTCATCTGGTTGTCTAGGTCTTAATTGAAATGGAAAAACCCCCAACCTGCAGACACTAGTTCCTCCAAGGAATGAGTCTGACACCCCTGATATAGGGAGTCGGGTACCATTTGAAACTCAATAAAATGTCATTTCTCCTGCAGAGTGAACTTGTTTACTTCTCTTCATTGGTCTAAAAGAAAAGGACTGCACTTGGTTTGAGAAATATGGTGAACTCCCTCTTGCTCCATTACACCAATCCAATGATGTTTAAATGTGTGCAGAGGAGAACACTTTGACAGAACGAACAGATTACTGGGATGTAGGGAGTGTGAATGAGAGATGAGAGATCTCCATCTATCGGCCAGATGTGGCGGCAGGGTAGCCTAGTGGTTAGAGCGTAGTAACCGGAAGGTTGCAAGTTCAAACCCCCGAGCTGACAAGGTACAAATCTGTCGTTCTGCCCCTGAACAGGCAGTTAACCCACTAGGGCGTCATTGAAAATAAGAATTTGTTCTTAACTGACTTGCGTAGTTAAATAAAGGTAAAATAACTAAAAAAATAAATAAATAATAATAACATGACCGAAGTGGTCACTCCTTTCGTACCAGTGTCTTCAGAAGGAGGTGAAGAGAGAGGAATCAAGGAATTAAAGAAAAATCAATTGAGATTCTCCCCGACATTGCTGTACAAACATCTCATGGTGAAGCTCCACCACCTAGTGGTGAAACTGAGGTGGTGCAGCTTGAGATTGTAAAATGCTACAGTATGCCCTGAGATATTATGGTAAATTGCATAGATTTAGTTAATAATAAAAGACAATTACATTAGAAGGACATTACAAATTAATTGAAGGAGGTAAATATTTTATTACACTTGAGAAATCCAATCTGTTTGTGCTAACATTCCACTATTTCCCACTCCTTGTCATGATAAAACAGTACAAGGAGTGGAATGTTAGCACAAAACATGTTCTGGATTTCAGGCTAGTTTACTATTCTCATGAAATGAAAAGACTATGATCAGCTCACTACTGGGTATTTTTGACTGAAAACAAATGCAGGAATACTTGTTCTTGAGTTGTCCTTAACCACAGATGTAGAATCAGATGGAATCAGATGGCCTTTCCCCCCTGCCAATCGTTAACCTCAACCATAAGGGGATGAGAATATATCTGACCCTGGGTTAGCTGTTAGGGGGCAAGTCTACCTACTCCTAGATGCAGAGTGAAAGGAAGACCTACCGACCTGACTCAGCCAGCCCTACTTTGTTTTAGTCTGGTGGCTTTCTCCAACAGTCATGGTTTGACCAATTTGACTTCAGATTTGGATGTTTCTCCAAAAGTCAAATTCCTTACTTCCTCAAACCTTCACATTTCTATGTGTTTTAAACAGCCTGGGTTGCTCTCCTGCTGCGTTATAACAAAACATTTTTATTAGGTTATTTTATTTTTTAGCCTATCTGGCATTAGTGAGTAAATCTAAGCTTTAGGTTTGGGCCCAGTAGTGTAAAAAGCTAATAGCCCTTGGGAATGATTAAGAGTAGGGTCGACTGACAAAGTAATAGCTTGTTTTGAACGTACTTTCATTACTCAGCTGTAGTAAAGAAGAAGAAAACAGGTGGAAATGTTTCCAGGCTGATCCAATTCTTACAGGAAAATGTTTCCAGGCTGATCCAATTCTTACAGGAAAATGTTTCCAGGCTGATCCAATTCTTACAGGAAAATGTTTCCAGGCTGATCAAATTCTTACAGGAAAATGTTTCCACGCTGATCCAACTCCTACAGGAAAATGTTTCCAGGCTGATCCAATTCTTACAGGAAAATGTTTCCACGCTGATCCAACTCCTACAGGAAAATGTTTCCAGGCTGATCCAACTCCTACAGGAAACTGTTTCCAGGCTGATCCAACTCCTACAGGAAAATGTTTCCAGGCTGATCCAACTCCTACAGGAAAATGTTTCCAGGCTGATCCAATCCCTACAGGAAAATTATTCCAGGCTGATCCAACTCCTACAGGAAAATGTTTCCACGCTGATCCAACTCCTACAGGAAAATGTTTCTAAGCTTATCCAATTCTTACAGGTGAATAAATTGTTCTAATGTGGTGACATTTGGAATAACAAACAGTTTTGCCAGAGTTATTATCAGGGAAACTGAATGACTGAGCAGCAGGCTTAGGATATATCATATTTAATGGCACAGTAGGACATGAGTCAGGCTAGAGGCCAAGAGAAAGAGAACCTGGGAATAGACAGACGCTGACAGGACAAATGCTGGTAAGCTTGACAAACAAGGCAAACAAGGCACAGACAGACAGAAAACACAGGTATAAATACCCAGAGGATAAGTGGGGAAGAAGGGCGACACCTGGAGGGGGTGGAGACAAGTACAAGGACAGGTGAAACAGACCAGGTGACAAAATCCAACAAAAGGACTTACCAAGAAGAACCTCCAAAAGAACGAATTCCAGGGAACGTTTTAAAATCTCTTCAGGATCCGCCCCCTTGTTTTCAATATTCACCTAAAATGACATACCGAAATCTAACTGCCCGTAGCTCAGGCCCTAAAGCAAGGATATGCATATTCTTGATACCATTTGAAAGGAAACACTTTGAAGTTTGTGTAAATTTGAAATTAATGTAGGAGAATATAACACATTAGATCTGGTAAAAGATAATACAAAGAAAAAAAACATGTTTTTGTTTTATTTATTTCTTTATTATCTTTGAAATGCAAGAGAGAGGACACAATGCACTATTCCAGGTTAGGCACACTTTAGATTTTGGCCACTAGATGGCAGCAGTGTACGCGCAAAGTGTTTGACTGAACCATTGCATATCTGTTCAAAATGTTGTATCAAGACTGCCCAAATGTGCCTAATTGATTTATTAATACATTTTCATGTTCATAACTGTGCACCCTCCTCAAACAATAGCATTGTATTATTTCACTGTAATAGCTACTGTAAATTGGACAGTGCAGCTAGATTAACAAGAATTTAAGCTTTCTGCCCATATCAGATATGTCCTTGTCCTGGAAAATGTTCTTGTTACTTACAACCTCATGCTAATCGCATTAGCCTACGTTAACTCAACCGTGGGGAGAGGGGAAGACACTGATCCTGTAGAGGTTTAAAGTGAGTCAAAAAACACAATCTCTGTCTTTGTATTGAGTGTTCCAATAATAATGTCTCTGTTAAATATTTTAGTCCAAATTAGTCCTTTAGGGAGAACATCTTGGTTAAGTCCTTTTGTTAAATTTTTGTTATTGTTGTCGAGTACCTCTCCTACTTGTGTTTGTTTGCTGTAGCTCGGAGGCCATCTTAACTATGGATACGAATCGCTGTTGATGTTATGGGGATCTCTGTTCAAACTATGTTTCTAACATTTATTGAGAAAACTGTCCTGCATTCACCCCCCCCAGAAGGGAAACCTGAGTGTGGTGGCATCAGCTGAGTGCACGAGCAGATATTGTACTAATTGTATACACACTCTAATTACATACAGTCTGTTTAGTTGACAAGTCTACGAACGCTTCCTCAATGTCACATGCTCGTATGCACTGGTGTCTCTTGCTTCCGTGTCGCTGTAACTAGCGGTTACACTTGTTATGTTCTGAACTAAAAGAGTAAAAAAAGTCAAAACGAAAAACGACAAAAAAAGAAAACCAGCTCAAACCAAGTTCATTCAACCCACTGGATGGCTGCGAACACAACCTACAGTTCACACAAGCATATATGTATACACTCAAACGAGTCATCTCCTTGCTTGTCTAAGATAAATAAAACATATCATTTTCTGTTTCTAGGAAGAAATTTAGTCCTTTAGGAAGAACATCTTGGTTAAGTCCTTTTGTTTGTACCTCTCCTACTTGTGTTTGTTTGCTGTAGCTCGGAGACCATCTTAACTATGGATATGAATCGCTGTTGATGTTATGAGGATCTCTGTTCAAACTATGTTTCTAACATTTATTGAGAACACGCATTCTGTTTCTAGGAAGAAATTCAGTATGTTCCTCTTACTGTTATTGTCATGGCCCTGCCTAGGTCTAGAGCCCTTATGGGCGTGGAAGTGTGTGTACTGTACAATTCTGCACTTGAGACTGGAATGTAGTTAGATGGTCTTCGGGGTGGGCCTCTATGGCCCCCCATTCCCAGAGGCTTCTTATCTCTTCAACTGTTGACCTTATCTCGAGTTCCACATCCCTGCTGGTCATAGTTTTTCAGCAGCCGGCCTGCCTTATCAGGAGCTGAAATAAGACTGTTACTCTTTACCTCCTTCCATAGGAATATTAGTATTCATCGGCATCAGCATGTTTGAATAGAATATTAACTTTCTGCTCTTCCCCTTGTCTCACTCAGTAACTTTCCATACAGAGTTCCTATTCACTCTTAATTGACCTCTTTGGGCTAGGGGACAGTATTTTCACATCCGGATGAAAAGCGTGCCCAAAGTAAACTGCCTGCTACTCAGGCCCAGAAGCTAGGATATGCATATCATTAGTAGATTTGGATAGAAAATACTCTGACGTTTCCAAAACCGTTTGAATAATGTATGTGAGTATAACAGAACTGATTTGGCAGGCAAGACCCCGAGCACAATCCATCAAGGGAATTTTTTTTTGGAGTTTAATGAATTTTCCATTAGATTTCTATGGTAATCCCTTTTTAATATAAATATGATTGCAATTCCCATGGCTTCCACTAGATGTCAACAGTCTTTTGAAATTGGTTGATGTTTTTCCTTTGAGAAATTAAGAAGTAGCCGTGTTCTCTCCATGTGTCACACAAAGGGATTCAAATCTTTTGGAGCGTGTGAACTGGAACGTGCTTCGCGCTGTTTTCATCCGGTATTGAGCACAGTATTTCCCTTCTTAAATTTGATCGATTATTTACGTTTTAGGATACAAAAGTTTGGATTGGGAACGTTGTTTGAAATGTTTGGACCAAGTTTACAGGTAACTTATTAGATACGTTGTAGTCATGTTGGGTGGGTTGGAACCGGTGTATTTCTGAATCAAACGCGCCAAATAAATGGACATTATGGGTATACGAAGAAGGAATTAATCGAACAAAAGGACCATTTGTGATGATTATGGGACATATTGGAGTGCCAACAGAAGAAAATCTTCAAAGTTAAGGCATGAAATTATCGTTATTTCTGAGTTTTGTGTAGCACCTGCCTGGTAGGAATATGATTTTCATGTGTTTGTATGCGGGACGCTGTCCTCAGATAATCGCATGGTGTGCTTTCGCCGTAAAGCCTTTTTGAAATCTGACACTGTGGCTGGATTAACAAGATATTAACCTGCATTTTGATGTATAACACTTGTATGTTTTATGAATTCTTATTACGAGTATTTCTGTTTTTGAATTTGGCGTGCTGCAATTTCACTGGATGTTGTCAAATCAATCCCGTTACTGGGATTCGAGCGGGAATGGGGGTGAAGGGATCCCTAAGAGGGTTTAATATATATATATTTTAATTTAAAACAATCAATAAAGTCTAATATGGTGACAGGAATCAGTATATTTCAAGCCAGAATCAAACACACCCTAAGCTTGTTGTTTCTGATATGAACTTTCTTTTGGAATCCTCAACATCTTTGTTGAACCTTGCTCGTTCAATATGCTCACTCTGCAATGTTTAGGCTTCTGCAGGGACGTCATTGATTGCGACGATCAACCATGTTGCTGCTCTACTGACTACTATTTTCAGTCAATAGTCTGATACAAACGACTAGTTACAGTGCCTTGCGAAAGTATTCGGCCCCCTTGAACTTTGCGACCTTTTGCCACATTTCAGGCTTCAAACATAAAGATATAAAACTGTATTTTTTTGTGAAGAATCAACAACAAGTGGGACACAATCATGAAGTGGAACGACATTTATTGGATATTTCAAACTTGTTTAACAAATCAAAAACTGAAAAATTGGACGTGCAAAATTATTCAGCCCCTTTACTTTCAGTGCAGCAAACTCTCTCCAGAAGTTCAGTGAGGATCTCTGAATGATCCAATGTTGACCTAAATGACTAATGATGATAAATACAATCCACCTGTGTGTAATCAAGTCTCCGTATAAATGCACCTGCACTGTGATAGTCTCAGAGGTCCGTTAAAAGCGCAGAGAGCATCATGAAGAACAAGGAACACACCAGGCAGGTCCGAGATACTGTTGTGAAGAAGTTTAAAGCCGGATTTGGATACAAAAAGATTTCCCAAGCTTTAAACATCCCAAGGAGCACTGTGCAAGTGATAATATTGAAATGGAAGGAGTATCAGACCACTGCAAATCTACCAAGACCTGGCCATCCCTCTAAACTTTCAGCTCATACAAGGAGAAGACTGATCAGAGATGCAGCCAAGAGGCCCATGATCACTCTGGATGAACTGCAGAGATCTACAGCTGAGGTGGGAGACTCTGTCCATAGGACAACAATCAGTCGTATATTGCACATCTGGCCTTTATGGAAGAGTGGCAAGAAGAAAGCCATTTCTTAAAGATATCCATAAAAAGTGTTGTTTAAAGTTTGCCACAAGCCACCTGGGAGACACACCAAACATGTGGAAGAAGGTGCTCTGGTCAGATGAAACCAAAATTGAACTTTTTGGCAACAATGCAAAACGTTATGTTTGGCGTAAAAGCAACACAGCTGAACACACCATCCCCACTGTCAAACATGGTGGTGGCAGCATCATGGTTTGGGCCTGCTTTTCTTCAGCAGGGACAGGGAAGATGGTTAAAATTGATGGGAAGATGGATGGAGCCAAATACAGGACCATTCTGGAAGAAAACCTGATGGAGTCTGCAAAAGACCTGAGACTGGGACGGAGATTTGTCTTCCAACAAGACAATGATCCAAAACATAAAGCAAAATCTACAATGGAATGGTTCAAAAATAAACATATCAAGGTGTTAGAATGGCCAAGTCAAAGTCCAGACCTGAATCCAATCGAGAATCTCTGGAAAGAACTGAAAACTGCTGTTCACAAATGCTCTCCATCCAACCTCACTGAGCTTGAGCTGTTTTGCAAGGAGGAATGGGAAAAAATGTCAGTCTCTCGATGTGCAAAACTGATAGAGACATACCCCAAGCGACTTACAGCTGTAATCGCAGCAAAAGGTGGCGCTACAAAGTATTAACTTAAGGGGGCTGAATAATTTTGCACGCCCAATTTTTCAGTTTTTGATTTGTTAAAAAAGTTTAAAATATCCAATAAATGTCGTTCCACTTCATGATTGTGTCCCACTTGTTGTTGATTCTTCACAAAAAATACAGTTTTATATCTTTATGTTTGAAGCCTGAAATGTGGCAAAAGGTCGCAAAGTTCAAGGGGGCCGAATACTTTCGCAAGGCACTGTAGCTAGCTAGCTAAGTAGAATTAGTTTCAAGAGTAATCTATTGTATTGTTGTTCACAATGCCAGCTTTAGGGCAGAGTCTGTGCTCTTGGTCAACATACAACCCTCAAGGAGAACCATCCCTCATCTTACAAGGAAGAAGTAGCCAATGCTAGGCTAGTGATCCAGACTATACGTTGATATACAGTGAGTAGTATTGTTTTCTTGATGACATGTTTCGGTCTCTATGCGGCCGGTTATCTTTTGATAGTAGCTATTACTGTTCACAAGACAAGCAAGGCACACAATCAATGAGACAATTTACATCCGAGTCACATTACTTAGTGTGACTTGCGCCGACAGTCACACTTTACATTTTGTACAAATGATCTGTGGTTATTTTCTGGAACCCTGCTAAACAGTTTAGCTGGAAACATATTCACTAACTGACCTGTCTGGGTAACATTCACTAACTGACCTGTCTGGGTGACATTCACTAACTGACCTGTCTGGGTAACATTCACTAACTGACCTGTCTGGGTAACATTCACTAACTGACCTGTCTGGGTAACATTCACTAACTGACCTGTCTGGGTAACATTCACTAACTGACAAGTCTGTGTGACATTCACTAACTGAGCTGTCCTGGTGACATTCACTAACTGAGCTGTCCTGGTGACATTCACTAACTGACCTGTCTGGATAACATTCACTAACTGACCTGTCTGGGTAACATTCACTAACTGACCAGTCTGGGTAACATTCACTAACTGACCTGTCTGTGTGACATTCACTAACTGAGCTGTCTGGGTAACATTCACTAACTGACCTGTCTGTGTGACATTCACTAACTGAGCTGTCCTGGTGACATTCACTAACTGAGCTGTCCTGGTGACATTCACTAACTGACCTGTCTGGATAACATTCACTAACTGACCTGTCTGGGTAACATTCACTAACTGAACTGTCTGGGTAACATTCACTAACTGACCTGTCTGGGTGACATTCACTAACTGACCTGTCTGGGTAACATTCACTAACTGACCTGTCTGGATAACATTCACTAACTGACCTGTCTGGGTAACATTCACTAACTGACCTGTCTGGGTAACATTCACTAACTGACCTGTCTGGGTGACATTCACTAACTGACCTGTCTGGGTGACATTCACTAACTGACCTGTCTGGATAACATTCACTAACTGACCTGTCTGGGTAACATTCACTAACTGACCTGTCTGGGTAACATTCACTAACTGACCTGTCTGGGTAACATTCACTAACTGACCTGTCTGGATAACATTCACTAACTGACCTGTCTGGATAACATTCACTAACTGACCTGTATGGGTAACATTCACTAACTGACCTGTCTGGATAACATTCACTAACTGACCTGTCTGGGTAACATTCACTAACTGACCTGTCTGGGTGACATTCACTAACTGACCTCTCTGGATAACATTCACTAACTGACCTGTCTGGGTAACATTCACTAACTGACCTGTCTGGATAACATTCACTAACTGACCTGTCTGGGTAACATTCACTAACTGACCTGTCTGGGTGACATTCACTAACTGACCTGTCTGGGTAACATTCACTAACTGACCTGTCTGGGTGACATTCACTAACTGACCTGTCTGGGTGACATTCACTAACTGACCTGTCTGGGTAACATTCACTAACTGACCTGTCTGGGTAACATTCACTAACTAACCTGTCTGGGTGACATTCACAAACTGATCTGTCTGGGTGACATTCACTAACTAACCTGTCTGGGTAACATTCACTAACTGACCAGTCTGGGTAACATTCACTAACTGACCTGTCTGGATAACATTCACTAACTGACCTGTCTGGGTAACATTCACTAACTGACCTGTCTGGGTGACATTCACTAACTGACCTGTCTGGGTGACATTCACTAACTGACCTGTCTGGGTGACATTCCCTAACTGATCTGTCTGGGTGACATTCCCTAACTGATCTGTCTGGGTGACATTCCCTAACTGACCTGTCTGGGTGACATTCACTAACTAACCTGTCTGGGTAACATTCACTAACTGACCTGTCTGGATAACATTCACTAACTGACCTGTCTGGGTAACATTCACTAACTGACCTGTCTGGGTGACATTCACTAACTGACCTGTCTGGGTGACATTCACTAACTGACCTGTCTGGGTGACATTCCCTAACTGATCTGTCTGGGTGACATTCCCTAACTGATCTGTCTGGGTGACATTCCCTAACTGACCTGTCTGGGTGAAATTCACTAACTGACCTGTCTGGGTGACATTCACTAACTGATCTGTCTGTGTGACATTCACTAACTGAGCTGTCCTGGTGACATTCACTAACTGAGCTGTCCTGGTGACATTCACTAACTGACCTGTCTGGATAACATTCACTAACTGACCTGTCTGGGTAACATTCACTAACTGAACTGTCTGGGTAACATTCACTAACTGACCTGTCTGGGTGACATTCACTAACTGACCTGTCTGGGTAACATTCACTAACTGACCTGTCTGGATAACATTCACTAACTGACCTGTCTGGGTAACATTCACTAACTGACCTGTCTGGGTAACATTCACTAACTGACCTGTCTGGGTGACATTCACTAACTGACCTGTCTGGGTGACATTCACTAACTGACCTGTCTGGATAACATTCACTAACTGACCTGTCTGGGTAACATTCACTAACTGACCTGTCTGGGTAACATTCACTAACTGACCTGTCTGGGTAACATTCACTAACTGACCTGTCTGGATAACATTCACTAACTGACCTGTCTGGATAACATTCACTAACTGACCTGTATGGGTAACATTCACTAACTGACCTGTCTGGATAACATTCACTAACTGACCTGTCTGGGTAACATTCACTAACTGACCTGTCTGGGTGACATTCACTAACTGACCTCTCTGGATAACATTCACTAACTGACCTGTCTGGGTAACATTCACTAACTGACCTGTCTGGATAACATTCACTAACTGACCTGTCTGGGTAACATTCACTAACTGACCTGTCTGGGTGACATTCACTAACTGACCTGTCTGGGTAACATTCACTAACTGACCTGTCTGGGTGACATTCACTAACTGACCTGTCTGGGTGACATTCACTAACTGACCTGTCTGGGTAACATTCACTAACTGACCTGTCTGGGTAACATTCACTAACTAACCTGTCTGGGTGACATTCACAAACTGATCTGTCTGGGTGACATTCACTAACTAACCTGTCTGGGTAACATTCACTAACTGACCAGTCTGGGTAACATTCACTAACTGACCTGTCTGGATAACATTCACTAACTGACCTGTCTGGGTAACATTCACTAACTGACCTGTCTGGGTGACATTCACTAACTGACCTGTCTGGGTGACATTCACTAACTGACCTGTCTGGGTGACATTCCCTAACTGATCTGTCTGGGTGACATTCCCTAACTGATCTGTCTGGGTGACATTCCCTAACTGACCTGTCTGGGTGACATTCACTAACTAACCTGTCTGGGTAACATTCACTAACTGACCTGTCTGGATAACATTCACTAACTGACCTGTCTGGGTAACATTCACTAACTGACCTGTCTGGGTGACATTCACTAACTGACCTGTCTGGGTGACATTCACTAACTGACCTGTCTGGGTGACATTCCCTAACTGATCTGTCTGGGTGACATTCCCTAACTGATCTGTCTGGGTGACATTCCCTAACTGACCTGTCTGGGTGAAATTCACTAACTGACCTGTCTGGGTGACATTCACTAACTGACCTGTCTGGGTGACATTCACTAACTGACCTGTCTGGGTAACATTCACTAACTGACCTGTCTGGGTAACATTCACTAACTAACCTGTCTGGGTGACATTCACTAACTGATCTATCTGGGTGACATTCACTAACTAACCTGTCTGGGTAACATTCACTAACTGACCAGTCTGGGTAACATTCACTAACTGACCTGTCTGGATAACATTCACTAACTGACCTGTCTGGGTAACATTCACTAACTGACCTGTCTGGGTGACATTCACTAACTGACCTGTCTGGGTGACATTCACTAACTGACCTGTCTGGGTGACATTCACTAACTGACCTGTCTGGGTGACATTCACTAACTGACCTGTCTGGGTGACATTCACTAACTGACTGTCTGGGTAACATTCACTAACTGACCTGTCTGGGTAACATTCACTAACTAACCTGTCTGTGTGACATTCACTAACTGATCTGTCTGGGTGACATTCACTAACTAACCTGTCTGGGTAACATTCACTAACTGACCTGCCTGGATAACATTCACTAACTGACCTGTCTCGGTAACATTCACTAACTGACCTGTCTGGGTAACATTAACTAACTGACCTGTCTGGATAACATTCACCAACTGACCTGTCTGGGTGACATTCACTAACTGACCTGTCTGGGTAACATTCACTAACTGAGCTGACCTGGTGACATTCACTAACTGAGCTGTCCTGGTGACATTCACTAACTGACCTGTCGGGGTGACATTCACTAACTGACCTGTCGGGGTGACATTCACTAAGTGACCTGTCTGGGTGTCATTCACTAACTGACCTGTCTGGGTAACATTCACTAACTGACCTGTCTGGGTAACATTCACTAACTTGACCTGTCAGGGTGACATTCACTAACTGACCTGTCTGGGTGACATTCACTAACTGACCTGTCTGGGTGACATTCCCTAACTGACCTGTCTGGGTGACATTCACTAACTGGCCTGTCTGGTTGACATTCACTAACTGACCTGTCAGGGTGACATTCCCTAACTGACCTGTCTGGGTGACATTCACTAACTGACCTGTCTGGGTGACATTCACTAACTGACCTGTCTGGGTGACATTTCCTAACTGACTTGTCTGGGTGACATTCACTAACTGACCTGTCTGGGTGACATTCACTAACTGACCTGTCTGGGTGACATTCCCTAACTGACCTGTCTGGGTGACATTCACTAACTGACCTGTCTGGGTGACATTCACTAACTGACCTGTCAGGGTGACATTCCCTAACTGACCTGTCTAGGGGACATTCACTAACTGACCTGTCTGGGTGACATTCACTAACTGACCTGTCTGGGTGACATTTCCTAACTGACCTGTCTGGGTGACATTTCCTAACTGACCTGTCTGGGTGACATTCCCTAACTGATCTGTCTGGGTGACATTCCCTAACTGATCTGTCTGGGTAACATTCACTAACTGACCTGTCTGGGTGACATTCACTAACTGACCTGTCCAGAAGACATTCACTAACTCACCTGTCTGGGTAACATTAGCTAACTGACCTGTCTGGGTGACATTCACTAACTGACCTGTCCAGAAGACATTCACTAACTGACCTGTCTGGGTAACATTAGCTAACTGACCTGTCTGGGTGAATTTCACTAACTGACCTGTCCAGAAGACATTCTCTAACTGACCTGTCTGGGTAACATTCACTAACTGACCTGTCTGAATGAGTGTGCCTGTCTGAGCTACCAGATTATCTGCGATCTCATTAGTGCATACTGTTGCAATGAGTCACCCTATTGACATACACTACCGTACAAAAGTTTGGGATCACGTAGAAATGTCCTTGTTTTTGAAAGAAAGCACATTTTTTGTCCATTAAAATAGCGTCAAATTGAACAGAAATACAGTGTTGACGTTGTTATTGTTGTAAATGACTATTGTAGCTGCAAACGGCAGATTTTTAATGGAATGTCTACATAGGCGAACAGAGGCCCATTATCAGCAACCATCACTCCTGTGTTCCAATGGCACGTTGTGTTAGCTAGTCCATGTTTATCATTTTAAAAGGCAAATTGATCATTAGAAAACTATTTAGCAATTGTGTTAGCACAGCTGAAAACTGTTGTCCTGATTATTAAAGAAGCAATAAAACTGGACCTCTTTAGACTAGTTGAGTATCTGGAGCATCAGCATTTGTGGGTTCGATTTCAGGCTCAAAATGGTCAGAAACAAAGACTTTCTTCTAAAACTCATCAGTCTATTCTTGTTCTGAGAAATTAAGTGTATTCCATGTGAGAAAATGCCATGAAACTGAAGATCTCGTACAACACTGTGTACTACTCCCTTCACAGAACAGCGCAAACTGGCTCTAACCAGAATAAAGAGAGGAGTGGGAGACCCCAGTGCACAACTGAGCAAGAAGACAAGTACATTAGAGTGTCTATTTTGAGAAACAGACACTTCAGAAGTCCTCAACTGGCAGCTTCATGAAATTGTACCCGTAAAACACCAGTCTCGACGTCAACAGTGAAGAGTCGACTCAGTCATGCTGGCCTACACTCTATTTCTGATCAATTTGATGTGATTTTAATGGATACATTTTTTTGCGACATTAGACATTTTTAAGTGACCCCAAACTTTTGAATGGTAGTGTACATTTTACGGTATTATTCAGTCATTTAGTTATATTTTTTATTTTTATTTTTATTTTACCTTTATTTAACCAGGCAAGTCAGTTAAGAACAAATTCTTATTTTCAATGACGGCCTGGGAACAGTGGGTTAACTGCCTGTTCAGGGGCAGAACGACAGATTTGTACCTTGTCAGCTCGGGGGTTTGAACTCGCAACCTTCCGGTTACTAGTCTAACGCTCTAACCACTAGGCTACCCTGCCGATTTTCTGAAATAACACACACATACTAAAACCTCCGTAAATAACTCAGTTGTTAACGTAAAGACTTAAAACTCAGGATTCTGTAACAGCATACCCCAATGAGGATATGTGGTGATTTATAGCTTCCTGTGCCAACCGGAAGTGCCATAATTGGTGTCTCAGGGGCTGTTTCAAAGGGTTAAAAAAGTCTGATCTGTCCAAAACTTCATATATGTGATTAGGCAACCCCCATGAACTGTAAATCAGTCATTTTTCCTCAAAAAATTCAAAGGAAAAAAAAATCACACTAAAACACAACTTGAATGGAGGGACGTATTGGGGTGCGTAGAGACAGACAGTGGCTGCAATAGTTAGCTTTGTTCGAGCTAAAAAAGAACCGTCAGACCTAGAGTTCCGAAACTTTAGAAACCTGTTCTAGACCTCCGGTCGATGGTGCGTGGTGAGTTACGTGGCTCTAGACGGTTCTCGGACCGAGAAACAGCCTCGTACATTTGCAATACCTTCAATTCATTTTGACCATTACGAAAATGACGACGTTTAGAAAAGTCTCAGAGACGCAAGGCTAGGTGCATTGAAACCGGCTCGGCCCATAGAGACAGACCCCAACGTTTCTGTCCGATAGCTCGTTCAAGGACCCCGTAGCAAGGCATGGAAAAAAGTGGATTTTCAGCACCAATTAGGGTTTTTCTCGGACACCAAATGACCTATCGAGCCGAAACTCGGGATTCGGGGTCGCCTCACATAGGACTTCACATAATGTCCGAACTGGACCCGCAGCTAGAACGTAACTATGTGTTTTACCTTTTTATTATGTTTTAAACTAAAGGCGCTGTGAATTATGGGACTGCTCTGACATATGTGATAGTTGGCTTCTAAATGAGTAGTAAAAAGTGGGTTTGGTGTCATAATGACATCTAATTGACTGATGGACACTGACTTGCTAGTTGACTTTTGTGCATTTGCAATATGTTTAAACGGAGAGGGACCATCACCAAAATGGCATTCTGAAATCAACACAAAAAATGGCATCACCATAGTCTCCAGACTGTGCTGAGTTCAACGAGCTATCCCGCTTGACCGTAGCTCGCTCGGTCTAAGCGCAACGACCATTAGAAAAGTAGGCCCAAAATGAAGCCTGCCCCACAATGTCATTTGCTTTTGAGTGACAGTGAGAGAACCGTTAGGGTGAGAAGAAAAATTCCACCACATGAATGTTCCTAAGGTCCTCCCGATCTGTACAAGCCTAACCTTGACCGTGTGGCATTAACCCTTAAGAGTAAAACAGTGTTTTTTGATCTCACAGATTACAGTGTCATCTCTCCCCATAGGAATACATTGCCTGCACCCCTAATTTCAACCTGAAGTCTATATGGGTTATGAATGCCGTATGAACCTGTCTTCGGTACCAGTCCATCAGGCCACTATGAGGTCTACCTGTGTTGATTCTGAGCTTCCTGGACCAACCGGAAGTGGTTAAAATGCCCCTAAAAGTGTTTACCCATACCCTGCCTGCAGTTTGACAGACATAGTGCATTCAACCCTGTGTAAATCAGTCAGTTCTTAACGTAAGGACTTAAAACTCAGGATTCTGTAACAGCATACCCCAATGGGGATATGTGTTGATTTATAGCTTCCTGTGCCAACCGGAAGTGCCATAACTGGTGTCTCAGGGGCTGTTTCGAGGGGTTAAAAAAGTCTGATCTTTCCAAAACTTCATATGTGTGATTAGGCAACCCCCATGAACTGTAAATCAGTCATTTTTCCCAAAAAAAATCAAAGGAAAAAAAAATCACACTAAAACACACCTTGGATGGAGGGACGTATTGGGGTGCGTAGAGACAGACAGTGGCTGCAATAGTTAGCTTTGTTGGAGCTAAAAAAGAACCGTCAGACCTAGAGTTCCGAAACTTTAGAAACCTGTTCTAGACCTCCGGTTGATGGTGCGTGGTGAGTTACGTGGCTCTAGACGGTTCTCGGACCGAGAAACAGCCTCGTACATTTGCAATACCTTCAATTCATTTTGACCATTACGAAAATGACAACGTTTAGAAAAGTCTCAGAGACGCAAGGCTAGGTGCATTGAAACCGGCTCGGCCCACAGAGACGGACCCCGACGTGTCTGTCCGATAGCTCGTTCAAGGACCCCGTAGCAAGGCATGGAAAAAAGTGGATTTTCAGCACCAATTAGGGTTTTTCTCGGACACCAAATGACCTATCGAGCCGAAACTCGGGATTCGGGGTCGCCTCACATAGGCCTTCACATAATGTCCGAACTGGACCCGCAGCTAGAACGTAACTATGTGTTTTACCTTTTTATTATGTTTTAAACCGAAGGCGCTGTGAATTATGGGCCTGCTCTGACATATGTGATAGTTGGCTTCTAAATGAGTAGGAAAAAGTGGGTTTGGTGTCAATTGATATCCGTTTGGTGTCATAATGACATCTAATTGATTGATGGACACTGACTTGCTAGTTGACTTTTGTGCATTTGCAATATGTTTAAACGGAGAGGGACCATCACCAAAATGGCATTCTGAAATCAACACAAAAAATGGCATCACCATAGTCTCCAGACTGTGCTGAGTTCAACGAGCTATCCCGCTTGACCGTAGCTCGCTCGGTCTAAGCGCAACGACCATTAGAAAAGTAGGCCCAAAATGAAGCCTGCCCCACAATGTCATTTGCTTTTGAGTGACAGTGAGAGAACCGTTAGGGTGAGAAGAAAAATTCCACCACATGAATGTTCCTAAGGTCCTCCCGATCTGTACAAGCCTAACCTTGACCGTGTGGCATTAACCCTTAAGAGTAAAACAGTGTTTTTTGATCTCACAGATTACAGTGTCATCTCTCCCCATAGGAATACATTGCCTGCACCCCTAATTTCAACCTGAAGTCTATATGGGTTATGAATGCCGTATGAACCTGTCTTCGGTACCAGTCCATCAGGCCACTATGAGGTCTACCTGTGTTGATTCTGAGCTTCCTGGACCAACCGGAAGTGGTTAAAATGCCCCTAAAAGTGTTTACCCATACCCTGCCTGCAGTTTGACAGACATAGTGCATTCAACCCTGTGTAAATCAGTCAGTTCTTAACGTAAGGACTTAAAACTCAGGATTCTGTAACAGCATACCCCAATGGGGATATGTGTTGATTTATAGCTTCCTGTGCCAACCGGAAGTGCCATAACTGGTGTCTCAGGGGCTGTTTCGAGGGGTTAAAAAAGTCTGATCTTTCCAAAACTTCATATGTGTGATTAGGCAACCCCCATGAACTGTAAATCAGTCATTTTTCCCAAAAAAAATCAAAGGAAAAAAAAATCACACTAAAACACACCTTGGATGGAGGGACGTATTGGGGTGCGTAGAGACAGACAGTGGCTGCAATAGTTAGCTTTGTTGGAGCTAAAAAAGAACCGTCAGACCTAGAGTTCCGAAACTTTAGAAACCTGTTCTAGACCTCCGGTTGATGGTGCGTGGTGAGTTACGTGGCTCTAGACGGTTCTCGGACCGAGAAACAGCCTCGTACATTTGCAATACCTTCAATTCATTTTGACCATTACGAAAATGACAACGTTTAGAAAAGTCTCAGAGACGCAAGGCTAGGTGCATTGAAACCGGCTCGGCCCACAGAGACGGACCCCGACGTGTCTGTCCGATAGCTCGTTCAAGGACCCCGTAGCAAGGCATGGAAAAAAGTGGATTTTCAGCACCAATTAGGGTTTTTCTCGGACACCAAATGACCTATCGAGCCGAAACTCGGGATTCGGGGTCGCCTCACATAGGCCTTCACATAATGTCCGAACTGGACCCGCAGCTAGAACGTAACTATGTGTTTTACCTTTTTATTATGTTTTAAACCGAAGGCGCTGTGAATTATGGGCCTGCTCTGACATATGTGATAGTTGGCTTCTAAATGAGTAGGAAAAAGTGGGTTTGGTGTCAATTGATATCCGTTTGGTGTCATAATGACATCTAATTGATTGATGGACACTGACTTGCTAGTTGACTTTTGTGCATTTGCAATATGTTTAAACGGAGAGGGACCATCACCAAAATGGCATTCTGAAATCAACACAAAAAATGGCATCACCATAGTCTCCAGACTGTGCTGAGTTCAACGAGCTATCCCGCTTGACCGTAGCTCGCTCGGTCTAAGCGCAACGACCATTAGAAAAGTAGGCCCAAAATGAAGCCTGCCCCACAATGTCATTTGCTTTTGAGTGACAGTGAGAGAACCGTTTAGGTGAGAAGAAAAATTCCACCACATGAATGTTCCTAAGGTCCTCCCGATCCGTGCAAGCCTAACCTTGACCATGTGGCATTAACCCTTAACAGTAAAACAGTGTTTTTTGATCTCACAGATTACAGTGTCATCTCTCCCCATAGGAATACATTGCCTGCACCCCTAATTTCAACCTGAAGTCTATATGGGTTATGAATGCCGTATGAACCTGTCTTCGGTACCGGTCCATCAGGCCACTATGAGGTCTACCTGTGTTGATTCTGAGCTTCCTGGACCAACCGGAAGTGGTTAAAATGCCCCTAAAAGTGTTTACCCATACCCTGCCTGCAGTTTGACAGACATAGTGCATTCAACCCTGTGTAAATCAGTCAATTCTTAACGTAAGGACTTAAAACTCAGGATTCTGTAACAGCATACCCCAATGAGGATATGTGTTGATTTGTAGCTTCCTGTGCCAACCGGAAGTGCCATAATTGGTGTCTCAGGGGCTCTTTCGAAGGGTTAAAAAAGTCAGATCTGTCCAAAACTTCATATGTGTGATTAGGCAACCCCCATGAACTGTAAATCAGTCATTTTTCCCCAAAAAATTCAAAGGAAAAAAAAATCACACTAAAACACAACTTGAATGGAGGGACGTATTGGGGTGCGTAGAGACAGACAGTGGCTGCAATAGTTAGCTTTGTTGGAGCTAAAAAAGAACCGTCAGACCTAGAGTTCCGAAACTTTAGAAACCTGTTCTAGACCTCCGGTCGATGGTGCGTGGTGAGTTACGTGGCTCTAGAAGGTTCTCGGACCGAGAAACAGCCTCGTACATTTGCAATACCTTCAATTCATTTTGACCATCACGAAAATGACGACGTTTAGAAAAGTCTCAGAGACGCAAGGCTAGGTGCATTGAAACCGGCTCGGCCCATAGAGATGGACCCCGACGTTTCTGTCCGATAGCTCGTTCAAGGACCCCGTAGCAAGTCATGGAAAATAGTGGATTTCCATCACCAATTAGGGTTTTTCTCGGACACCAAATGACCTATCGAGCCGAAACTTGGGATTCGGGGTCGCCTCAGCTAGGCCAACACATAACATAAGAAATGGACCCGCAGCTAGAACGTAACTACGTGTTTTATGGTTTTTTTATGGTTTGAACCCAAGGCGTTGTGAATTTTGGGCCAGCTCTGAAGTATGTAATAGTTGGCTACTAAACGAGTTGGAAAAAGTGGGTTTGGTGTCAGTTTGTATCAGTTTGGTGTCAGAATGATATCTAATTGACTGATGGACTCTTGTCCACTTGACTCTTGTACATTTGCAATATGTTTAAACAGTGAGGTACCATCACCAAAAGCGACATTCTGAAATCAACCCTAACGAGCGATTGAGATGAACCAGAATCACTGCAAAGCCATCCCGAGTTCATCGGGCCAGTCAATTTCACATTCCTGCAGGATTTTTATAGCATGACCAATTCGTGATGGTGCCGGCCCATTGAAACATATTGCAAATGCACAGTGACTTTGAAAAAGTAAGGAAACATAAACAAAAAAAATCCAATTTTTTTTTTTGGGGGTGACCAGTTGCACGTGCATTTGCAATATGATTCTATAGTGAAAAAACATATTGCAAATGCACAGTGACTTTGAAAAAGTAAGGAAACATAAACAAAAAAAATCTAAATTTTTTTGGGGGGGATGACCAGTTGCATGTGCATTTGCAATATGATTCTATAGTGAAAAAACATATTGCAAATGCACAGTGACTTTGAAAAAGTAAGGAAAAATAAACAAAAAAAATCTAAAAATTTTTTTGGGGGATGACCAGTTGCACGTGCATTTGCAATATGATTCTATAGTGAAAAAACATATTGCAAATGCACAGTGACTTTGAAAAAGTAAGGAAACATAAACAAAAAAAAATCTAAAATTTTTTTGGGGGGATGACCAGTTGCATGTGCATTTGCAATATGATTCTATAGTGAAAAAACATATTGCAAATGCACAGTGACTTTGAAAAAGTAAGGAAACATAAACAAAAAAAATCCAAAAATTTTATTTTTGGGTGACCAGTTGCACGTGCATTTGCAATATGATTCTATAGTGAAAAAACATATTGCAAATGCACAGTGACTTTGAAAAAGTAAGGAAACATAAACAAAAAAAATCCAATTTTTTGGGGGGGGGGTGACCAGTTGTACGTGCATTTGCAATATGATTCTATAGTGAAAAAACATATTGCAAATGCACAGTGACTTTGAAAAAGTAAGGAAACATAAACAAAAAAAATCTAAATTTTTTGGGGGGGATGACCAGTTGCATGTGCATTTGCAATATGATTCTAAAGTGAAAAAACATATTGCAAATGCACAGTGACTTTGAAAAAGTAAGGAAAAATAAACAAAAAAAATCTATTTTTTTTTGGGGGGGATGACCAGTTGCACGTGCATTTGCAATATGATTCTATAGTGAAAAAACATATTGCAAATGCACAGTGACTTTGAAAAAGTAAGGAAACATAAACAAAAAAAATCTAAATTTTTTGGGGGGATGACCAGCTGCATGTGCATTTGCAATATGATTCTATAGTGAAAAAACATATTGCAAATGCACAGTGACTTTGAAAAAGTAAGGAAACATAAACAAAAAAAATCCAAAATTTTTATTTTTGGGTGACCAGTTGCACGTGCATTTGCAATATGATTCTATAGTGAAAAAACATATTGCAAATGCACAGTGACTTTGAAAAAGTAAGGAAACATAAACAAAAAAAATCCAAATTTTTTTGGGGGGGGTGACCAGTTGTACGTGCATTTGCAATATGATTCTATAGTGAAAAAACATATTGCAAATGCACAGTGACTTTGAAAAAGTAAGGAAACATAAACAAAAAAAATCTAAATTTTTTTTGGGGGGATGACCAGTTGCATGTGCATTTGCAATATGATTCTATAGTGAAAAAACATATTGCAAATGCACAGTGACTTTGAAAAAGTAAGGAAAAATAAACAAAAAAAATCAAATTTTTTTTGGGGGGGATGACCAGTTGCACGTGCATTTGCAATATGATTCTATAGTGAAAAAACATATTGCAAATGCACAGTGACTTTGAAAAAGTAAGGAAACATAAACAAAAGAAATCTAAATTTTTTGGGGGGATGACCAGTTGCATGTGCATTTGCAATATGATTCTATAGTGAAAAAACATATTGCAAATGCACAGTGACTTTGAAAAAGTAAGGAAACATAAACAAAAAAAATCCAAAATTTTTATTTTTGGGTGACCAGTTGCACGTGCATTTGCAATATGATTCTATAGTGAAAAAACATATTGCAAATGCACAGTGACTTTGAAAAAGTAAGGAAACATAAACAAAAAAAATCCAAAATTTTTTTTGGGGGGTGACCAGTTGTACGTGCATTTGCAATATGATTCTATAGTGAAAAAACATATTGCAAATGCACAGTGACTTTGAAAAAGTAAGGAAACATAAACAAAAAAAATCAAACATTTTTTGGGGGGGATGACCAGTTGCATGTGCATTTGCAATATGATTCTATAGTGAAAAAACATATTGCAAATGCACAGTGACTTTGAAAAAGTAAGGAAAAATAAACAAAAAAAATCTAATTTTTTTTGGGGGGGATGACCAGTTGCATGTGCATTTGCAATATGATTCTATAGTGAAAAAACATATTGCAAATGCACAGTGACTTTGAAAAAGTAAGGAAACATAAACAAAAAAAATCAAAACATTTTTTTTTTGGGTGACAAGTTGCACGTGCATTTGCAATATGATTCTATAGTGAAAAAACATCACCAAAAGCGACATTCTGAAATCAACCCAAACGAGCGATTGAGATGACCCAGAATCACTGCAAAGCCATCCCGAGTTCATCGGGCCAGTCAATTTCACATTCCTGCAGGATTTTTATAGCATGACAAATTCGTGATGGTACCTGCCCATTAAAACATATTGCAAATGCACAGTGACTTTGAAAAAGTAAGGAAACATAGAATCAAATTATTTTTTTTGGGGTTACCAGTTGCACATTTCAGATCACCAGTTGCACATTTCAGATCACCAGTTGCACATTTCAGATCACCAGTTGCACGGAGGAAAATCGTTACTTTTGACTTTGACTTTTGACTTCCTATGACATCATATTGCAAATGGACAAAACATATTCCTTATGCACAAGTAAAAAAAATAAAATTATGATAATAACATTTTACAAAAGTATATTCATACACTTCTTACACATGATTAATTGTCTTAAAATCGAAACAATTTCGAAAAACGGTCCAGAAAGCACTTTTTTAAGGATGTGTGAAGTTTTTTACCAAATTTTGACATTTTTGACTTTTGACTTTTGACTTCCTATGAAATCATATTCCAAATGGAGAAAACATATGCCTTATGCACTAGTAAAAAAAAAAAAAAAAATGATAATAAAGTATGACTAAAGTATGTTGATAAAGTTCTTATACATGTGTAATTGACATAAAAATTGAAAGAATTTTGAAAAACGGTCCAGAAAGCACTTTTTTAAGGATGTGTGAAGTTTTTTACCAAATTTTGACATTTTTGACTTTTGACTTTTGACTTCCTATGAAATCATATTGCAAATGGACAAAACATATGCCTTATGCGCATGTAATTAAAAAAAAAAAAAATTGATATTAAAATTGGACAAAAGTATATTCATACAGTTCTTACACATGTGTAATTGACAAAAAAAGCGAAAGAAATTTGAAAAAAGGCCCAGAAAGCACTTTTTTAAGGGGTAAAAAGTTTTTGAAAAAAATATCATTTTTTCAAAATTTTTCTTTTGGATGTTGACTTGGGTTGCATTTCCAATATGAAAAACCCAGGTGGAGTGCACTCGCCCCCTGTTGGATTTTTGAGGTGTTACAATTGGCAATTGCCATATGGCATTTGCCATATACTTTGCACGAATCAACGCCGCTTTGGGTGGTATTGGACATCGTGTACATGGTTTGTCCAATGCCAATATCTTGACATTCATTTTTGTACAAATCAGGGGGGTATTCCCTTATAACACCCTCTGTGTTCTGTTAGACAGGTAACTCTTTATCCACATTATAGCAAGGGGTGTAAAGACATAACACATTTCTCTTGCAGCAGACTATGATCGATAATGTCAAAAGCAGCCTCCTGCATCATGGCCTCCAAACAGTATTGGCCTCCTCACAATATTGCATCATGGCCTCCTCACAGTATTGCATCATGGCCTCCTCACAGTATTGCATCATGGCCTCCTCACAGTATCGGATCATGGCCTCCTCACAGTATCGCATCATGGCCTCCTCACAGTATCACATCATGGCCTCCTCACAGTATCGCATCATGGCCTCCTCACAGTATCGCATCATGGCCTCCTCACAGTATCGCATCATGGCCTCCTCACAGTATCGCATCATGGCCTCCTCACAGTATCGCATCATGGCCTCCTCACAGTATCGCATCATGGCCTCCTCACAGTATCGGATCATGGCCTCCTCACAGTATCGCATCATGACCTCCTCACAGTATCGCATCATGGCCTCACAGTATCGCATCATGGCCTCCTCACAGTATCGCATCATGGCCTCCTCACAGTATCGCATCATGGCCTCCTCACAGTATCGCATCATGGCCTCCTCACAGTATCGCATCATGGCCTCCTCACAGTATCGCATCATGGCCTCCTCACAGTAATGCATCATGGCCTCCTCACAGTAATGCATCATGGCCTCCTCACAGTATCGCATCATGGCCTCCTCACAGTATCGCATCATGGCCTCCTCACAGTATCGCATCATGGCCTCCTCACAGTATCGGATCATGGCCTCCTCACAGTATCGCATCATGGCCTCCTCACAGTATCGCATCATGGCCTCCTCACAGTATCGCATCATGGCCTCCTCACAGTATCGCATCATGGCCTCCTCACAGTATCGCATCATGGCCTCCTCACAGTATCGCATCATGGCTGCGGGGATTGTTTTTACTTGAAAACATGCATGTTTAGGCTCTGTATTCATCACATTGTCAAGGTGATGCACGTGTTAATTAATGCGTCGGCTTTTATGTCTTGTATCATCTGCACATCGTCACGACACGGCAGCATTATTTCTATTGCCAAAAGCACGGCGAGCTCGTGGTGACAAAGAAGCCACCGCTTCCATTGCATCTGCCGGGAAGCATCGCAGTACGATGGCAGACAGATGTTTCTTACCCAATGAGGCATTACATTCATGTCTGGTGTTTTTTTGAGTAAGTATCGTGATGTATGATTGGCTGGTGCAATCAATTTCCCCCCTGTGGGATTTATAGTACTATCTGATCTTATTGCATGGTTCTCAGGTTACTGTCATCCGTAGCTGTCTTTTACACTAAGTGGTCGCTTCTCTGGCTGATCCCTTTTGCTAGTATCTAATAGTGGTGGGATTGTCGTCTCGGCAGATTGCCCCTTACAGGGTAAACTAACAGTTGTGAAATAGTTTGTCATCTTTCATTCTCACCATAGCGATCATGAAGCATCGAGTTAGGGATTTTTAGTAGTATACAATGTTAGGATAGTAAGAAAGGGAAAGGGGGGATACTAGGTATGTTATTATGCGTGCTTGAACATAGTGTACATCCAGGTATTTTTTAACCCTGACGCGGCTCACTCTGCTACAGTCATTTTAGCTGAGCGTGACTCATATCTACCACCATTTCGATGGGACAAATGGTCAGGGGCCGCTATACAGTGGGGAGAACAAGTATTTGATACACTGCCGATTTTGCAGGTTTTCCTACTTACAAAGCATGTAGAGGTCTGTATTTTTTTTTTTTATCATAGGTACACTTCAACTGTTAGAGACGGAATCTAAAACAAAAATCCAGAAAATCACATTGTATTATTTAAAATTAATTAATTAGCATTTTTCAACTGGTATGTGTGTCTCAGGCTCAACATTAGAAGAGTCTTTCCATCAGTAAGCATATATTATTTGATTACTACTGCTAACCTTAACTATTTTTCCCCCCTCAGATTTAAAGTTTTCACCTTGCACCTTAGTGGGGGAGCTAGTGCTGTATCTCTATGCGATGACCAATCAAGGCTTTTTATAGCTTACAGTCACATTGGATTGGCTGGTGAGGCTACAGTAGCTTTACCTAACATGCGTTGGATTGGCTGGTGATGCTACAGTAGCTTTACCTAACATGCGTTGGATTGGCTGGTGATGCTACAGTAGCTTTACCTAACATGCGTTGGATTGCTAAACACCCACAATGGCGATCCGTTGTTGGCGATCAAGCGTTCATTTCTCTATGGGAATGTTCTATTAGAGAGCTTATTTCAGACATCTCTCATGGTTTACCAGCATACACCATTAGACATAGTCTTCAGTTCAGGTAGACTATATTGTATACCTATATCTAGGTTTTAGATGATCATGGCCCTCTCTCCAGCACTCTGTGCATGCTGGGCATGTTGCGTATGTTCAGCCACTGCTGAGCAGCATCAGTAGTGACATTCGGCTCTGGATAGTACAGGTAGTTACAGGTAGCCTGTTGTGGAAAAAGTTTGTCATACTTGAGTAAAAGTAAAGATACCTTAATTAATAGAAAATGAATTCAAGTGAAAGTGAAAGTCACCCAGTAAAATATTACTTGAGTAAAAGTCTACAACTATTTGGTTTTACATGTACTTTAAGTATCAAAATTAAAAGTATGAATCATTTCAAATGTGTTATTTTTAAGGAAACCAGATGACACAAAACATTTTTTTTTATTATTATTTTTTTATATATATTTTTACGGATAGCCAGGGGCACACTCCAACACAATTTACAAATTAAGCATTTGTGTTTAGTGAGTTCTCTAGATCAGATGCAGTAGGGATGACCAGGGATGTTCTGTTGATAAATGTGTGAATTAGACCATTTTAATGTCCTGCTAAGCATTCAAAATGTAATGAGTACTTTTGGGAGTCAGGGAAAATGTATGGAGTAAAAAGTACATTATTTGTTTTAGGAATGTAGTGGAGTAAAAGTAAAAGTTGTCAAAAATATAAATACTAAAGTAAAGTACAGATACTCAAAAAAAATGACTTAAGTAGTATTACTTACTAAGTATTTTTACTTAACCCCCTCTGTGCACCGAACGGGATGAAATTTGACAACCTTCGGTGATCGCTACATAAATAGTCATATTAAACATGGATGAAAATACAAGTGTCTCACATGTTTTGAAAGCCTAGAATCTTGCTAATCCAACTGCGTTGTCAGATTTAAAAAGGATTTACTGCTAAAGAATACGGTGCGATTATCTGAGGATACAGCCCCATAAAATACAACTATTTCAACCAGCACAGGCGTAACAAAATCACAAACTGCAATAAAATAAATTGTTTACCTTTGACCTTTGATCTTCCCCTGTTTGCAATCCCAATGCTCATTGTTACACAATGGATTTTATCAAACAAAAGACCATTCATTTTTACAGCCTAACACGAAACATTTTGTGAACCGCTTGTGTAGTGAATTCCGTCTCCTTTCATTTTCGACAGACACATTCGATGTAAATACACACAGTAAACGTGACTTTTCCAGTCATGTTTGGTTTCAGTTGCAATCAACTGGTTTGTTTGTAACACAAAATGTATAACTTCACCAATTTGGCCACTTTGTTTGTAACACAACCAAACCTGATGGGTCATTTCGCGGGACGTATTGACTGAAAGAAACCGATTTGAAGACAACAAGTAATGACATCATTGTGCACCAACGATATGACCGCTGTTTCGTTGATTGCCTGTATTTTAACCCAATGACCACTGATCGTCTTGAAATCTAGCTGGGTAGATAGCCAATGAGCTGAGGTAAACGGCAATATGTAATGTTTATGCGTTGGAAGAACCCATTTAGTAATCTCCGGCAGAAAGAGGGTCATTTGCCATTGAAGTTTCATACCGGAAGGAGCAACGCATGTTACGCACAGCGTTGTTTTGGTAAAGCGCATCTTCAGCTGTTTATATATCAATCAGTATGGCGACCAAGTCAGGGAAAGCTAAATCTAAGTCTAGATATACAGATGTCCACACAATTTTAGAAGAAATTGATCGGGAAAGTGAGACAGAGATTGTTGGAGGACGACTCATTTAGCGATTCACAAATGGAGGAATATTTTTTGAACGGAGAGGACATCGTTTTGGACTGGTAAGTTCTTCTCATGCTAATGCCTTTGTTTGAAATTAAAAATATAACATATTATTTGTGATTTTTTGAGGAGCAATATATAAAAATGTAATGTAATGTAATGAAATGTGAGATGCGTGTGTCTGCCGCCCCACCCCACCCCCACATGCTAGGTAAAGCTCCGCCTTATCTCAGTTCACTGGTCACGATGGCGACACCCACCCGTAACACGCGCTCCAGCAGGTGTATCTCACTGATCATCCCTAAAGCCAACACCTCATTTGGCCGCCTTTAGTTCCAGTTCTCTGCTGCCTGTGACTGGAACGAATTGCCAAAATCACTGAAGTTGGAGACGTTTATCTCCCTCAACAACTTCAAACATCTGCTATCTGAGCAGCTAACCGATCGCTGCAGCTGTACATAGTCTATTGGTAAATAGCCCACCCATTTTTACCTACCTCATCTGAACCTGGTTTAGTAAAGCTGCTCTGAGACAGAGTGGAACGGGCGGGGTTGGTGAATGTGTGTGTGTTACACACACACACACACACACACACACACACACACACACACACACACACACACACACACACACACACACACACACACACTGCAACTATGTCCCCTTTACTGGTGTTTTAGTATGTTTCGATGAAGTACTGAGGTGTGAAATCTATAGCTAGCCAACATCTCAGAATGGCTTACAGTCTTCACAGTATTGGAGTTTCATATAGCTAGCCAACATCTCAGAATGGCTTACAGTCTTCACAGTACTGGAGTTTCATATAGCTAGCCTACATCTCAGAATGTCTTACAAGCTTTACTGTACTGACGTGTCAAATCTATAGCTAGCCAACATCTCAGAATGGTTTACAGGCTTTCCAGTACTGAAGTGTCCAAGCTAGCCAACGTCTCAGAATGGTTTGCAGGCTTTACAGTAGTTAACCCTAATTTAGCTAGCCAACGTCTCAGAATGGTTTGCAGGCTTTACAGTACTGAGGTGTCCAAGCTAGCCAACGTCTCATAATGGTTTGCAGGCTTTACAGTAGTGGACCCCAATATAGCTAGCCAACGTCTCAGAATGGTTTGCAGGCTTCACAGTAGTGGACCCTAATATAGGTAGCCAATGTCTCAGAATGGTTTGCAGGCTTCACAGTAGTGGACCCTAATATAGGTAGCCAATGTCTCAGAATGGCTTACAGGCTTTACAGTACTGATGTGTCACATAGATATTCAATATATCAGAATGGCTTATGGGTTTTACAGAACTGAGGTTTCATATAGCTAGCAAACATCTGATAATGTTTCACAGGCCTCACAGTACTGAGGTGTCACATAACTAGTCTCAGAATGGCTTACAGGATTTACAGTACTGATGTGTCACATAGCTAGCCCTCGTCTCAGAATATCTTATAGGTTTTACAGTACTGATGTGTCATATAGCTAGCCCTCGTCTCAGAACATCTTATAGGTTTTACAGTACTGAGGTGTCTTATCATTTAGCTAGCCAACGTCTCAGAATGGCTTACATGTTTTACAGTACTGCAGCCCAAAAGTCACCCTGTTTGTTGTTTGGTGCACTACTTTGACCATGGAACATAGGGCTCTGGTGAAAAGTAGTGCACTTTCTAGGGAATAGAATACCATTTGGGATGTAGACACAGGGCTTGAGAATCAATGGCCTTTGGCTAAATTGGACTGTAGTTGTACCTTCCCTCGACCCAATTACACTGAGTGATGAACAGGTAGCATGAGGACGACCCCAGCAATAAGCACTAAGACAATGTATTGTTTGAAAGGCAAGCTGGTCATAAATGTATACAAACCGCCCTAAATAAAGCAGAGATGTCATTCCATCATTAAAATTACTATTATTATTATTATTAATATTATTATAAGTAGTAATAATAGTGGTAGTACACTAGTAGTAGTAGTAGTAGTAGCAGTACATTAGTAGTAGTAACAGCAGTAGTAGTATTACATTAGTAGTAGAAGTGCAGTAGAAGTAGTGGTAGTAGTATCAGTAGTAGTAGTAGTATAGTAGAAGTAGTAGTAGTAGAAGTACAATAGTAGTACAGTAGTAGTACAGTAGTAGTAGTAGTAGTAGTAGTAGCAGTATATTAGTAGTAGTAGTAGTAGCTGTATATTAGTAGTAGTAGAGTAGTAGTAGTAGTAGTAGAGTAGTAGTACAGTAGTAGTAGTAGTAGTAGTAGTAGTAGTAGTAGTAGTAGTAGTAGTAGTGCCGTTGTAGTACAGTAGTAGTAGTAGTACAGTAGTAGTAGTAGTGCAGTAGTAGTAGTAGTAGTAGTAGTAGTAGTAGTAGTACAGTAGTTGTAGTAGTACAGTAGTTGTAGTAGTACAGTAGTAGTAGTAGTACAGTAGTAGTAGTAGTAGTAGTAGTAGTAGTAGTAGTAGTAGTAGTAGTAGTAGCAGTAGTAGTAGTAGCAGTAGTAGTACAGTAGTTGTAGTAGTACAGTAGTTGTAGTAGTACAGTAGTAGTAGTAGTAGTAGTAGTAGTAGTAGTAGTAGTAGTAGTAGTACAGTAGTAGTAGTACAGTAGTAGTAGTAGTGCAGTAGTAGTAGTAGTAGTAGTAGTAGTAGTAGTACAGTAGTTGTAGTAGTACAGTAGTTGTAGTAGTACAGTAGTAGTAGTAGTACAGTAGTAGTAGTAGTAGTAGTAGTAGCAGTAGTAGTAGTAGCAGTAGTAGTAGTACCATTGTAGAACAGTAGTAGTAGTACGTTAGTAGTAGTAACAGCAGTAGTAGAACTAGTTAAGTAGTGGTAGTAGTATCAGTAGTAGTAGTAGCAGCAGTGTATTAGTAGTAGTAGTACAGTAGTAGTAGTGGTAGTAGTAGTAGTAGTAGTAGTAGTATAGTAGTAGTAGTAGCAGTAGTAGTAGTAGTGGCAGTATATTAGTAGTAGTAGTAAAATAGTACAGTAGTAGTAGTAGTGTAGTAGTAGTACAGTAGTAGTAGTAGTAGTGAAAGTAGTAGTAGTGTAGTAGTAGTAGTGGCAGTAGTAGTAGTATTAGTAGTAGCTGTAGATCAGAAGAAGTAGCAGTACAGTAGTAGTAATAGTAGTAGCAGTATATTAGTAGTAGTAGTAGTAGCAGCAGTAGTGGTAGTAGCAGTATTAGCTGTAGATCAGTATTATCAAATCAAATCAAATCAAATCACATTTTATTTGTCACATACACATGGTTAGCAGATTTTAATGCGAGTGTAGCGAAATGCTTGTGCTTCTAGTTCCGACAATGCAGTAATAACCAACAAGTAATCTAGCTAACAATTCCAAAACGACTACCTTATAGACACAAGTGTAAGGGGATAAAGAATATGTACATAAAGATATATGAATGAGTGATGGTACAGAGCGGCATAGGCAAGATACAGTAGATGGTATTGAGTACAGTATATACATATGAGATGAGTATGTAAACAAAGTGGCATAGTTAAAGTGGCTAGTGATACATGTATTACATAAAGATGCAGTAGATGATATAGAGTACAGTATATACATATACATATGAGATGAATAATGTAGGGTATGTAACATTATATTAGGTAGCATTGTTTAAAGTGGCTAGTGATATATTTTACATCATTTCCCATCAGTTCCCATTATTAAAGTGGCTGGAGTTGAGTGTGTTTGCAGCAGCCACTCAATGTTAGTGGTGGCTGTTTAACAGTCTGATGGCCTTGAGATAGAAGCTGTTTTTCAGTCTCTCGGTCCCAGCTTTGATGCACCTGTACTGACCTCGTCTTCTGGATGATAGCGGGGTGAACAGGCAGTGGCTCGGGTGGTTGTTGTCCTTGATGATCTTTAAGGCCTTCCTGTGACATCGGGTGGTGTAGGTGTCCTGGAGGGCAGGTAGTTTGTCCCCGGTGATGCGTTGTGCAGACCTCACTACCCTCTGGAGAGCCTTACGGTTGTGGGCGGAGCAGTTGCCGTACCAGGCGGTGATACAGCCTGACAGGATGCTCTCGATTGTGCATCAGTAGAAATGTGTGAGTGCTTTAGGTGACAAGCCGGATTTCTTCAACCTCCTGAGGTTGAAGAGGCGCTGCTGCGCCTTCTTCACGATGCTGTCTGTGTGGGTGGACCAATTCAGTTTGTCTGTGATGTGTACGCCGAGTAACTTAAAACTTACTACCCTCTCCATTAGTAGCAGTACAGTAGTAACAATATTACAATAGTAGTAATATTACAGTAGTAGTAGCAGTATATTAGTAGTACTAGTAGTAGCAGTAGTAGTAGTAGCAGTATTAGCTTTAGATCAGCATTAGTAGCAGTACAGTAGTAGTAATATTACAGTAGTAGTAGCAGTATATTAGTAGTAGTAGTAGCAGTATTTGCAGTATAGTAGTAGTAGCAGTATAGTAGTAGTAGCAGTATAGTAGTAGTAGTAGTAGCAGTATATTAGTAGTAGTAGTAGTAGCAGTAGTAGCAGTATATTAGTAGTAGTAGTAGCAGTAGTAGCAGTATAGTAGTAGTAGTGGTAGCAGTATATTATTAGTAGTAGTAGTAGTAGTAGCGGTATATTAGTAGCAGTAGTAGTAGCAGTATATTAGTAGTGGTAGTACAGTAGTAGTACAGTAGTAGTAGTACAGTAGTAGTAGTAGTAGTAGTAGTAGTAGTAGTAGTACAGTAGTAGTAGCAGTATAGTAGTAGTAGTAGTAGTAGTAGCAGTATAGTAGTAGTAGTAGTAGCAGCAGTATATTAGTAGTAGTAGCAGTATATTAGTGCTAGCAGTAGTAGTAGCAATATATTAGCAGTAGTACAGTATTTGTACAGTTGTAGTACAGTAGTAGTAGTAGTAGTAGTACAGCAGTACAGTAGTAGTAGTACAGTAGTACTAGTACAGTAGTAGTACAGTAGTTGTACAGTAGTAGTAGTAGTACAGTAGTAGTAGTGTAGTAGTACAGTAGTGTAGTAGTAGTATATTAGTAGTAGTAGCTGTAGATCAGTAGTAGTAGCAGTACAGTAGTAGTAGTATTACAATAGTAGTAGCAGTATATTATTAGTAGTATTAGTCTTAGTAGTAGTAGCAGTATAGTAGCAGTATATTAGTAGTAGTAGCAGCAGTTAGTAGTAGCAGTATATTACTAGTAGTACTGTAGTAGTAGTAGTAGTAGTAGTAGTAGTATCAGTAGTAGCAGCAGTATTTTAGTTGTAGTAGTACAGTAGAAGTGGTAGAAGTAGTAGTAGTAGTAGTAGTAGTAGTAGTATCATTAGTAGTAGCAGTACATTAGTAGTAGTAGTACAGTATAAGTCATAGTAGTAGTAGTACAGTAGAAGTAGTAGTAGTACAGTAGTAGGACAGTAGAAGTAGTAGTAGTAGATGTGATACAGTAGGAAAGTTGTGGTAAAAGTAGTGGTAGTAGTAGTTAAGTGGTACAGTAGTAGTAGTAGTAGTGGTAGCGGTAGTGGTAGTGGTAGTCGTAGTACTGTAGTAGTAGTAGTGGGAGTAGTAGTAGTGGTGATAGTGGTAGTCATAGTACTGTAGTAGTAGTAGTAGTAGTAGTAGTGATAGTGGTAGAAGTAGTACTGTAGTAGTAGTAGTAGTGGCGGTGAGAGTGGTAGTAGTAGTAGTAGCAGTGGTGGTAGAAGTTGTAGTAGTAGTGACGCTGAGAGTGGTAGTAGTAGTAGTAGCAGTGGTGGTAGAAGTGGTAGTAGTAGCTGTGTTAGCACAGTAGTAGTTAAGATGTGATACAGTAGTAAAGTAGTGGTATTAGTAGTGGTACAGTAGTAGTAAAGTAGTGGTATTAGTAGTGGTACAGTAGTGGTATTAGTAGTGGTACAGTAGTAGTAAAGTATTGCCAGTAGTAGTAGTTGTAATAGTACTAGTAGTAGTGGTAGTAGTTCTGCTAGTGGTAGTAATAGTGGTAGTACTTCTGTTAGTAGTAGTATGTGTAATAGTTGTAATAGTAGTAGTAGTAGTAGTGGTAGTAGTTCTGTTACTAGTAGTAGCAGTAGTAGTGGTAGTAGTAGTAGTGGTAGTAGTAGGTGTAACAGTAGTAGTAGTTGTTGTAATAGTAGTAGTAGTAGTAGTAGTAGTAGCGGTAGTAGTTCTGTTAGTAGTAGTAGCAGTAGTAGTGGTCATAGCAGTGGTAGTAATAGTGGTTATAGTAGCAGTAGTAGTAGTAGCGGTAGTAGTTATGTTAGTAGTAGTAGCAGTAGTAGTGGTCATAGCAGTGGTAGTAATAGTGGTTATAGTAGCAGTAGTAGTAGTAGCGGTAGTAGTTATGTTAGTAGTAGTAGCAGTAGTAGTGGTCATAGCAGTGGTAGTAATAGTGGTTATGGTAGCAGCGGGGAGAGAGACGAGAGAGACGAGAGAGAGACATGTCTGAAAGAGTGAAGGGAGGGAGAGATAAAAATGGAGACTGAGATAGCGGGACAGAGCAAGAGAAAGGGGAGATAGATAAACACAAAATAAAGAATGCAGAGCAGAATTAGGACGATTCCCACCAATTATCAAAATCCAGAAAACAGCAGTTAAATTCTACAACCACTTAAAAATGAATAATTCTCAAACGCTTCCTAACCTCGTGCAAAATGTATGACCATATTAGAGTTACATACTTCCCTAAGATTACACAGACCTACAAAGAATTTGAAAACAAAACCAATCTCAGTAACTCCCATATCGACAGTATTAGGTGAAATACCACGGTGCGTCACCACAGCAAAAAGATTTGTGATCTGTCGCCAGAAGAAAAGGGCAACCAGTGAAGAACAAATACCATTGTAAATACAACCTATATCTGTCTGTTTATTTATTTTCCCTTTTGTACTTCAACTATTTGCGCATTGCTACAACATTGCCAATAATATAACATTTGAATTGTCTATATTCTATATAAGTGGAATGTATACTGTTCATTTTTGATTGCCACAGACAGCGTGGTGAAGAAGGCACAGCAGCGCCTCTTCAACCTCAGGAGGCTGAAGATATTCGGCTTGTCACCAAACACACTCACAAACGTATACAGGTGCACAATTGAGAGCATCCTGTCAGGAAAATACCCTCATTCTCAACGTCAACAAAACAAAGGAGATGATCGTGGACTTCAGGAAACATTTGGTAATGTTAACACATGTTTCCCATGCCAATAAAGCCCTTTTTTAATTGAATTTAGCCAGAGGAAGATAGAGAGTGCGATAGGGAGAGAGTGAGAAAGAGAGTGAGTCATAAAAACAAACCCTCCTCTCTGACGTCTGCTCTGCTCTGCTCCGCTTTGTCCTGTTCTGTTCCAGTGATGCCGACTGTGACAGACACCAGATGGTAGTGTTGTGCTTGACTGGCGGAAGAATCTCCACGCTACGCCTCTCCTCTCTTCCTAGTCTTGCCTTAGCTATGCAATGTTGCATGATAACTGACTACAGAAAGACAGACAAAAGCTACTACAATAATGCAGATTCACCTTCAGCTGATAGTTATCAGATTGATTTAATCCAGAGATTGATATAATATTATATTATAAAGTATTCAGAGCAATTCGTTTTTCTCTATATTTTGTTACGTTAAAAATGTTACTAACTCAAAAATGTATTTACATGTTTTTTTTCTCCTCAATCTATAATGACAAAGCGACAACAGGTTTTTAGAAATGTTTTGAAAAAATGTATGAAAAATATGTCACAGAAATACTTTATATATATACAGCATTCAGAACCTTTTCTATGAGACTCGTTTATTGAGCTCAGCTGCATCCTGTTTCCATTTGGAAAGGTACACACCTGTAAGGTCCCACAGTTGGCAGTGCATGTCAGAGCAAAAATCAAGCCTTCAGGTCAAAGGAATTGTCCGTAGCACTCTGACCGAGGTACAGAACTGGGGAATATTTCTGCAGCATTGAAGGTCCCCAAGAACACATTGGCCTCCATTATTCTTAATTGGAAGAAGATTGGAACCACCAAGACTCTTCTTAGAAATGGCTGAGCAATCGTGAGCAATCGTGGGAGAAGGGCCTTGGTCAGTCAGACAGGTGACCAAGAACACGATGGTCACTATGACAGAGCTCCAGAGTTCCTCTATGGAGATGGGAGAACCATCCAGAAGGACAACCATCTCTGCAGCACTCCACCAATCAGGCCTTTATGGTAGAGTGGCCAGACAGAAGCCACTCCTCAGTAAAAAGCACATGACAGCCCTCTTGGAGTTTTCCAAAAGGCACCTAAAGACTCTCAGACCATGAGAAACAAGATGCTCTGCTCTGATGAAACCAAGATTAAACTCTTTGGCTTGAATGCCAAGTGTCACGTCTGGAGGAAACCTGGCACCATCCCTACGGTGAAACATGGTGGTGGCAGCATCATGCTGTGGGGATGTTTTTCATTAGTAGGGACTGGGAGATGAGTCAGGATGTAGGGAAAAAGGAACAGAGCAAAGTGCAGAGAGATCCTTGATGATAACCTGCTCCAGAGCACTCAGGACCTCAGACTTGGGCAAAGGTTCACCTTCCAACAGGACAACGGCCCTAAGCACATAACCAAGACAACGCAGGAGTGGCGTCAGGATAAGTCTCTAAATGTCCTTGAGTGGAGAGAGCCCGGACTTGAACATTATCAAACATCCCTGGAGAGACCTGAAAATAGCTGTGTGGCGACGCTCCCTATCTAACCTGACAGAGCTGGAGAGGATCTGCAGAGAAGAATGGGAGAAAGCCTACAAATACAGGTGTGCCTAGCTTGTAGCATCATACCCAAGAAGACTCGAGGCTGTAATCGCTGCCATAGGTGCTTCAACAAGGTACTGAGTATAGGGTCTGAATACTTATGTAAATGTGATAGTTTTTTCTTTGTGAGAGATTAGCAATTTATTTATTTTTTTGTTGGTCATTATGGGATATTGTGATGTCAATATGGGGTATTGTGATGTCGTTATGGGGTATTGTGATGTCGTTATGGGAATTTCTGTGTAGATTGATAAGAAAAAAACAATGTAATCAGTTTTAGAAGTAGGCTGTAATGTAAAAAATGTCGAAAAAGTCAAGAGGTCTGAATAAATCAAATCAAATCAAATAAAATGTATTTATATAGCCCTTCGTACATCAGCTGATATCTCAAAGTGCTGTACAGAAACCCAGCCTAAAACCCCAAACAGCAAGCAATGCAGGTGTAGGAGCACGGTGGCTAGGAAAAACTCCCTAGAAAGGCCAAAACCTAGGAAGAAACCTAGAGAGGAACCAGGCTATGTGGGGTGGCCAGTCCTCTTCTGGCTGTGCCGGGTGGAGATTATAACAGAACATGGCCAAGATGTTCAAATGTTCATAAATGACCAGCATGGTCGAATAATAATAAGGCAGAACAGTTGAAACTGGAGCAGCAGCACGGCCAGGTGGACTGGGGACAGCAAGGATTCATCATGTCAGGTAGTCCTGAGGCATGGTCCTAGGGCTCAGGTCCTCCGAGAGAGAGAAAGAAGAGAGAAAGAGAGAATTAGAGAGAGCACACTTTAATTCACACAGGACACCGAATAGGACAGGAGAAGTACTCCAGATAAGACAAACTGACCCTAGCCCCCCGACACATGAACTACTGCAGCATAAATACTGGAGGCTGAGACACAGCTGAGACACGAATACTTTCCACATGCATTGTACATACTGTATACATGTATATGAGTCCAAGATGGCGTAGCAGTGAAGACGTGTTTGTTTGTTCTCTCATGTCCTTTTGTATTTTTCGTATATTTTTTGTATATGTATTTCAATTTATTTTCAATCTCTTTTCGATGTTTATTTCGATTATACCTTCCGGTAACCTGCCTCACCTAATGTGATACGGAATCGCTATTATTTTCAATTTTAGAACACATTCAGGAACCTCCAGAAGTTAACCACCATTAGCTACAAGCTATTTAGTCATTGTTAGCCACTGCTAGCGGCTTTTACCTTCTGCACAGATACCAGCCCTGTTTTTAGCCTGGATAATACTCGCTAGTCTACCAGTATCGGACTGTCTCTCCACAACAATGCCGGATTCCTGCCGTAATCCCTGGACCACTACTTCTGATCTTCACAGCTAGCCTGCAGCTAGCTAGCTCACAGCAAGCTTGCACTCACCGTGGCACCCAGTACCGAAGCTATCCCTGAAGCCCACCTCCCGGCCTACTCAGCTGTTCACCCGAACCCCACTCATACACGGCTAGAGCCCCAAAAAAACTGTCCATTAATCACGGTACTACATTCAGTTTTTTTTATTTTTTATCTGTCGGCCCCAGCCGCGAACTCAGGCTCTGTGTGTAGTTAATCCGACCCTCTCTGCCTAGTCATCGCCATTTTACCTGCTGTTGTTGTGTTAGCTGATTAGCTGTTGTAGTCTCACCTGTTGTTTTAGCTAGCTCTCCCAATCACCACCTGCGATTACTTTATGCCTCGCTGTATGTCTCTCTCAAATGTCAATATGCCTTGTATACTGTTGTTCAGGTTAGTTATCATTGTTTTAGTTTACAATGGAGCCCCTAGTTCCACTCTTCATACCTCTGATACTTCCCATGTCCCACCTCTCACACATGCGGTGACCTCACCCATTACCACCAGCATGTCCTGAGATACAACCTCTCTTATCATCACCCAGTGCCTGTGCTTACCTCCGCTGTACCCGCACCCCACCATACCCCTGTCTGCACATTATGCCCTGAATATACTCTACCACGCCCAGAAATCTGCTCCTTTTATTCTTTGTCCCCAACGCTCTAGGCGACCAGTTTTGATAGCCTTTAGCCGCACCCTCATTCTACTCCTCCTCTGTTCCGCGGGTGATGTGGAGTTAAACCCAGGCCCTGCATGTCCCCAGGCACCCTCATTTGTTGACTTCTGTGATCGAAAAAGCCTTGGTTTCATGCATGTCAACATCAGAAGCCTCCTCCCTAAGTTTGTTTTACTCACTGCTTTAGCACACTCTGCCAACCCTGATGTCCTTGCTATGTCTGAATCCTGGCTTAGGAAGGCCACCAAAAATTCTGAGATTTCCATACCCAACTATAACATTTTCCGTCAAGATAGAACTGCCAAAGGGGGAGGTGTTGCAGTCTACTGCAGAGATAGCCTGCAAAGTAATGTCATACTTTCCAGGTCCATGCCCAAACAATTCGAACTTCTATTTTTTTTTAATTAATCTCTCCAGAAATAAGACTCTCACTGCTACCAACCCCCCTCAGCTCCCAGCTGTGCCCTGGATACCATTTGTGAATTGATCAGCCCCCATCTAGCTTCAGAGTTTGTTCTGTTAGGTGTCCTAAACTGGGATATGCTTAACACCCCGGCAGTCCTACAATCTATGCTAGATGCCCTCAATCTCACACAAATCAGCAAGGAACCCACCAGGTACAACCCTAAATCTGTAAACAAGGGCACCCTCATAGACGTTATCCTGACCAACTGGCCCTCCAAATACACCTCCGCTGTCTTCAATCAGGATCTCAGGGATCACTGCCTCATTGCCTGCATCCGCTACGGATCCGCAGTCAAACGACAACCCTCATCCCTGTCAAACGCTCCCTAAAACACTTCTGCGAGCAGTCCTTTCTAATCGACCTGGCACAGGGTATCCTGGAAGGATATTGACCTCATCCCGTCAGTTGAGGATGCTTGGTTATTCTTTAAAAGTAACTTCCTCTCCATCTTAGATAAGCATGCTCCGTTCAAAAAATGATCACTTCCTCCCAGCTGCCCAATGCACTGAGGCTAGGTAACACGGTCACCACCGATAAATCCATGGTAATCGAAAACTTCAACAAGCATTTCTCAACGGCTGGCCATGCCTTCCTTCTGGCTACTCCAACCTTGGCCAACAGCTCCGCCCCCCCGCAGCTACTCGCCCAAGCTTCCCCAGATTCTCCTTTACCCAAATCCAGATAGCAGATGTTCTGAAAGAGCTGCAAACCTGGACCCGTACAAATCAGCTGGGCTTGACAATCTGGATACTCTTATTTCTGAAACTATCCGCCGCCTTTGTCACAACCCCTATTACCAGCCTGTTCAACCTCTCTTTCATATGGTCCGAGATCCCCAAGGATTGGAAAGCTGCCGCGGTCATCCCCCTCTTCAAAGGGGGAGACACCCTGGACCCAAACTGTTACAGACCTATATCCATCCTGCCCTGCCTAGTCAACAAACAGATCACTGACCATCTCGAATCCCACCGTACCTTCTCCGCTGTGCAATCTGGTTTCCGAGCCGGTCACGGGTGCACCTCAGCCATGCTCAAGGTACTAAACGATATCATAACCGTCATCGATAAAAGACATTACTGTGCAGCCGTCTTCATCGACCTGGCCAAGGCTTTCGACTCTGTCAATCACAATATTCTTATTGGCAGACTCAGTAGCCTCGGTTTTTCTAATGACTGCCTTGCCTGGTTCACCAACTACTTTGCAGACAGATTGCAGTGTGTCAAATCGGAGGGCATGTTGTCCGGTCCTCTGGCATTCTCTATGGGGGTGCCACAGGGTTCAATTCTCGGGCCGACTCTTTTCTCTGTACATATCAATTATGTTGCTCTTGCTGCGGGCGATTCCGTGGTCCATCTCTACGCAGACGACACCATTCTGTATACTTCTGGCCCTTCCTTGGACACTGTGCTATATAATCTCCAATCGAGCTTCAATGCCATACAACACTCCTTCCGTGGCCTCCAACTGCTCTTAAACGCTAGTAAAACCAAATGCGTGCTTTTCAACCATTCGCTGCCTGCACCCGCACGCCCGACTAGCATCAACACCCTGGATGGTTCCGACCTAGAATATGTGGACATCTATAAGTACCTAGGTGTCTGGCTAGACTGTAAACTCTCCTTCCAGACTCATATCAAACATCTCCAATCTAAAATCAAATCTAGAGTCGGCTTTCTATTTCGCAACAAAGCCCCCTTCACTCACTCACGCCGCCAAACTTACTCTAGTAAAACTGACTATCTTACCGATCCTCGAATTCGGCGATGTCATCTACAAAATAGCTTCCAATACTCTACTCAGCAAACTGGATGCAGTTTATCACAGTGCCATCCGTTTTGTTACTAAAGCACCTTATACCACCCACCACTGCGACCTGTATGCTCTAGGCATCTGGCCCTCGCTACATATTCGTCGCCAGACCCACTGGCTCGAGGTCATCTACAAGTCCATGCTAGGTAAAGCTCCGCCTTTTCTCAGTTCACTGGTCACGATGGCAACACCCACCCGTAGCATGCGCTCCAGCAGGTGTATCTCACTGATCATCCATAAAGCCAACACCTCTTTTGGCCGCCTTTCCTTCCAGTTCTCTGCTGCCTGTGACTGGAACGAATTGCAAAAATCGTTGAAGTTGGAGACTTTTATCTCCCTCACCAACTTTAAACATCTGCTATCTGAGCAGCTAACCGATCGCTGCAGCTGTACATAGTCCATCGGTAAATAGCCCACAAAATTTACCTACCTCATCCCACCAGCCTCCACTGGTATAGTTGTTTTCTTTCTATTTGACTGTAAATGTAGGACTTTGTGAATTTGAAAGGATTTGGCCTGAGCAGCTTCGTTCCAGTTGTTTACAACTTTAAACACAGTTTAGGTTGCAATGGTTTATCTGATAAACGATGGCTAGAAACTGCTTCTAATAGTTGTCTCACCTCACCCTCCCTCTGTCCTTCCCATCCTTGGGTGTGTGTGTGAGTGTGTTTGTGTGTGTGTATGTGTGTATGTGTGTGACTAGCTGAATAATGAGACAGTAGATAGCTGAGTGAGGTTGAATTGATGCTTCCTCGGTATTGCAGAGTTGACGCTTCCTCGGTGTGGCAGAGTCCTCTCCCCTCGCCTTGCCTTGCCCTTACTCCAGACCACTGCTGGGAACTGTGGCTGTGATGTCCACTCTCCTCTCCTCATCCACTCCTCTCCTCCTGACCATCAGTGATCCTCACCATATTGCTGCATCACTGTGTACCCTGAGGTGGTCACATTCATTCACTCTCCCACCCACATTGTACAGCACACACACACACACACACACACACACACACACACACACACACACACACACACACACACACACACACACACACACACACACACACACACACACACACACAGTCTGACAATCACCCTGCCCAGATTTGCCTTTCTTCCTTATATATATTTTCAAAAGGACAACTAACGAGACCAGTCAAAGACCCAGTTTTGAACATCTTTCAAAATACAGAAATAATTTCTGTATAATGCGTTTTGCATTGATTTATGTATTTTGAAAGATGCATATATTCAAAACTTGATTGCTGACAAGCAAAACATTTTGTGACTATGTCAACAATGGGCTAATGAAACAAATACAAAAATATTGTTTTGGGTAGTTTTAATTTAAAGATGAGACCACACAGTTAACGAAGTCTGGTAAATATACCTGGTGGTTTGATCACAATCACAATGTTATTGTACCTTTATTTAACTAGGCAAGTCAGTTAAGAACAAATTCTTATTTTCAATGACGGCCTAGGAACAGTGGGTTAACTGCCTGTTCAGAGGCAGAACGATAGTTTTGTATCTTGTCAGCTCAGGGGTTTGAACTTGCAACTTTCCGATTACCAGTCCACTAGGCTACCCTGCCGCCCCAATATGATATGCAAACATAATTTTTGTGACATTTTCAGTTTAATTACTTGATAATGTGATTATCTACAGTCTGGTCTGGATAGATCAGTAATGACTTAGACAATGTGATTATCTACGGTCTGGTTGAAATGGCATTGAAAGAAAATGTTGTCGTTTTAATGCTAATTTCCTGCAATTCCACACATTTTTGCATTTGGGTGGAGAGAAAATGTTGTCGTTTTTAAAGCTAATTTCCTGCAATTCCACACATTTTGCAATTGGTGGATGAAAATGTTGTCGTTTTAAAGCTAGGGAAAATGTTGTCGTTTTAAAGCTAATTTCCTGCAATAATACACTTTTTGCCATGTCTTGTGTGTGTTCATGTGATATCTGAGTGACTCTTTGATGAAATCATTTTCTGTTGTAGGAGTCAAGCCATGATACAGATACTTCGGAAAATATTCAGACACCTTGACCTTTTTTCCACATTTAAAAAAAAAGTTACAGCCTTATTCTACAATTTATTAAATAAATTGAGAAATTGAAAACATGTAATACATGTTGACCCCCTGTTGGATAGAGTTTGTAGCTGTAAACAACGTTCCAGAAGAAGTTGAAATGTCACAGGCGTCCCTAGGCCTTGTTGTCACTAGCTTCAGTACCACTGTCATAGCCTGGCACCCACATCTGTCTCTACAACAATGTGACAATGGCCATAGGAGTTGACAAGACAGCGCAAACAGATCTGGGACCGCAGTTGTAAGCATAGCTTATTAAATCGATATCTGTCATTTGTCCAAATGCTTAATCAATATCCATGCATGAGCAACTGCTCTCTCTTACGTTCTATCCCCCTATCTACAGTCAGTAAGTGTCTCTAGGTATTGGGGCATATACGTTATTATAGGGCATTATACAACCAACAGCTGGAGAACACTTCATTAGAGAATACTCTACCCTCAGCCACTGCAGCAGAAGAGTGGTGCGTGAATCACTAATCTCCTCTCCATCTCTCCTCTCGACAACCAGCTGACTGAATGCCCACTGGGCAAGACGAGCCCTCCATACTCCCTCTAATACACGCTGTCAACAGTAATAACTTACTCCAGCATTTAGATCAATCCTCTGATGATAGACAAACACGCTGCTGAGCCACTAGCATTCAGTGCATGTCCGTTGTTTTGTTTTGTGGAACTTGTGCCAACAGAGAGTAGACGGAGAGGGGGGAGAGAGAGAGAGAGAGAGAATGCTGCGACCTGGTAATTTCGGATGGGTAATAGAGTGTTAAAAGCTAGCTGTGTCATGAAGGTAATTTTAAAAAAATTAATTAGGAGGGTTTTTCCACAAATTTGGTGCCTTCTGAAAAGTGTAAAATTTGTAAAAAAAACAAAATATTTTTTAGTTACTTTTTTTTTTTACCAAGATGTCACTGAATCGTTACATTCCGTCAAAAAGAGCACATGACGAGTTTAATTCCAAATATCTACATCCACACATTTTTAACATTTTAGCATCTGCTAAATTACTCAAATGTAAAAATTTTACATACAAGATAACATATTACAATACTGATTTATTGCATTTATATATATATATATATATATGTGTGTGTGTGTAACGGATGTGAAACAGCTAGCTAGTTAGCGGTGGTGCGCGCTAAATAGCGTTTCAATCAGTGACGTCACTTGCTCTGAGACCTTGAAGTAGTGGTTCCCCTTGCTTTTTTGGAGCGATGGGTAACAATGCTTCGTTGGTGACTATTGTTGATGTGTGCAGAAGTTCCCTGGTTTGCACACGGGTAGGGGCGAGGGGACGGTCCAAAAGTTATACTATTACAAGTGTATACACATGTTTATTTAAACTTGTATTTATTTCATGCAAAAAACACATTTCCAATTCACAAATAATAAACACTTGCACATGTGTTAAACAGAACAAATGTAAGCATCCACCTAATTATTATTATTATTAGAGAATCTTGTTTCTCATGGTCTGAGAGTTTTTTTTTAGGTGACATTTGGCAAACTCCATGAGTGCTGTCATGTGTCTCTTACTGAGGAGTGGCTGCCGTCTGGCCACTCTACCATAAAGGTCTGCTTGGTGGAGTGCTGCAGAGATGGTAGTTCTTCTAGAAGTTTCTCCACAGAGGAACGCTAGAGCTCTGTCAGAGTGACCATCGGGTTCTTGGTCACCTTCACCTCCGTGACCAAGGCCTTTCTCCCCCGATTGATCAGTTTGGCCAGGTGGCCAGCTCTAGGAAGACTCTTGTTGGTTCCAAACTTCTTCCATTTAAGAATGACATTTTTGGGTTACTTTTTGGGTATGAAGTAATGTAGTTAGGGAGCCAATAAACCTACTGAAGCCGTTCATGTTTGAGCCCAGATCAAATAGTTTGTGCTCGTAGCAACAACACAGATAGGCCGCCTGAAACACCTTTTTACGAGTTCTCTAAGCAGGTCAGGGACAAAGTTTTGGAGAAGTACAGATCATGGTTGGGCTCCCACGGAGCACCATTAAATCAATTTCTAAAAAATGGAAAGAATATGGCACCACAACAAACCTGCCAAGAGAGGGCCGCCCACCAAAATCCACGGACCAGGCAAGTAGGGCATTAATCAGAGAGGCAACAAAGACACCAAAGATAACCATGAAGGAGATGCAAAGCTCCACAGCGGAGATTGGAGTATGTGTCCATAGGAACACTTAAAGCCATACACTCCACAGAGCTAGTTTTTACTGAAGAGTTGCCAGAAAAAAAGCCATTGCTTAAATAAAAAAAATAAGCAAACACGTTTAGTGTTCACCAAAGGCATGTGGGAGACTCCCCAAACATATGGGAGAAGGTACTCTGATCAGATGAAACTAAAATTGAGCTTTTACGCCACCAAGGAAAACACTATGCCTGGCACAAACCCAATACCTCTCATCAACCCCCGAGTACACCATCCCCACAGTGAAGCATGGTGGTGGCAGCATCATGCTGTGGGGGTGTTTTTCATTGGCATGGACTGGGAAACTGGTCAGAATTTAAGGAATGATGGATGGTGCTAAATACAGGGAAATTCTTGAGGGAAACCTGTTTCAGTCTTCCAGAGATTTGAGACTGGGACGGAGGTTACCCTTCCAGCTGGACAATTTACCATATGCATATTGCAAAAGCAACACTCGAGTGGTTTAAGGGGAAACATTTAAATGTCTTGGAATGGTCTAGTCAAAGCCCAGACCTCAATCCAATTGAGAATCTGTGGTATGACTTAAAGGTTGCTGTACACCAGCAGAATCCATCCAACTTGAAGGAGCTGGAGCAGTTTTCCCTTGAAGAATGGGCAAAAATCCCATTGGCTAGATGTGCCAAGCTTGCATACCGTAGTAACATGAAAGGCGCTCTTCTCAGCCTTGACATAAAGATGGTGGTTCTGTAGCCGTTGGTGGACCTGTTGCAATGGAATGAGAGTAGATCAAGATATTGTCAATGTACACGATGAGGAACTGATTGATCATGTCCTGAAAAACTTCATTCATGAAGGACTGGAAGACTGCGGGACATTGGTGAGACCGTAGGGCATAACCAGGTATTCGTAGTGGCCCCTAGCAGTGATGAACGCTGTCTTCCAATCATCCCCACTTCGTATACAAACCAGGTTGTATGCACTACGTAGGTCCAGCTTAAAGTAGATGGTAGCCTGTCCAACTTGTTCTAGTGCATCAGAGGAAGAGGGAAGCAATTCTTGATCATAATTTGAGGGGTCGGTAATCTATGCAGGGACTGAGACTGCCATCCTTTTTTTTCCACAAAGAAGAAACTGGATGCAGCCGGAGACGTGGATGGACAGATGAATCCCATGTTCGAGGGCCGCTTCTATATAGGTGTACATAGCATCATTCACTGGGATGGACAATGGGTAGATCCCACCCTTAGGGGGTGATGCCCTAGGAAGGAGGACGATTATGCAGTCCTCCGGGCAATGGGGGGGGGGGGCAAAATGGACACCTTTTCCTTGCTGAAGACACTCAGGAACTGGGCATATACAGGTGGGTTGGAATGGCAGACTCTGATCCTTCTATAGAGGTGGCTCGACAGGGTAGACTGAAGCAGTTCTTAAAACAGGAGGGATGTGGGTTGGAATGGCAGACTCTGATCCTTCTATAGAGGTGGCTCGACAGCGTAGACTGAAGCAGTTCTTAAAACAGGCGGGAGACCATGACAGCAGTTCCCCTTGTCGCCGGGAGATGGCAAGGTCGTGAAGGCTTAGCCAGGGGTGACCAAGGAGGAGTTTTTTTTTTAGACAAACACAATACCATTAAATAAACACCATTAACTTCTTAAGGTATAGGGGGCAGCATTTTCACTTTTGGATAAATAGCATGCCCAATTTCAACTTCCTGCTACTCATGCCAAGAATATAAGATATGCATATTATTAGTAGATTTGGATGAAAACACTCTGAAGTTTCTAAAAATGTTTGAATCATGTCTGTGAGTATAACAGAACTTATGTAGAAGGCATAACCCTGAGTACTAACCGTGCAGATTTTTTTTTTTTGAGGTCTCTGTCTGTTCAGTGAGTTCTCATCTGGAAACGATAAGTCTTAGGCACTTGTTTTCAGTTCCTACCGCTTCCACTGGATGTCACCAGTCTTTGGAATTTGGTTGAGGTTATTCCTTTGTGCAATGAAGAAGTACGGCCATCTTGGAAAAAGGTAACGCTGTTGAGAGGGCGCAAGACTTGAAAAGTAGTGTTGGTTTGTTGTCTTCCTGTATTGAACACAGATAGACCCGTCTTCAATTTGATCGATTATTAACGTTTAAAAATACCTAAAGTTATAAATACCTATACCTAAATCTATTTGGCAAAGTTTATAGGCAACTTTAGAAATATTTTGTAGTGACGTTGCGTAATTTGGAAGCTGTTTTTTTCTGGATCAAACGCGCCAAATAAATTTACATTTTGGATATATATGGACGGAATTAATCGAACAAAATGACAAATTGTGATGTTTATGGGACATATTGGAGTGCCAACAAAAGAAGCTCGTCAAAGGTAAGGCATGTTTTATATTTTATTTCAGCGTTTTGTGTAGCGCCTGCAGGGTTGAAATATGCTACTCTCTTTGTTTACTGTTGTGCTATCATCATATAATAGCTTCTTATGCTTTCACCGAAAAGCCTTTTTAAAATCTGACATGTTGGCTGGATTCACAACGAGTGTTGCTTTAATTGAGTATCTTACATTGAGTGTCTTACATGTGTGATTTAATGAAAGTTTGATTTTTATATCATTTTATTTGAATTTGCCGCGCTGCATTTTCCCTGGTTTTGGCCAAGTGGGACGATACCATAAGAAGTTAAATGGGTGATACTTTCGGGTCATGCGAGTTACAAGACCAGTTCCGAGAGGTTGTCCATCCAGCGCAGTAGGGTGTTACTCTCTCCACAATAGAGGCACAGGTTTCACATGAAGTCCGATGTCTCTCGGCAGATGTGAGAGGGGTGCGGCCAAGTTGCATGAGTTCGGGGCTATTAGACCTTGGCTTGACGAGAGAAGGGCTTGGAAGTCTCACAGGCGATGGGCGACAGCATAGGTCTGCGGTCTACCAGTAGGTTGCCAATGGATATGGACATCCGGATGTATTGGTTCAGGTCCATTAAATCTCCTCTGCAGGCAAGTTCGGGTCTGTATCTCCTTATTTAGACCCCTCTGGTAGACTACAAGGTCACTCCATCCACTGTCGACAGCCATGGTACGGAACTCAAGGGCATACTTACTGGTGAGCGACGGCCTTGTCGCAGCTAACATAACAGTTCCCCGTTGTGACGACCTATAGCCGAATGGTCGAACACCTGTGTCACGTTCTGACCTCTATTTCCTTTGTTTTTGTATTTATTTAGTATGGTCAGGGCGTGAGTTGGGTGGGCAGTCTATGTTTGTTTTTCTATGTTTTGGGGCAGTTCTATGTTTTCGGCCTAGTATGGTTCTCAATCAGAGGCAGGTGTCATTAGTTGTCTCTGATTGAGAATCATACTTAGGTAGCCTGGGTTTCACTGTTTGTTTGTGGGTGATTGTTCCTGTCACTGTGTTTGTTGTCACAGGATAGGCTGTATAGGTTTTCACGTTCCGTTTGTTGTTTTGTAGAGTTAAGTTATTTCATGTATCGTTCAGTTTCCATTAATTAAAGAACATGAGTAACCACCACGCTGCGCTTTGGTCCGCTTCTTCTCCTCCTATAGACGAACACCGTTACAGAATCACCCACCACAACAGGACCAAGCGGTGTGGTAATGGGCAACGGAGAAAGCAGCAGCAGGAGCAGCGCGAGGAGGTATGGACATGGGAGGACGTTATGGACAGCAATGGCATGGGTTATACTACTTGGGAGGAGATCGACAGGTGGGCGGCCGACCCAGGGAGAGTGCCGGAGCCCGCCTGGGATTCGATGGAGCAGTGCGCGGAAGGCTATCAGAGAATGGAGTTGGCGAAGCAGGCACGGCGGCGCAGAAGGAAGCCCGAGAGGCAGCCCCAAAAATTTCTTGGGGGGGGGCTAACAGGGAGTATGGCTACGCCAGGTAGGAGACCTGGGCAGACTCCCTGTGCTTACCGGGGGGCTAGAGAGACCGGGCAGGCACCGTGTTATGCTGTGGAGCGCACGGTGTCCCCAGTGCGGGTGCACAGCCCGGTGCGGTACATTCCAGCTCCGCGTATCGGCCGGGCTAGAGTGGGCATCGAGCCAAGTGCCATGAAGCCGGCTCTACGCATCTGGTCTCCAGTGCGTCTCCTTGGGCCGGCTTACATGGCACCAGCCTTGCGCACGGTGTCCCCGGTTCGCCTGCATAGCCCAGTGCGGGCTATTCCACCTCGCCGCACTGGCAGGGCGACCGGGACCATTCAACCGGGTAAGGTTGGGCAGGCTCGGTGCTCAAGAGCTCCAGTGCGCCTGCACGGCCCGGTCTATCCGTCACCACCTCCACACCCCAGCCCTCCGGTGGCAGCTCCCCGTACCAGGCTGTCTCTCCGGCCCATCCGTCCAGAGCCTTCCTCCTCTCCAGCGCTGCCGGAGTCTCCCGCCTCTCCGGCGCTACCAGAGCCTTCCTCCTCTCCAGCGCTGCCGGAGTCTCCCGTCTGTCCGGCGCCTCTGCCGGAGCCTCCCGTCTGTCCGGCGCCTCTGCCGGAGCCTCCCGCCTGTCCGGCGCCTCTGCCGGAGCCTCCCGCCTGTCCGGCGCCTCTGCCGGAGCCTCCCGCCTGTCCGGCGCCTCTGCCAGCGCCGCCCGTCTGCCCAACGCCGCCAGCGCCGCCCGTCTGCCCAGCGCCGCCAGCGCCGCCCGTCTGCCCAACGCCGCCAGCGCCGCCCGTCTAACACGGTCACCACCGATAAATCCATGGTAATCGAAAACTTCAACAAGCATTTCTCAACGGCTGGCCATGCCTTCCTTCTGGCTACTCCAACCTTGGCCAACAGCTCCGCCCCCCCGCAGCTACTCGCCCAAGCTTCCCCAGATTCTCCTTTACCCAAATCCAGATAGCAGATGTTCTGAAAGAGCTGCAAACCTGGACCCGTACAAATCAGCTGGGCTTGACAATCTGGATACTCTTATTTCTGAAACTATCCGCCGCCTTTGTCACAACCCCTATTACCAGCCTGTTCAACCTCTCTTTCATATGGTCCGAGATCCCCAAGGATTGGAAAGCTGCCGCGGTCATCCCCCTCTTCAAAGGGGGAGACACCCTGGACCCAAACTGTTACAGACCTATATCCATCCTGCCCTGCCTAGTCAACAAACAGATCACTGACCATCTCGAATCCCACCGTACCTTCTCCGCTGTGCAATCTGGTTTCCGAGCCGGTCACGGGTGCACCTCAGCCATGCTCAAGGTACTAAACGATATCATAACCGTCATCGATAAAAGACATTACTGTGCAGCCGTCTTCATCGACCTGGCCAAGGCTTTCGACTCTGTCAATCACAATATTCTTATTGGCAGACTCAGTAGCCTCGGTTTTTCTAATGACTGCCTTGCCTGGTTCACCAACTACTTTGCAGACAGATTGCAGTGTGTCAAATCGGAGGGCATGTTGTCCGGTCCTCTGGCATTCTCTATGGGGGTGCCACAGGGTTCAATTCTCGGGCCGACTCTTTTCTCTGTACATATCAATTATGTTGCTCTTGCTGCGGGCGATTCCGTGGTCCATCTCTACGCAGACGACACCATTCTGTATACTTCTGGCCCTTCCTTGGACACTGTGCTATATAATCTCCAATCGAGCTTCAATGCCATACAACACTCCTTCCGTGGCCTCCAACTGCTCTTAAACGCTAGTAAAACCAAATGCGTGCTTTTCAACCATTCGCTGCCTGCACCCGCACGCCCGACTAGCATCAACACCCTGGATGGTTCCGACCTAGAATATGTGGACATCTATAAGTACCTAGGTGTCTGGCTAGACTGTAAACTCTCCTTCCAGACTCATATCAAACATCTCCAATCTAAAATCAAATCTAGAGTCGGCTTTCTATTTCGCAACAAAGCCCCCTTCACTCACTCACGCCGCCAAACTTACTCTAGTAAAACTGACTATCTTACCGATCCTCGAATTCGGCGATGTCATCTACAAAATAGCTTCCAATACTCTACTCAGCAAACTGGATGCAGTTTATCACAGTGCCATCCGTTTTGTTACTAAAGCACCTTATACCACCCACCACTGCGACCTGTATGCTCTAGGCGGCTGGCCCTCGCTACATATTCGTCGCCAGACCCACTGGCTCGAGGTCATCTACAAGTCCATGCTAGGTAAAGCTCCGCCTTTTCTCAGTTCACTGGTCACGATGGCAACACCCACCCGTAGCATGCGCTCCAGCAGGTGTATCTCACTGATCATCCATAAAGCCAACACCTCTTTTGGCCGCCTTTCCTTCCAGTTCTCTGCTGCCTGTGACTGGAACGAATTGCAAAAATCGTTGAAGTTGGAGACTTTTATCTCCCTCACCAACTTTAAACATCTGCTATCTGAGCAGCTAACCGATCGCTGCAGCTGTACATAGTCCATCGGTAAATAGCCCACAAAATGTACCTACCTCATCCCACCAGCCTCCACTGGTACAGTTGTTTTCTTTCTATTTGACTGTAAATGTAGGACTTTGTGAATTTGAAAGGATTTGGCCTGAGCAGCTTCGTTCCAGTTGTTTACAACTTTAAACACAGTTTAGGTTGCAATGGTTTATCTGATAAACGATGGCTAGAAACTGCTTCTAATAGTTGTCTCACCTCACCCTCCCTCTGTCCTTCCCATCCTTGGGTGTGTGTGTGAGTGTGTTTGTGTGTGTGTATGTGTGTATGTGTGTGACTAGCTGAATAATGAGACAGTAGATAGCTGAGTGAGGTTGAATTGATGCTTCCTCGGTATTGCAGAGTTGACGCTTCCTCGGTGTGGCAGAGTCCTCTCCCCTCGCCTTGCCTTGCCCTTACTCCAGACCACTGCTGGGAACTGTGGCTGTGATGTCCACTCTCCTCTCCTCATCCACTCCTCTCCTCCTGACCATCAGTGATCCTCACCATATTGCTGCATCACTGTGTACCCTGAGGTGGTCACATTCATTCACTCTCCCACCCACATTGTACAGCACACACACACACACACACACACACACACACACACACACACACACACACACACACACACACACACACACACACACACACACACACACACACACACACACACAGTCTGACAATCACCCTGCCCAGATTTGCCTTTCTTCCTTATATATATTTTCAAAAGGACAACTAACGAGACCAGTCAAAGACCCAGTTTTGAACATCTTTCAAAATACAGAAATAATTTCTGTATAATGCGTTTTGCATTGATTTATGTATTTTGAAAGATGCATATATTCAAAACTTGATTGCTGACAAGCAAAACATTTTGTGACTATGTCAACAATGGGCTAATGAAACAAATACAAAAATATTGTTTTGGGTAGTTTTAATTTAAAGATGAGACCACACAGTTAACGAAGTCTGGTAAATATACCTGGTGGTTTGATCACAATCACAATGTTATTGTACCTTTATTTAACTAGGCAAGTCAGTTAAGAACAAATTCTTATTTTCAATGACGGCCTAGGAACAGTGGGTTAACTGCCTGTTCAGAGGCAGAACGATAGTTTTGTATCTTGTCAGCTCAGGGGTTTGAACTTGCAACTTTCCGATTACCAGTCCACTAGGCTACCCTGCCGCCCCAATATGATATGCAAACATAATTTTTGTGACATTTTCAGTTTAATTACTTGATAATGTGATTATCTACAGTCTGGTCTGGATAGATCAGTAATGACTTAGACAATGTGATTATCTACGGTCTGGTTGAAATGGCATTGAAAGAAAATGTTGTCGTTTTAATGCTAATTTCCTGCAATTCCACACATTTTTGCATTTGGGTGGAGAGAAAATGTTGTCGTTTTTAAAGCTAATTTCCTGCAATTCCACACATTTTGCAATTGGTGGATGAAAATGTTGTCGTTTTAAAGCTAGGGAAAATGTTGTCGTTTTAAAGCTAATTTCCTGCAATAATACACTTTTTGCCATGTCTTGTGTGTGTTCATGTGATATCTGAGTGACTCTTTGATGAAATCATTTTCTGTTGTAGGAGTCAAGCCATGATACAGATACTTCGGAAAATATTCAGACACCTTGACCTTTTTTCCACATTTAAAAAAAAAGTTACAGCCTTATTCTACAATTTATTAAATAAATTGAGAAATTGAAAACATGTAATACATGTTGACCCCCTGTTGGATAGAGTTTGTAGCTGTAAACAACGTTCCAGAAGAAGTTGAAATGTCACAGGCGTCCCTAGGCCTTGTTGTCACTAGCTTCAGTACCACTGTCATAGCCTGGCACCCACATCTGTCTCTACAACAATGTGACAATGGCCATAGGAGTTGACAAGACAGCGCAAACAGATCTGGGACCGCAGTTGTAAGCATAGCTTATTAAATCGATATCTGTCATTTGTCCAAATGCTTAATCAATATCCATGCATGAGCAACTGCTCTCTCTTGCGTTCTATCCCCCTATCTACAGTCAGTAAGTGTCTCTAGGTATTGGGGCATATACGTTATTATAGGGCATTATACAACCAACAGCTGGAGAACACTTCATTAGAGAATACTCTACCCTCAGCCACTGCAGCAGAAGAGTGGTGCGTGAATCACTAATCTCCTCTCCATCTCTCCTCTCGACAACCAGCTGACTGAATGCCCACTGGGCAAGACGAGCCCTCCATACTCCCTCTAATACACGCTGTCAACAGTAATAACTTACTCCAGCATTTAGATCAATCCTCTGATGATAGACAAACACGCTGCTGAGCCACTAGCATTCAGTGCATGTCCGTTGTTTTGTTTTGTGGAACTTGTGCCAACAGAGAGTAGACGGAGAGGGGGGAGAGAGAGAGAGAGAGAGAATGCTGCGACCTGGTAATTTCGGATGGGTAATAGAGTGTTAAAAGCTAGCTGTGTCATGAAGGTAATTTTAAAAAAATTAATTAGGAGGGTTTTTCCACAAATTTGGTGCCTTCTGAAAAGTGTAAAATTTGTAAAAAAAACAAAATATTTTTTAGTTACTTATTTTTTTTACCAAGATGTCACTGAATCGTTACATTCCGTCAAAAAGAGCACATGACGAGTTTAATTCCAAATATCTACATCCACACATTTTTAACATTTTAGCATCTGCTAAATTACTCAAATGTAAAAATTTTACATACAAGATAACATATTACAATACTGATTTATTGCATTTATATATATATATATATGTGTGTGTGTGTAACGGATGTGAAACAGCTAGCTAGTTAGCGGTGGTGCGCGCTAAATAGCGTTTCAATCAGTGACGTCACTTGCTCTGAGACCTTGAAGTAGTGGTTCCACTTGCTTTTTTGGAGCGATGGGTAACAATGCTTCGTTGGTGACTATTGTTGATGTGTGCAGAAGTTCCCTGGTTTGCACACGGGTAGGGGCGAGGGGACGGTCCAAAAGTTATACTATTACAAGTGTATACACATGTTTATTTAAACTTGTATTTATTTCATGCAAAAAACACATTTCCAATTCACAAATAATAAACACTTGCACATGTGTTAAACAGAACAAATGTAAGCATCCACCTAATTATTATTATTATTAGAGAATCTTGTTTCTCATGGTCTGAGAGTTTTTTTTTAGGTGACATTTGGCAAACTCCATGAGTGCTGTCATGTGTCTCTTACTGAGGAGTGGCTGCCGTCTGGCCACTCTACCATAAAGGTCTGCTTGGTGGAGTGCTGCAGAGATGGTAGTTCTTCTAGAAGTTTCTCCACAGAGGAACGCTAGAGCTCTGTCAGAGTGACCATCGGGTTCTTGGTCACCTTCACCTCCGTGACCAAGGCCTTTCTCCCCCGATTGATCAGTTTGGCCAGGTGGCCAGCTCTAGGAAGACTCTTGTTGGTTCCAAACTTCTTCCATTTAAGAATGACATTTTTGGGTTACTTTTTGGGTATGAAGTAATGTAGTTAGGGAGCCAATAAACCTACTGAAGCCGTTCATGTTTGAGCCCAGATCAAATAGTTTGTGCTCGTAGCAACAACACAGATAGGCCGCCTGAAACACCTTTTTACGAGTTCTCTAAGCAGGTCAGGGACAAAGTTTTGGAGAAGTACAGATCATGGTTGGGCTCCCACGGAGCACCATTAAATCAAAACCAAAATCCACGGACCAGGCAAGTAGGGCATTAATCAGAGAGGCAACAAAGACACCAAAGATAACCATGAAGGAGATGCAAAGCTCCACAGCGGAGATTGGAGTATGTGTCCATAGGAACACTTAAAGCCATACACTCCACAGAGCTAGTTTTTACTGAAGAGTTGCCAGAAAAAAAGCCATTGCTTAAATAAAAAAATAAGCAAACACGTTTAGTGTTCACCAAAGGCATGTGGGAGACTCCCCAAACATATGGGAGAAGGTACTCTGATCAGATGAAACTAAAATTGAGCTTTTACGCCACCAAGGAAAACACTATGCCTGGCACAAACCCAATACCTCTCATCAACCCCCGAGTACACCATCCCCACAGTGAAGCATGGTGGTGGCAGCATCATGCTGTGGGGGTGTTTTTCATTGGCATGGACTGGGAAACTGGTCAGAATTTAAGGAATGATGGATGGTGCTAAATACAGGGAAATTCTTGAGGGAAACCTGTTTCAGTCTTCCAGAGATTTGAGACTGGGACGGAGGTTACCCTTCCAGCTGGACAATTTACCATATGCATATTGCAAAAGCAACACTCGAGTGGTTTAAGGGGAAACATTTAAATGTCTTGGAATGGTCTAGTCAAAGCCCAGACCTCAATCCAATTGAGAATCTGTGGTATGACTTAAAGGTTGCTGTACACCAGCAGAATCCATCCAACTTGAAGGAGCTGGAGCAGTTTTCCCTTGAAGAATGGGCAAAAATCCCATTGGCTAGATGTGCCAAGCTTGCATACCGTAGTAACATGAAAGGCGCTCTTCTCAGCCTTGACATAAAGATGGTGGTTCTGTAGCCGTTGGTGGACCTGTTGCAATGGAATGAGAGTAGATCAAGATATTGTCAATGTACACGATGAGGAACTGATTGATCATGTCCTGAAAAACTTCATTCATGAAGGACTGGAAGACTGCGGGACATTGGTGAGACCGTAGGGCATAACCAGGTATTCGTAGTGGCCCCTAGCAGTGATGAACGCTGTCTTCCAATCATCCCCACTTCGTATACAAACCAGGTTGTATGCACTACGTAGGTCCAGCTTAAAGTAGATGGTAGCCTGTCCAACTTGTTCTAGTGCATCAGAGGAAGAGGGAAGCAATTCTTGATCATAATTTGAGGGGTCGGTAATCTATGCAGGGACTGAGACTGCCATCCTTTTTTTTCCACAAAGAAGAAACTGGATTCAGCCGGAGACGTGGATGGACAGATGAATCCCATGTTCGAGGGCCGCTTCTATATAGGTGTACATAGCATCATTCACTGGGATGGACAATGGGTAGATCCCACCCTTAGGGGGTGATGCCCTAGGAATGAGGACGATCATGCAGTCCTCCGGGCAATGGGGGGGGGGGGGGGGGGCAAAATGGACACCTTTTCCTTGCTGAAGACACTCAGGAACTGGGCATATACAGGTGGGTTGGAATGGCAGACTCTGATCCTTCTATAGAGGTGGCTCGACAGGGTAGACTGAAGCAGTTCTTAAAACAGGCGGGAGACCATGACAGCAGTTCCCCTTGTCGCCGGGAGATGGCAAGGTCGTGAAGGCTTAGCCAGGGGTGACCAAGGAGGAGTTTTTTTTTTAGACAAACACAATACCATTAAATAAACACCATTAACTTCTTAAGGTATAGGGGGCAGCATTTTCACTTTTGGATAAATAGCATGCCCAATTTCAACTTCCTGCTACTCATGCCAAGAATATAAGATATGCATATTATTAGTAGATTTGGATGAAAACACTCTGAAGTTTCTAAAAATGTTTGAATCATGTCTGTGAGTATAACAGAACTTATGTAGAAGGCATAACCCTGAGTACTAACCGTGCAGATTTTTTTTTTTTCGAGGTCTCTGTCTGTTCAGTGAATTCTCATCTGGAAACGATAAGTCTTAGGCACTTGTTTTCAGTTCCTACCGCTTCCACTGGATGTCACCAGTCTTTGGAATTTGGTTGAGGTTATTCCTTTGTGCAATGAAGAAGTACGGCCATCTTGGAAAAAGGTAACGCTGTTGAGAGGGCGCAAGACTTGAAAAGTAGTGTTGGTTTGTTGTCTTCCTGTATTGAACACAGATAGACCCGTCTTCAATTTGATCGATTATTAACGTTTAAAAATACCTAAAGTTATAAATACCTATACCTAAATCTATTTGGCAAAGTTTATAGGCAACTTTAGAAATATTTTGTAGTGACGTTGCGTAATTTGGAAGCTGTTTTTTTCTGGATCAAACGCGCCAAATAAATTTACATTTTGGATATATATGGACGGAATTAATCGAACAAAAGGACAAATTGTGATGTTTATGGGACATATTGGAGTGCCAACAAAAGAAGCTCGTCAAAGGTAAGGCATGTTTTATATTTTATTTCAGCGTTTTGTGTAGCGCCTGCAGGGTTGAAATATGCTACTCTCTTTGTTTACTGTTGTGCTATCATCATATAATAGCTTCTTATGCTTTCACCGAAAAGCCTTTTTAAAATCTGACATGTTGGCTGGATTCACAACGAGTGTTGCTTTAATTGAGTATCTTACATTGAGTGTCTTACATGTGTGATTTAATGAAAGTTTGATTTTTATATCATTTTATTTGAATTTGCCGCGCTGCATTTTCCCTGGTTTTGGCCAAGTGGGGCGATACCATAAGAAGTTAAATGGGTGATACTTTCGGGTCATGCGAGTTACAAGACCAGTTCCGAGAGGTTGTCCATCCAGCGCAGTAGGGTGTTACTCTCTCCACAATAGAGGCACAGGTTTCACATGAAGTCCGATGTCTCTCGGCAGATGTGAGAGGGGTGCGGCCAAGTTGCATGAGTTCGGGGCTATTAGACCTTGGCTTGACGAGAGAAGGGCTTGGAAGTCTCACAGGCGATGGGCGACAGCATAGGTCTGCGGTCTACCAGTAGGTTGCCAATGGATATGGACATCCGGATGTATTGGTTCAGGTCCATTAAATCTCCTCTGCAGGCAAGTTCGGGTCTGTATCTCCTTATTTAGACCCCTCTGGTAGACTACAAGGTCACTCCATCCACTGTCGACAGCCATGGTACGGAACTCAAGGGCATACTTACTGGTGAGCGACGGCCTTGTCGCAGCTAACATAACAGTTCCCCGTTGTGACGACCTATAGCCGAATGGTCGAACACCTGCTTGTAGAAGGCGTGGAAATGGATCAGAACAGATCAGAACTTTGAGCGGCCCAATCCAGAGCTTTGCCTGTGAGAAGGGAGATGACAGATGTGAAGTCAGTGGGGTGATGTACAGGTTACACTGCATGAGAAATCCTTGACACTTCCCCGGGGAGCCGTCATATTTATTAGGCATGGATATGGGGCAAGATGAACGAGAGGAGGATGTGGCACCTGATATCAGTGAAGCAGGAATGGACTTGCGAAAGATTTTGCAGAGTTCATCAATTCGTTTCTCCTGTCGGGTTAGACGTAGCTGCAGCTCCTCTGAATCCATCTGTAGTTTTTGGTGAGGTGTTCTGTAATGAACACGATGGGAGACAGAGAGCTAGTTTAAAGCGCAGGGCGCAGCAGGTGTTTATTAGTAACCACAGGAGGAGGCAGGTAGCTGGGTCCAGGGGCAGAAGGTCATACACAGGGACTCCCAAAAAATGTAACATTACAGGCAGGGAAAAGGCTAATAACGTAGTCCGGGAAATCAGGTATGAGGTTGATGACAGGAAATCTGATAGGCAGGGAATAGGCAAAAAAAGCGCTGTTATTGAGGACGGCTGTCACATCTTGTTCGGTCGACGTCACCGGCCTTCTAGCCTTCGCCGATCCACTTTTCATTTTCCATTTGTTTTGTCTTGGTTTTTCAAATCTGGTTTCAAATCCCCAATTACATGTTCATTATTTAACCCTCTGTTTTCCCCATGTTCGTTACCAGTTTTGTTCTCACCCTACAGACCAGGTTCCCAGAACGCTACAGCAGACGCACTGTCCCGGATGTATGACACAGAGGAGCGGTCAATAGATCACACTCCCATACTTCCGGCCTCTTGCCTGGTGGCACCGGTGGTGTGCGAGCTGGACGCGGACATCGAGCGGGCATTACGTCCAGAGCCCGCTCCCCTCAAGTGTCCAGCTGGCCGTCTGTACGTTCCGTCTGCTGTCCACGACCGTTTGAGCTATTGGGCCCACACGTCACCCTCTTCTGGTAATCCTGGAATCGGTGGGACAGTGCGCTGTCTTAGTGGGAAGTACTGGTGGTCCACCTTGGCCAAGGACGTGAGGGTTTATGTTTCCTCCTGCTCTGTGTGTGCCCAGTGCAAGGCCCCTAGGCACCTGCCCAGAGAGAAGTTACAGCCCTTGCCCGTTCCACAACGGCTGTGGTCGAACCTATCGGTGGACTTCCTCACGGATCTTCCTTCCTTACAGGGTAACACCATGATCCTGGTCGTTGTGGATCGGTCCTCTAAGTCCTGCCGTCTCCTTCCTTTGCCCGGTCTCCCTCCCTGTTAATACACGTCTTCCGGCACTACGGGGTGCCTGAGGATACAGTGTCTGATCGAGGTCCCCAGTTCACGTCAAGGGTCTGGAGGGCGTTCATGGAACGTCTGGGGTTTTTAGAGTAACGGGCAGGTGATGAGAGTAAACCAGGATGTGGGTAGTCTTATGCCAGAACTGGCCGGGGGAGTGGGCGGCGTTCATCCCCTGGGCAGAGATGGCCCAAAACTCGCTTCGCCACTCCTCCACTAACCTCTCCCCATTCCAGTGCATACGGGATATAAGCCAGTTCTGGCACCTTGGCATCAGAGCCAGATCGAGGCTCCTGCGGTGGACAAGTGGTTTAAGCGCTTAGAGGAGACCTGGGACACCGCTCATGTGCACCTGCAACGGGCCATGAGGTGTCAGAAGGCGAGCGCCGACTGCTACCGCAGTGAGGCCCCTGGCTCTCGACACGAAACCTACCACTCCGCCTGCCCTGCCAGAAGCTGGGCCCATGGCTGTGTGCCTTTACAAATCATGTCCAATCAACTGAATTTACCACAGGTGGACTCCAATCAACTTGTAGAAACATCTCAAGAATGATCAATGGAGAAAGGATGCACTTGAGCTCAATTTCTAGTCTCATAGGAATGGGTCTGTAAATAAGGTATTTTTAAATTTTAAAAATTATACATTTGCGAAAATGTCTACAAACCTGTTTTTGCTTTGTCATTATTGGGTATTGTGTGTAGATTGCTGCGCTAAATCAATTTTAAATAAGGCTGTAACATAACAAAATGTGAAAAAAGTAAAGGGGTCTGAACACTTTCCGAAGGCACTGTACTGTAATGCCTTATACACAAACAACAACACAGAGTTACACATGGAATAAACAAACATACAGTCAATAACACAATATAAAAAGTATATATACAGTGTGTGCATATGAGGTAAGATAAGGGAGGTAGGCAATAAACCGGCCATGTTGGTGAAATAATTACAATTTAGCACAGATGTGCAGAAGATGAATCTGCATTGTAGATACTGGGGTGCAAAGGAGCAAAAAAAAAAATAACAGTATGGGGATGAGGTAGTTGGTTAGGCTATTTACAGATGGGCTGTGTACAGGTGCAGTGAACGAGGTTTGCCTCAGGTTACAGCTTCCCCCCGATTACTGCATTAACCCCTCGTTCCAGGTTTCTCTCCTCAGGCCGGTGGTGGCTGGTCCACTCCAGGAGTCTGAGGTGCGGGAGGTTCTTCCGCCTCCTCTGGACATCGAAGGGGCCCCGGCGTATGCTGTTCGGGCCATACTGGACTCGAGGGGTCGGGTGAGGGGCTTTCAGTACCTCGTGGAGTTGGAGGGGTACGGTCCGGAGGAGAGATGCTGGGTGCCGGTGGAGAACGTTTTGGACCCTTCGTCCAAAACGAAGGGAGTTCCACCGTCTCCATCCGGATCGCCCTGCGCCTCGTCCTCCGGGTCGTCCCCGAGGTCGTTGTCGACGCCCTGCTGGTGCCGCGCGTCAAGGGGGCGGCTCCTGTCACGACTTCCGCCGAAATCGGGTCCCTCTCCTTGTTCGGGTGGCGTTCGGCGGTTGACGTCAACCGCCTTCTAGCCATCAAGGATCCAGTTTTCATTTTCCATTTGTTTTGTCTTTGTTTTACACACCTGGTTTCAATTCCCCAATTACATGTTCATTATTTAACCCTCTGTTTTCCCCATGGTTTTTGTGCGTGATTGTTTTATGTATGTTCGGTCCATTATTGTGGGCTCGGTATTACGACATGTTATTGGAATATTTGAGTAAAGTTACTTGTGTTACTCATCTCTGCTGTCCTGCGCCTGACTCCTCTGTGCCAGCTACACCCTGACCACTGCAATGGCCAAAAACTATGATACACAGGAGAACTAAAACGAAAATAAACAGAGCTCTGAATAGAATGTGTATCAAAACAAACAATACCTCACAATGATGGGGTGCAAAGAACTGAACTAAATAGTGTGTGATAATGACATACAGGTGTGTGAACAGGTGATCAGAGTTCAGGTGATTGGGATCTGGAGAGTGAACCGCGTTCAGGGGATCTACGTGTTTGAGAGTGTGAGCTGGAAAGTGGGTTGGCAAGTGATCTGCGTTCAGGGGATCGATGTGCTTGAGAGTGTGAGTTTGAAGCAGACGTTACAAAACATGGTTAATATGGAAGATATTTACATATATATATTAAATATGAAATCTTCCCAATGCAGTGAATGAAGCTGCTTGGAGCCAAAACAAAGCATGCAGTGCCTACGCTGCCCGTTAACAGAGCCTGGAGTCAGCAACAACTGCGCACATCAACCATTTGAACAGGAGATAAAAGGCAGGCACGAATACACTGGAGCGGAGGTTTTCATGCAGTTTTATCACGTGTTTTTATTTGAGGCATTAAAAAAAACACCCACCAGAATCATTGAGAAAAAGACATTAGGTAACATTAGATGATTTGGCTTTTCGTAATAACATGTATTTATTTAATGAGATTGCCACGGGGTAAGCACTGTCTACCCAGCCTTCCCTGACTGCACGCCACTAATGCACAGTGATGGGTATTGTATCGTCACAGACCAAACTAACAGATGAGACCCTCTCCTCACATCTATGTTGAATCTAAAAGCACAGTGGGTGTTTATAGTTCTGCATTTTGACAGGTAGCAGATTCACTCGGCCATGTTAAAGCTTCAAATTAACTCAGCCACTGCTCACTAACAGAACTCTTTCCTTTTCTGAGCACAACTCGGACCACCTGTCCGTTTAATCCCTTTTTAGTGTTTCTAGAAATGTTTTGTGTGCCGGTAACCTACAGTACTCCTTCCTCATAGAGGACCACCAGTAACCTACAGTACTCCTTCCTCATAGAGGACCACCAGTAACCTACAGTACTCCTTCCTCATAGAGGACCACCAGTAACCTACAGTAAGCCTTCCTCATAGAGGACCGCCAGGGACCAGTAACCTACAGTACTCCTTCCTCATAGAGGACCGCCAGTAACCTACAGTACTCCTTCCTCATAGAGGACCACCAGTAACCTACAGTACTCCTTCCTCATAGAGGACCACCAGGTAACCTACAGTACTCCTTCCTCATAGAGGACCGCCAGTAACCTACAGTACTCCTTCCTCATAGAGGACCACCAGTAACCTACAGTACTCCTTCCTCATAGAGGACCACCAGGTAACCTACAGTTTTCCTTCCTCATAGAGGACCGCCAGGGACCAGTAACCTACAGTACTCCTTCCTCATAGAGGACCACCAGTAACCTACAGTACTCCTTCCTCATAGAGGACCGCCAGTAACCTACAGTACTCCTTCCTCATAGAGGACCACCAGGTAACCTACAGTACTCCTTCCTCATAGAGGACCACCAGTAACCTACAGTACTCCTTCCTCATAGAAGACCACCAGGTAACCTACAGTACTCCTTCCTCATAGAGGACCACCAGTAACCTACAGTACTCCTTCCTCATAGAGGACCACCAGTAACCTACAGTACTCCTTCCTCATAGAGGACCACCAGTAACCTACAGTACTCCTTCCTCATAGAGGACCACCAGTAACCTACAGTACTCCTTCCTCATAGAGGACCACCAGTAACCTACAGTACTCCTTCCTCATAGAGGACCGCCAGTAACCTACAGTACTCCTTCCTCATAGAGGGCCACCAGGGACCAGTAACCTACAGTACTCCTTCCTCATAGAGGACCACCAAGGACCAGTGCAAATATCAGATGTTTTTGTTCACATACACATATTTATCAGATGTTATTGGTCATATACACATTTGTCAGATGTTATTGGTCACACACATATTTATCAGATGTTATTGATCACACATATATTAATCAGATGTTATTGGTCACATGCAAATATTTTTCAGATGTTATTGTGGGTGTAGTGAAATGCTTGTGTTCTTAGCTCCAACAGTGCAGTAATATCTAACAAGTCACAACAATACACACATCAAAATGTAAAAGAATGGAACTAAGAAAAATTTAAATATTAGGATGAGCAAACGTCAGAGTCCAGGTAGCCTAGGTAGGTAGCCTAGATAGGTAGCCTAGGTAGGTAACCTAGTGGTTTGAGCATTGGGCCAGTAACCGAAAGGTTGCTATATCGAATCCCTGAGCTGAAAAGGTAAAAATATATTTTTCTGTCCCTGAACAAGACAGTTAACCCACTGTTCCTAGGCCGTCATTGAAAATTAGAATTTGTTCTTAACTGACTTGCCAGGGGAAATAAATAAATAAATATACTGAACAAAACAATAGTGTCCTAACAGGGGACCACCAGGTAAGATCCAGTTCTCCTTCCTATCAGGGGACCACCAGGTAAGATCCAGTACTCCTTCCTAACAGGGACCACCAGGTAAGATCCAGTACTCCTTCCTATCATGGGACCACCAGGTAAGATCCAGTCCTCCTTCCTAACAGGGGACCACCAGGTATGTACAATCCCTTCCTCCTCCTCTCTGTACTGAGAAACATCCTGTCAGCCATCCCCCAGTGACATATATCAGCCTTTCAACTATCAGATGAATAAAAAGTTGGTGTCTACATCCCAAATGGCAGCCTCTTCCCTACATAGTGCACTACTTTTGACCAGGGCCCATAGCCCAACATGTATGCAATAGTGTGCCATTTGGTACTCAGAGGAGGGAGTGAATTCACTAGCCTCTCAGTAACCTCTGTGTGTGTGTGTGTGTGTGTGTGTGTGTGTGTGTGTGTGTGTGTTGGCTGTCAATTTTAATGTTTAATGGTGTTGCTACAGTAGTGCTAAAGGCTGAGGCAGTGTTGTTTCACTGGGTAGAGTAATCAGCTGGTGTCAATCATTCACACTAGTGCAAGTACACACACACACACACACCACACCACACCACACCACACCACACCACACCACACCACACCACACCACACCACACCACACACACACACACACACACACACACACACACACACACACACACACACACACACACACACACACACACACACACACACACACACACACACACACACACACACACACACACACACACACACACACACATACGTACATACATACATACGCACACAGACAGGCAGGCACGCACACAAGGACACACTTGCTCAGGCAGGCAGGCAGGCAGGCAGGCAGGCAGGCAGGCAGGAAGGCAGGCAGGCAGGCAGGCAGGCAGGCAGGCAGGCAGGCAGGCAGGCAGGCAGGCAGGCAGGAAGGAAGGCAGGCAGGCAGGAAGGCAGGCAGGCAGGCAGGCAGGCAGGAAGGCAGGCAGGAAGGCAGGAAGGAAGGCAGGCAGGCAGGCAGGCAGGAAGGAAGGCAGGCAGGAAGGCAGGCAGGCAGGCAGGCAGGCAGGCAGGAAGGCAGGCAGGAAGGCAGGCAGGAAGGCAGGAAGGAAGGCAGGCAGGCAGGCAGGCAGGCAGGAAGGCAGGCAGGAAGGCAGGCAGGCAGGCAGGAAGGAAGGCAGGCAGGAAGGCAGGCAGGAAGGCAGGCACATAGAGGCGGAATGAATTGTTAAATCCGAGTGAGAGCTCTACACTGAAAAGTTTTCAGCCTTTTTTAGATTAAGGAGTAAAGATTCAGAAATGGACTGGTTCAATTGCCTATCACTCACAGGAGATTACTCTGCTGGCTGCAACAAAGGCAACTATAGTAGAGATTCAGTGACATTCTGACCAAGCTGACATTGACACAGTCCCAAATGGAAAGCTATATATAGTGCACTACTTTTGACTAGAGCTCTATGGGTTTTCCTTTTGGGCAATGGGCAAAAGTAGTGCACAATATAGGGAATAGGGTGCCATTTGGTGCTTAAACATAATGAGAGCTGGGAGAGGTTTTATGTAGTGAGTTGACAATGAATGACACCATTGGGTTTTAGCCGGAACACATTTACCTATGTAGTTCTGTCCTGGAGCTGTTCTTGTCTATTAATGTTATGTATTATATCATGTTCTGTGTTGGACCCCAGGAAGAGTAGCTGCTGCTATCGCAACAGCTACTGGGAATCTTAATAAAATACTAAATGTCTCATCACAATTACCTCATAAATTAAACTAAATGTCTTGGGTCTACTTACAGAACAAATCAGCAATCACACTATTGATGGTTGACTGATTCCTGAAACCAGGCTAGTTTTGTATTTACCGTAAAGACAATTTGTCACTTTTTATTTTTTAATTTTTTAAACTACAGTCTGCGATTGGTACATCAATGTTGGGACATTTTAATTAACGATGTTGTTGTTTTTTAGAATACAAAAGTTTGACAACCATTATTTGTTTATCCAGTGAAGAATGTAACACTAACACTCGATACGAAGTTAATAAGTCGTTTCAACACACAATGTGTCTGTGTGAGTCAGTGCGTTAGGAGAGACCAATAGAAAACAGCCTCTGGCTGTTATGTGTCATATCAAAAGGGAATTACTCACTGCTCTCTAGAGTGGAGAGGACAACAGAACAAAACAAATGGATGAAGTCAAGTTGGCTGACACACACAAAACACACACGCCCACACACACGTCAGCAGCACTCATCTCTAAAGCCAAGATGAAACACAGCTATAAGCATGTTTGACAGATCCAGATGCTATGGGTAGAGAGGTATGGAGCACTTCTCTGAAGAATCCAGATACTGTAGGTAGAGAGGTATGGAGCACTGCCCTGAAGAATCCAGTTACTGTAGGTAGAGAGGTATGGAGCACTGCCCTGAAGAATCCAGTTACTGTAGGTAGAGAGGTATGGAGCACTGCCCTGAAGAATCCAGTTACTGTAGGTAGAGAGGTATAGGAGCACTTCTCTGAAGAATCCAGTTACTGTAGGTAGAGAGGTATGGAGCACTGCCCTGAAGAATCCAGTTACTGTAGGTGGAGAGGTATTGGAGCACTGCTCTGAAGAATCCAGTTACTGTAGGTAGAGAGGTATAGGAGCACTGCTCTGAAGAATCCAGATACTGTAGGTGGAGAGGTATGAAGCACTGCCCTGAAGAATCCAGCAACTGTAGGTGGAGAGGTATGGAGCACTGCTCTGAAGAATCCAGTTACTGTAGGTAGAGAGGTATAGGAGCACTGTTCTGAAGAATCCAGATACTGTAGGTGGAGAGGTATGAAGCACTGCCCTGAAGAATCCAGCAAACTGTAGGTGGAGAGGTGTAGCTGAACCAGGTATTTACTTGGACAGACAGTCAGGAGCTGCTTTGTCTCTTTTCTTGCTATCCTTTCACTGAATGGTAGTTAGAAGGTCCAATCTGGCATTCCCACTACCTCGGCTTGAAATCTCTCTGCTGCCATTGACATCCCACTACCTCGGCTTGAAATCTCTCTGCTGCCATTGACATCCCACTACCTCGCCTTGAAATATCTCTGCTGCCATTGACATCCCACTACCTCGCCTTGAAATCTCTCTGCTGCCATTGACATCCCACTACCTCGCCTTGAAATATCTCTGCTGCCATTGACATCCCACTACCTCGCCTTGAAATCTCTCTGCTGCCATTGACATCCCACTACCTCGCCTTGAAATCTCTCTGCCTCCATTGACATCCCACTACCTCGCCTTGAAATCTCTCTGCTGCCATTGACATCCCACTACCTCGCCTTGAAATATCTCTGCTGCCGTTGACATCCCACTACCTCGCCTTGAAATATCTCTGCTGCCATTGACATCCCACTACCTCGCCTTGAAATATCTCTGCTGCCATTGACATCCCACTACCTCGGCTTGAAATCTCTCTGCTGCCATTGACATCCCACTACCTCGCCTTGAAATATCTCTGCTGCCATTGACATCCCACTACCTCGCCTTGAAATCTCTCTGCTGCCATTGACATCCCACTACCTCGCCTTGAAATCTCTCTGCTGCCATTGACATCCCACTACCTCGCCTTGAAATCTCTCTGCTGCCATTGACATCCCACTACCTCGCCTTGAAATATCTCTGCTGCCATTGACATCCCACTACCTCGGCTTGAAATATCTCTGCTGCCATTGACATCCCACTACCTCGCCTTGAAATCTATCTGCTGCCATTGACATCCCACTACCTCGCCTTGAAATCTCTCTGCTGCCATTGACATCCCACTACCTCGCCTTGAAATATCTCTGCTGCCATTGACATCCCACTACCTCGCCTTGAAATATCTCTGCTGCCATTGACATCCCACTACCTCGCCTTGAAATCTCTCTGCTGCCATTGACATCCCACTAGCTCGCCTTGAAATCTCTCTGCAGCCATTGACATCCCACTACCTTGCCTTGAAATCTCTCTGCTGCCATTGACATCCCACTACCTTGCCTTGAAATCTCTCTGCCTCCATTGACATCCCACTACCTCATCTCGATGTATCTCACTGCTGCCGTCGACTGAGGAACACAGAGGAGAATACTAACCCAGATGTAGACAAGTACATGTGATGTGAAGTCTACGGGCAGATACCTGCAATGTTTTTTCTATCGATTATACACTGAGTGTGCAAAACAATAGGAATATTATTTCTATATCCCCATCCCCTTCTTACCTCAGAACGGCCTCAATTCGTCTGGGCATGGACTCTACAAGGTGTTGAAAATATTCCACAGGGATGCTGGTCCATGTTGACTCCAATTCTTCCCACATTTGTGTCAAGTTGGCTGGATGTCCTTTGGGTGGTGGACCATTCGTGTTACAGACGGGAAACTGTTGAGCGTGAAAAACCAAGCTGCGTTGCAGTTCTTGATACACTCAAGCCGGTGGGCCTGGCACCTACAGTGGGGAGAACAAGTATTTGATACACTGCAGATTTTGCAGGTTTTCCTACATACAAAGCATGTAGAGGTCTGTAATTTTTTATCATAGGTACACTTCAACTGTGAGAGACAGAATCTAAAACAAAAATCCAGAAAATCACATTATATGAATTTTAAGTAATTCATTTGCATTTTATTCCATGACATAAGTATTTGATACATCAGAAAAGCAGAACTTAATATTTGGTACAGAAACCTTTGTTTGCAATTTCAGAGATCATACGTTTCCTGTAGTTCTTGACCAGGTTTGCACACACTGCAGCAGGGATTTTGGCCCACTCCTTCATACAGACCTTCTCCAGATCCTTCAGGTTTCGGTACTGTTGCTGGGCAATACGGACATTCAGCTCCCTCCAAAGATGTTATATTGGGTTCAGGTCTGGAGACTGGCTAGGCCACTCCAGGACCTTGAGATGCTTCTTACGGAGCCACTCCTTAGTTGCTCTGGCTGTGTGTTTCGGGTCGTTGTCATGCTGGAAGACCCAGCAACGACACATCTTCAATGCTCTTACTGAGGGAAGGAGGTTGTTGGCCAAGATCTCGCGATACATGGCCCCATCCATCCTCCCCTCAATACGGTGCAGTCGTCCTGTCCCCTTTGCAGAAAAGCATCCCCAAAGAATGATGTTTCCACCTCCATGCTTCACGGTTGGGATGGTGTTCTTGGGGTTGTATTCATCCTTCTTCTTCCTCCAAACACGGCGAGTGGTGTTTAGCCCAAAAAGCTCTATTTTTGTCTCATCAGACCACATGACCTTCTCCCATTCCTCCTCTGGATCATCCAGATGGTCATTGGCAAACTTCAGACGGGCCTGGACATGCGCTGGTTTGAGCAGGGGGACCTTACATGAGCTGCAGGATTTTAATCCATGACGGCGTAGTGTTTTACTAATGGTTTTCTTTGAGACTGTGGTCCCAGCTCTCTTCAGGTCATTGACCAGGTCCTGCCTTGTAGTTCTGGGCTGAATCCTCACCTTCCTCATGATAATTGATGCCCCACGAGGTGAGATCTTGCTTGGAGCCCCTGACCGAGGGTGATTGACCGTCATCTTGAACTTCTTCCATTTTCTAATAATTGCACCAACAGTTGTTGCCTTCTCACCAAGCTGCTTGCCTATTGTCCTGTAGCCCATCCCAGCCTTGTGCAGGTTTACAATTTTACCCCTGATGTCCTTACACAGTTGTCTGGTCTTGGCCATTGTGGAGAGGTTGGAGTCTGTTTGATTGAGTGTGTGGACAGGTGTCTTTTATACAGGTAACGAGTTCAAACAGGTGCAGTTAATACATGTAATGAGTGGAGAACAGGAGGGCTTCTTAAAGAAAAACTAACAGGTCTGTGAGAGCCAGAATTCTTACTGGTTGGTAGGTGATCAAATTCTTATGTCATGCAATAAAATACTAATTAATTACTTAAAAATCATGCAATGTGATTTTCTGGATTTTTGTTTTAGATTCCGTCTCTCACAGTTGAAGTGTACCTATGATAAAATTACAGACCTCTACATGCTTTGTAAGTAGGAAAACCTGCAAACTTGGTATTGTATCAAATACTTATTCTCCCCACTGTACTTCAAAGGCACAAATGCACTTTTTGTCTTGTCAATTCATCCTTCTTATGACTGCAATCCCGTTAACTTGACAACAGCCTGTGAAAGTGCAGGGCACCAATTTCAAAACAACAGAAATCTCATAACTAAAATTCCTCAAACATACATGTATCTTATACCGTTTTAAAGGTAATCTTGTTGTTAATGTCTGATTTCAAATAGGCGAAAGCACCACAAACGATTATGTTAGGTCACCACCAAGCCACAGAAAAACAATTTTTCAATTTTTCAGCCATTTTTCCAGTCAAAGAGAGGAGTCACAAAAAACACAAATAGAGATCAAATGAATTACTAATTTTTGATGATCTTCATCAGATGACACTCATAGGACTTCATGTTACACAATGCATATATGTTTTGATTAAGTTCATATTTATATAAAAAAATCTCAGTATACATTGGTGCGTTACGTTCACTCCTTACAAAAACATCCGGTGATATTGCAGAGAGTCAAATCATTTTACAGAAATACTCATTATAAATGTTGATGAAAATTCAAGTGTTAGACATGAAAATATAGATATACCTCTCCTTAATGCAACCGCTGTGTCAGATTTAAAAAAAAAACTTTACGGAAAAAGCAAACCCTGCAATAATCTGAGACGGCGCTCAGGAAATAAGAAATAAATATCTGCCATGTTGGAGTCAACAGAAATCAGAAATAACCTTAGAAATATTCCCTTACCTTTGATGATATTCATCAAAATGCACTCACAGGAATCCTAGTTCCACAATAAATGTTTGATTTGTTCGATAATGTCCAGCATTTATGTCCAAGTAGCTACTTTTGTTAGGGCGTTAGGTACACAAATCCAAACGCTCATGCAGGTCCAGCATAATGTAGCAGGTCCAGCATGATGTAGGACAAAAACTTCAAACAGTTATCTTACAGTTCGTAGAAACATTTCAAACTAAGTATAGAATCAATCATTAGGATGTTTTTATCATAAATCTTCAATAATGTTCCAACCAGAAAATTCCTATGTGTGTAGAGAAGCCATGGAATGCAGGTCGCTATCATGTGAAATGCGCATGACCAGGAAATGGCTCTCTGCCAGTAACCTGACTCATTCAGCTCTCATTCAGCCCCACATCACAGTAGAAGCCTCATTCAAGTTACTAAAGACGGTTGACATCTAGTGGAAACCCTAGGAAGTGCAACTTGATCCATATCCCACTGTGGGAATGCAATAGGGGCTGGGTTGAAAATCGACCAACCTCAGATTTCCTGTTTGTATTTCTTCTCAGGTTTTTTCCTGCCATATGAGTTATGTTATACTCACAGACATCATTCAAACAGTTTTAGAAACTTCAGAGTGTTTTCTATCCAATACTAATAATAATATGCATATATTAGCAACTGAGACTGAGGAGCAGGCCGTTTACTCTGGGCACATCTGGGCACCTTTCATCCAAGCTATTCAATACTGCCCCTGCAGCCATAAGAAGTTATTAATGGCACATTTGCACAATTCATGTCTCAAGGCTTAAAATTCCTTCTGTGACCTGTCTCCTCCCCTTCAACTACACTGATTGAAGTGGATTTAATAAGCAACATAAATAAGGGGCCATAGCTTTCACCTGGATTCACCTGATCAGTCTGTCATGGAAAGAGCAGGTGTTCCTAATGTTTTGTCAACATGTGTAATATTCTTCCAACTTTTATTTTTTATTTATTTTTATTTTACCTTTATTTAACCAGGTAGGCAAGTTATGAACAAGTTCTCATTTACAACTGCGACCTGTCCAAGATAAAGCAAAGCAGTATGACACAAACAACAACACAGAGTTACACATAATAACACAATAGGAAAAGTCTATATACAGTGTGTGCTTATGAGGTAAGATAAGGGAAGTAGGCAATAAACCGGCCATGGTGGAGAAATAATTACAATTTAGCAATATAACACTGGAGTGATAGATGTACAGAAGATGAATGTGCAAGTGGAGATACTGGCGTGCAAAGGAGCAAAAAAATAAAAAATAAATAACAGTATGGGGATGGGCTATTAACAGATGGGCTATGTACAGGTGCAGTGATCTGTGAGCTGATCTGACAGCTGGTGCTTAAAGTTAGAGAGGGAGATATGATTCTCCAGCTTCAGTGATTTTTTTGCAATTCGTTCCAGTCATTGGCAGCAGAGAACTGGAAGGAAAGGCCGGCCAAATGAGGAATTGACTTTGGGGGTGACCAGTGAAATCTACCTGCTGTAGCGCGTGCTACGGGTGGGTGCTGGTATGGTGACCAGTAAGCTGAGATAAGGTGGGGCTTTACCAAGCAAAGACTTATAGATGACCTGGAGCCAGTGGGTTTGAGAACAGGCCCTCCGATTTTACACACTGAACTCTGTCTGAGAAGTAGTTGGTGAACCAGGCGAGGCAGTCATTTGAGTGCCAATAATAATGTGGTGATTGACAGAGTCGAAAGCCTTGGCCAGGGCCAGGAATACAGCTGCACAGTTTTGTCTCTTATTGATGGTGGTTATTATATAGTTTAGGACCTTGAGCGTGGCTGCACCCATGACCAGCTCGGGAACCAGATTTTATACCGGAGAAGGTACGGTGGGATTCAAAATGGTCGGTGATCTGTTTGTTAACTTGGCTTTCGATGATATTAGAAAGGCAGGGTGGGATAGATAAAGGTCTGCAGAAGTTTTGGTCTAGAGTGTCTCCCCCTTTGAAGAGGGGGATGACCGCGGCATCTTTCCATTCTATAGGGATCTCAGATGATACGAAAGAGAGGTTGAACAGGCTATTTATAGGGGTTGTAACAATTTCTGCAGAAACCTTTTAGAAAGAGAGGGTCCAGATTGTCTGGCCCAGCTGATTTGTAGGGGTCCAGACTGTTGCAGCTCTTTCAGAGCATTGGCTACCTGGATTTGGGTGAAGGAGAGATGGGGGAGACTCGGGCAAGTTGCAGTGGGGGGAGGGGGGGGGGGTGCAGGGCTGTTGACCGGGGTAGGGGTAGCCAGGTGGAAGGCAATTCCAGCCGTAGAAAAATGCTTATTGAAATTCTCAATTATCATGGATTTAACGGTGGTAACAGTGTTTCCTAGCCTCAGTGTAGTGGGCAGCTGGGAGGAGATGCTCTTATTCTCCATGGAATTTACAGTGTCCCAGAATGTTTTGTAGTTTGTGCTACAGGATGCAAATTTCTGTTTGAACAAGCTAGCCTTTGCTTTCATAACTGCCTGTTTATATTGGTTCCTAACTTCCCTGAAAAGTTGCATATCGAGGGGCTATTCGATGCTAATGCAGTACTCCACAGGATGTTTTTGTGCTGGTCAAGGTCAGTCGGGTCTGGAGTGAACCAAGGGCTATATCTGTTCCTGGTTCAACATTTTTTGAATGGGGCATGCTAAGATGGCGAAGAAAGCACTTTTAAAGAACAACCAGGCATCCTCTACTGAGGTCAATATCCACCAATATCCACCAGGATACCCGGGCCAGGTCGATTAGAAAGGCCTGCTTGCTGAAGTGTTTTTGGGAATGTTTGACAGTGATGAGGGGTGGTCGTTTGACCGTAGACCCATTATGGATGCAGGCAATGAGGCAGTGATCGCTGAGATCTTGGTTGAAGACAGCAGAGGTGTATTTGGAGGGCAGGTTGGATAGGATGATATCTATGAGGGTGCCCATGTTTACGGATTTGGGGTTGTACCTGGTAGGTTCATTGATCATTTGTGTTAGATTAACTTCTTATGGCTGCCATCCTGTTAACGGGATAATTGTCATCATGAACCGCTGAATTGCATAGCGCCACGTTCAAATAATATTACAGAAAATATTTATATTCATGAAATCACAAGTGCAATATAGCAAAATACAGCTTAGCCTTTTGTTATTCCACCTGTAGTGTCAGATTTTGAAAATATGCTTTACAGCGAAAACAATCCAAGCGTTTGTGTAAGTTTATCGATCGCTCGACAAAACATTATGTACACCTAGAATCAAGTAGCTTGGTCACTAAAATCAGAAAAGCAATCAAATTAATCGTTTACCTTTGACGATCTTCGGATGTTTTCACTCACACCACTCCCAGTTACACAATAAATGTTCCTTTTGCTCCATAAAGATTATTTTCATATCCAAAATACCTCCGTTTGTTTTGGTGCATTATGTTCAGAAATCCACAGGAAAGAGCGATCACGACAACGCAGACAAATTCCAAATAGTATCCGTAATGTCCACAGAAACATGTCAAGCATTTTTTATAATCAATCCTCGGGTTGTTTTTAAAATATATAATCGATAACATATCAACCGCAACGGTCTTTTTCAGTCGGAGAGGGAAAGGCAACGGCTGCCCAAACTCTGTTACGCGTACAAAACGCTGTTGGCACTCGGCCATACAATGACACAATGTTATCTTTCTAGCTCATTTTTCAAAATAAAAGCCTGAAACTATGTCTAAAGACTGTTGACACCTTGAGGAAGCGATAGGAAAAGGAATCTGGTTGATATCCCTTTACATGGAGCAAAAGCAGGCTATGGAACATGGAGTTTTCAAAATAGAAGCAACTTCCTGGTTGGATTTTCCTCAGGGTTTCGCCTGCAATATCAGTTCTGTTATACTCACAGACAGTATTTTGACAGTTTTGGAAACTTTAGAGTGTTTTCTATCCAATACTAATAATAATATACATACATTAGCAACTGAGACTGAGGAGCAGGCCGTTTAGTTTGGGCAACTTATTCATCCAAGCTTCTCAATACTGCCCCCCAGCCATAAGAATTTAAGGGCATCTAGCTTAGATTGTAGGATGGCCAGGGTGTTAAGCATGTCCCAGTTTAGGTCAACTAACAGTACAAACTCTGATGATAGATGTCCAGGGCAAAGCTGGGGGTAGAAGGTGGTCTATAGCAAGCAGCAACGGTGAGAGACTTGTTTCTGGAAAGGAGAATTTTAAAAAGTAGAATCTCAAATTGTTTGGGCACAGGCCTGGATAGTATGACAGGACTCTGCATGCTATCTCTGCAGTAGATTGCAACTCCGCCTCCTTTGGCAGTTCTATCTTGTCGGAAAATGTTATAGTTAGGGGTGGAAATTTCAGGGTTTTTGGTGTCCTTCCTAAGCCAGGATTTAGACACAGCTAGGACATCTGGGTTGGCAGAGTGTGCTAAAGCAGTGAATAAAAGGGAGGAGGCTTCTATTGATAACATGAATGAAACCAAGGCTTTTACGTTTACAGAAGTGAACAAATGAGAGCGACTGGGGAATGGGAGGGAGCTAGGCACTGCAGGGCTTGGATTAACCTCTACATCACCAGAGAAACAGAGAAGGAGTAGGATAAGGGTACGGCTAAAGGCTATAAGAACTGGTTGTCTAGTGCGTTCGGAACAGAGAGTAAAAGGAGCAGGTTTCTGGGCACGGAAGAATAGATTCAAGGCATAATGTACAGACAAGGGTTTGGTAGGATGTGAATACAGTGTAGGTAAACCTAGGCATTGAGTGACGATGAGAGAGGTATTGTCACTAGAGACACCATTTAAACCAGGTGAGATCAACACATGGGGCTAGCAGGCTAGCAGAAGGGCCTTAGGGGAACACGATGGAAGTTGTAGCCCCCTCAGGCGGTTACCTCGGCAGGACAGTCGTAATGGATTGGCAGAGCTCTGTGTAGTAAAAGGGTCCAGGCCAATTGGCTAAATAGGTATTGTAGCCCAAGGAGTGGCTGATGGACCTCTTCAGCGAACAGTCCAATATGCTCTAGACAGCTAGCGGGCCGTGACGAGCAGGCTAGCAGATGGGCATTCAGGGGACGTCGCGACAGAGGAGCCTGTTGAGAACCAACTCGGGCGGATTACAATGGTAGACAAGTCATGAAGGATCGGCGGTGCTCCGTATCGGCAGTAAAAGGGGTCCAGGGAAATTTACATAATAGGTATTGTAGGCCACGGAGTGGCTGATGGACCTATTCAGCTAGCCAGGAGGTGGGCCTAGCATAGGTTAGCTCCAGGCTAATTGGTGCTTGCTTCGGGACAGAGACGTTACCCTGGAGTGGCCACTCGGATAGCAGCTAGCTAGCTGCAATGATCCAGGTGAAAAGATTCAGAACTTGCTGTCGGAATCCGGAGATGTGGACTGGGTTGAATCGCGCTGTGCAGACTGGCAGTTGTCCGGGATAAAGGTTAGCTGATGACGGCTAGCTGACTACAAGCTAGTAGCTAGTTCGGTGGCTAGCTTCTGTTGGGGGGTTCCGGTTCTAAAGTAAAGAAACTAGCAGATCCATACCACATTGGGCGATGCGAGTTGCAGGAGAGTATGTTGGAGTTGGTATGTTGGTATTTAAAAAATATATTTGAAATATTTAAGTGAAGAAAATCCGAAGAAAAAAAAGATATATACACGGACACGACAAGACAAAGGCAAAGACGCATCTTGGAACCTACATGTGAAGACTACAGATTCCTTTGTTTACATAGTTATAATGATAATATCCCCTCTTTCAAAGTATCACATTCCTTTCCATTTTGTAACAGGCATTGTGTGTGTTGAAGTGAGTCATGTGGGAAACCTGTCTGATAAAGTCACCTCAAAAAGCTTCCAAAAGCCTCCTTTGGATGTGATGGAGTAAAGGAGACAACCAGAGCAGTACATAAACATGCTCTAGAGACTACCTGCTGTGTTGGTTTCTTTCTCTCTCTCTCTCTCTCTCTCTGGGAAAGATAATAAATATTGACCACTTCATCCAGAAAAACAGTCCTTTTCCCAACTCTTTTGCACCTGAATCACACTTTTTTACACACTGGGCTGAATTGTGTTTGGGGACACTTTCTTTCCACTGACAACTATGAGAAGTCAACTACGAGAAGACAACAATGTGAAGTCAACGATGAGAAGTCTATGGATGGATGGACACAGTATGTGCAGGTGTTTCCTTGTTCTTCTGACGTAATGTCCCTTAAAACAGGAATGTCCCATTATATAGGCATGTCCCTTAAAACAGACATGTCCCATTATATAGGCATGTCCCATTATATAGGCATGTCCCTTAAAACTGGCATGTCCCATTATATAGGCATGTCCCATTATATAGGCATGTCCCTTAATATAGGCATGTCCCTTTATATAGGCATGTCCCATTATATAGGCATGTCCCTTAATATAGGCATGTCCCATTATATAGGCATGTCCCTTTTAATATGCATGTCCCTTTATATAGGCATGTCCCTTAATATAGGCATGTCCCTTTTAATATGCATGTCCCTTTATATAGGCATGTCCCTTTTAATATGCATGTCCCTTTATATAGGCATGTCCCTTAATATAGGCATGTCCCTTTTAATATGCATGTCCCTTTATATAGGCATGTCCCTTAATATAGGCATGTCCCTTTTAATATGCATGTCCCTTTATATAGGCATGTCCCTTTTAATATGCATGTCCCTTTAAATAGGCATGTCCCTTTATATAGGAACGTCCCTTAATATAAACATGTGCTTTTATATTGGCACTGTCGATACAGTTGTTCTCAAACATCTACCCTGGCCAGGACGTGACTGGGATTTAAATCAGTCTCACGCAAGACTTGCAACCAGAGGTCTCTTCATAGCCCCCGTATCCAGAACATTGGCTGGGAAACACACTCTATTTAAATAGTGCCATGACTAAATCGATCTCTCTGCCACCCCAAGTTGCTCAAGCTAGCAATAAAACCAGATTTAAATCCCGATAAAGAACACCGTACGGCATGACGAGGACTGTGAAGAGACACACACAGACACTTCGATGCATTTTGTATGACATCATGCATGTGATATGTGGATGGGAAATGACGGTGATATGTGGTTGTCTCGCCTGGCTATCTTAATTAAGATAGAAACACTAGCTGTGGTTTGCTCTGGTTGGGAACATCTGCTGAATGGCTGATTGTTATTGTAATTGTGGTGATATGTATATTAATGAGTTTAAATGCATTTTATTTGTTGTGTTGTTTCCTGTTTGGACACCAGGAAGAGTAGCGGCGGCCTACAAATTACTAAACTGGTTGTGGGTTTGGTATTGAGCTTCTCCACTGACTCACTGGTAGCTACATTCTACTACTGTAGACACACGCCCGAACACACACAGTGGTGTAAAGTATTTAAGTTAAAATACTTAAGTCGTTTTTTGGGGTTATCTGTACTTTACTTTATTATTTATATTTTTGGTAACTTTTACTTTTACTTCATTTACATTCCTAAAGAAAACAATGTACTTATTCCTCCTTATATTTTCCTTTGACACCCAAAAGTTACATTTTGAATGGTTAGCAGGACATTAATATGGTCCAATTCACTAAACAGAGAACATCCCTGGTCATCCATACTGACTCTGATCTGGAGGACTCACTATACAGAAAACATCCCTGGCCATCCATACTGACTCTGATCTGGTGGACTCACTAAACAGAGAACATCCCTGGTCATCCCTACTGACTCTGATCTGGAGGACTTACTAAACAGAGAACATCCCTGGCCATCCATACTGACTCTGATCTGGAGGACTCACTAAACAGAGAACATCCCTGGTCATCCATACCGACTCTGATCTGGAGGACTCACTAAACAGAGAACATCCCTGGTCATCCCTACTGACTCTGATCTGGAGGACTCACTAAACAGAGAACATCCCTGGCCATCCATACTGACTCTGATCTGGAGGACTCACTAAACAGAGAACATCCCTGGTCATCCTTACTGACTCTGATCTGGAGGACTCACTAAACAGAGAACATCCCGGTCATCCATACTGACTCTGATCTGGAGGACTCACTAAACAGAGAACATCCCTGGTCATCCCTACTGCCTCTGATCTGGAGGACTCACTAAACAGAGAACATCCCTGGTCATCCTTACTGACTCTGATCTGGAGGACTCACTAAACAGAGAACATCCCTGGTCATCCATACTGACTCTGATCTGGAGGACTCACTAAACAGAGAACATCCCTGGTCATCCATACTGACTCTGATCTGGCGGACTCACTAAATACATTGGTACATATGTCTGAATGTTGGAGTGTGCCCCTGGCTATCCATACTGACTCTGATCTGGAGGACTCACTAAACACATTGGTACATATGTCTGAATGTTGGAGTGTGCCCCTGGCTATCCATACTGACTCTGATCTGGCGGACTCACTAAACACATTGGTACATATGTCTGAATGTTGGAGTGTGCCCCTGGCTATCCATACTGACTCTGATCTGGCGGACTCACTAAACATATTGGTACACATGTCTGAATGTTGGAGTGTGCCCCTGGCTATCCATAATACTAAAAATCCTTGAAAATGGTGCCGTCCGGTTTGCTTAATATAAGACATATTAAATGATTTATATTTTTACTTTTGATACTTAAGTATATTTAAAACCAAATACTTTTAGACCTTTACTCTAGTAGTATTTTACTGGGTGAATTTCAATTTTACTTGTAATTTTCTATTAAGGTGTCTTTACTTTTACTCAAGTATGACAATTGGGTACTTTTTCCAAGACTGCATACAGCCACACACACACACACACACACACACACACACACACTCACACACACATACACACATAGCCCCGGCTATCTTCCACTCAGACTGACTTCTCCCAGACAGACATCAGCAATGAGAAACTGCCTGGGAAGGTTCTTCTTGAGCAAATGCAAATGTTACTCAATGCAGCTAAGGCAGCTCAATTTAATTCCCATTCTCCCTGTCTTCTTTCCAGCGCTGCGCTCAGAGACGACAAGTTCTAATGGGATGGATGAAGGTATAGAGCTCGGCAGGCAGGCATCGAGCTCCGAGCGGTAAGACCTTTCGAGTAAAGTCGTCGGGACTGAGTCCCGAATGGCATTCTGTTGCCTTTATAGAGAACAGTTGTTTACCAGGACCCATAGTCCAAGGTAATGCACTATATGGAGAATACGGTACCAGTTAGGATCATTTTAAACCCCCCCCATGCAGTATTTTTAATTCATATATTAAATCATATGATGTCTAATAAATCACTGTGTGTGTATTATTTAAAAAAAAATCCTAAATATATTTGTAATAATTTATTTTCCTGAGCCAATGAAATGCACAGTCCAACTGTGTGGGTGTGGGGATAAACATTTGAATATATTTCTACATACAGCCCTGATTGGCTGATAGAGTCGTCTAGAGCCCACCCCTTACACCTTACCCCCACCCCAAAAAAAGGCACATGGTATCCAACCTGTCAGTTGGAGCTGGAGCTGAACCCTGAGGGCTCTATTTTTAACAAATCTAAGGCAATAGTCAATACAAGCATTTCGCTAAACCTGCAATAACATCTGCTAAATATGTGCATAATGATCAATAACATGTGATTTGATCTAAGCACTGGGTGGTAGCGCTGTAGGTTCGGCGGTGTCAGAAATATTTGTGCTTTTTTCATGACCAAACATTATTGGCACAGTGCTGGTGGTGGTGCGAAAATGGCTGTTTTTTGATGAGTAAGGTTGTGGGTGTGTTAGGATTGGCCCCTCACTGGCCAATCAGAATGTTCCCGAGGGCTAAATATGTGGTTGCTTCAAGTTGTGTATTTACGGTTTCAACTCCAATTACAATGTTAGTTTTTTAAACAGCTTACAGAAACAAAATAACAAAATGGAGACCTATCCAATCTTTGCTAAACATGTTAACTTGAACATATTTGTAGTCCACATTGTTCTAAGTAATTGTGTGGCTAAAATATGGAAATATGTGATCCGTTTCACGAAGCTTGGTGTTTGGTGTATGTCGCACGTCCCTATTTCCTAGGAGAGGCATTTTAATGTACTTTTTTAATGTGCTTTTGTGCAGAATTGCCTTCTGGGACATGTGAACCTTCATGTGCCTTAACTTGTTTGGCATCTAGTTTGTTTAGCCACTGAAAAAGACAGGAATCTTCCCAGCCATGATTGGCTGGGAATTGTAACGAACCGGCTCGAAATCCGTAACAGAAAGGGAGATAAAGTGGAGATAAGAAATAACTAAAATATATTTATTAACTGAAGTAAACTATATACAACTAACAATTGTGTGTGTAATCAGTAGTGTAAGTGAGTGGTTGCATGCATAAATGTGATAATGAGGGGTGTTGAAAAGTGTCAAAGCAAGCAAACATAACAGACACAAAAATGTCAAAACCAAAATCAAACAGTGTGTCTGTACATACAGTGCCTTGCGAAAGTATTCGGCCCCCTTGAACTTTGCGACCTTTTGCCACATTTCAGGCTTCAAACATAAAGATATAAAACTGTATTTTTTTGTGAAGAATCAACAACAAGTGGGACACAATCATGAAGTGGAACAACATTTATTGGATATTTCAAACTTTTTTAACAAATCAAAAACTGAAAAATTGGGCGTGCAAAATTATTCAGCCCCCTTAAGTTAATACTTTGTAGCGCCACCTTTTGCTGCGATTATAGCTGTAAGTCGCTTGGGGTATGTCTATCAGTTTTGCACATCGAGAGACTGAAATTTTGTCCCATTCCTCCTTGCAAAACAGCTCGAGCTCAGTGAGGTTGGATGGAGAGCATTTGTGAACAGCAGTTTTCAGTTCTTTCCACAGATTCTCGATTGGATTCAGGTCTGGACTTTGACTTGGCCATTCTAACACCTGGATATGTTTATTTTTGAACCATTCCATTGTAGATTTTGCTTTATGTTTTGGATCATTGTCTTGTTGGAAGACAAATCTCCGTCCCAGTCTCAGGTCTTTTGCAGACTCCATCAGGTTTTCTTCCAGAATGGTCCTGTATTTGGCTCCATCCATCTTCCCATCAATTTTAACCATCTTCCCTGTCCCTGCTGAAGAAAAGCAGGCCCAAACTATGATGCTGCCACCACCATGTTTGACAGTGGGGATGGTGTGTTCAGCTGTGTTGCTTTTACGCCAAACATAACGTTTTGCATTGTTGCCAAAAAGTTCAATTTTGGTTTCATCTGACCAGAGCACAACTTTACTGTCTCATATAGCTGACCAATCAGCCTGCTACCAACTCTTAGTAAACTTTTGAAAAAAATTGGTGTTTGACCACATACAATGCTATTTTACGGTAAACAAATCCAATTGACAACAAAGCTTATAGGGAAGGACATTCAACAAGCACAGCACTTACACAAATGACTGATGATTGGCTGAGAATAATTAGGGCTTGTCACCTAAAACCCTCACAAACTGTGGTGGTGCGGTCTGCACACGGCATCACCGGGGGCAAACTACCTGCCCTCCAGGACACCTACAGCACCCGATGTCACAGGATGGCAAAAAAATTCATCAAGGACAACAACTACCTGAGCCACTGCCTGTTCACCCCGCTAGAAGGCGAGGTCAATACAGGTGCATCAAAGCTGGGACCGAGAGGCTATATCTCAAGGCCTTCAGACTGTTAAACAGCCATCACTACACAGAGAGGCTAATGCCTCACTAACAAATGGATCACTAGTCACTTTATTAATGCCACTTTAATAATGATGTTTACATATCTTGCATTACTCATCTCAAGTGTATATACTGTATTTTATACCATCTATTGCATCCTGCCTACACCGCTCGGTCATTGCTCATCCATATATGTTACATGTACATAGATTTGTGTGTATTAGGTAGTTGTTGTGGAATTGTTAGATTTCTTGTTAGATATTGCTGCACTGTCGGAACTAGAAGCACAAGCATTTCTCTAGCATTCGCAATAACATCTACTAACCATGTGTGTGACCAATACATTTGATTTAATTTTGAATTCCCCTGTGCAGCTGTCTAGGCCCATTACTTTTTTCAATCTTTACTAATGAGTAAAGCCAGTGTCTATGTATGTGGATGACTCGACACTATACACGTCAGCTACTACAGGGACTGAAACGACTGCAACACATAACAAAGAGTTGCAGTTAGTTTCAAAGTGGGTGACTAAGGAATAAGTTAGTCCTAAATATATCCAAAACTAAAATCATTCTATTTGGGACAAATGATTCATGGAACCCTAAAACTCTACTAAACCTCTACTAAACCTCTACTAAACCTCTACTAAATCTTCTAAGAAATAATGTGGAAATTGACCAAGTAGAGGTGACTAAACTGCTTGAATTGTAACCCTGGATTGTAAACTGTCATGGTCAAAGCATACTGATACAACAGTAGCTATAATGGGGAGAAGTTTGACCATATTGAAGCGCTGGTCTACCTTCTTAACAGCACTATCAACAAGGCAGGTCCTACAGGCCCTAGTTTCTACCTTCTTAACAACACTATCAACAAGGCAGGTCCTACAGGTCCTAGTTTCTACCTTCTTAACAACACTATCAACAAGGCAAGTCCTACAGGTCCTAGTTTCTACCTTCTTAACAGCACTATCAACAAGGCAGGTCCTACAGGCCCTAGTTTCTACCTTCTTAACAGCACTATCAACAAGGCAGGTCCTACAGGCCCTAGTTTCTACCTTCTTAACAGCACTATCAACAAGGCAGGTCCTACAGGCCCTAGTTTCTACCTTCTTAACAACACTATCAACAAGGCAGGTCCTACAGGTCCTAGTTTCTACCTTCTTAACAACACTATCAACATGGCAGGTCCTACAGGCCCTAGTTTCTACCTTCTTAACAACACTATAAACAAGGCAGGTCCTACAGGCCCTAGTTTCTACCTTCTTAACAACACTATAAACAAGGCAGGTCCTACAGGCCCTAGTTTTGTCTCACCTGGACTGCTGTTCAGTCGTGTGGTCAGGTGCTGCAAAAAGGGACTTAAGAAAATTGCAATTGGCTCAGAACAGTGCAGCACAGCTGGCCCTTGGATGTACACAGAGAGCTAATATTAATAATATGCATGTCGATCTCTCCTGGCTCAAAGTGGAGGAGAGATTAAAACCTCTTACTTCTACCCCCTCCTTTTTTGAAAATTCTGTTAAAAATCGCGCAACTTTTCAGCGTCCTGCTACTCATGCCAGGAATATAGTATATGCATATGATTAGTATGTGTGGATAGAAAACACTCTGAAGTTTATAAAACTGGTTAAATCACGGCTGTGACTATAACAGATCGTGTGTTTCATTGAAAAACGCAAGAAAAACTGCTCTCTGAAAGCAAAAAATAATTTCCATAAGTCACTTCCACCAGTTGTTAAAAGAGAACAGAATTTAATGGGAATCTGCCTGCAATTCATACAAATTCCGCACGATGGCGCCATTGTCCTAATTTTCAATTGAATTAATTGTTGGAAAATCCTTCTGTCTGACCTCCATTTTCCCAGTCTTCACCCGGATGCAGTTGAGGGAGAGATCAGACGGCATTGTTTTTGAAGTGAAGACCTATTGAAGAGACATCGCCCTGTAATCATTTTGATAGATTATAAACGTTTACTAATACCTAAAGTTGGATTACAAAAGGATTTCGAAGTGTTTTGTGAAAGTTTATCGTCGACTTTTTTAATTTTAAAAAATTACGCAGCGTTTAAAAACGATGATTTTTTCTGAATGACACAACTTCCATACAAAGCTATTTTGGGTATATATGGACCGATTTAAACGAAAAAAAGACCCAATAGTGATGTTTATGGGGCATATAGGAGTGCCAAGAAAGAAGCTCGTCTAAGGTAATGAATGTTTTATATTTTATTTCTGCGTTTTGGGTAGCGCCGGCTATCGCAAAATCTGTTGTTTACGTGTCGAGCTGGCATTTTGGGGGGTGCATGCTATCAGATAATAGCTTCTGATGCTTTCGCCGAAAAGCATTTTAAAAATCTGACTTGCTGGCTAGGTTCACAACGAGTGTAGCTTTAATTCAATACCCTGCTTGTGAATTTTGATCAAAGATTGAGTTGTAACGAGTACATTTAGCATTTAGCGTAGCGCATTTGCATTTCCAGGGGCATACTTGGGACGTCTGCGTGTCAAGTATTCTCAAGAAGTTAACTTCATCACTACTTGTATTAGTGAGAAGTATTGACACATTGAATGCACAGAGCTGTCTGTTTGAACTACTGACGCACAGCTCGAACACCCATGCATACCCCACAAGACATGTCACCAGAGGTCTCTTCACAGTCCCCAAGTCCATAACAGACTATGGGAGGCACACAGTACTACATAGAGCCATTACTACATGGAACTCTATTCCACATCAAGTAACTGAAGCAGCAGTAAAATTAGATTTAAAAAACTGAAAAAAACCTGGAACAGCGGGGACTGTGAAGCAACACAAACATTGGCACACACATGTGTGCCTCCCATAGTCTGTTCTGGACTTGGGGACTGTGAAGAGACCTCTAGTAGTTTACTATCCATTAGTCAGCCCCTCTAACAGTTTACTATCCATTAGTCAGCCCCTCTAACAGTTTACTATCCATTAGTCAGCCCCTCTAAGAGTTTACTATCCATTAGTCAGCCCCTCTAACAGTTTACTATCCATTAGTCAGCCCCTCTAACAGTTTACTATCCATTAGTCAGCCCCTCTAACAGTTTACTCTCCATTAGTCAGCCCCTCTAACAGTTTACTCTCCATTAGTCAGCCCCTCTAACAGTTTACTCTCCATTAGTCAGCCCCTCTAACAGTTTACTATCCATTAGTCAGCCCCTCTGCTAACAGTTTACGATACATTAGTCAGCCCCTCTAACAGTTTACTATCCATTAGTCAGCCCCTCTAACAGTTTACTATCCATTAGTCAGCCCCTCTAACGGTTTACTATCCATTAGTCAGCCCCTCTAACAGTTTACTATCCATTAGTCAGCCCCTCTAACAGTTTACTCTCCATTAGTCAGCCCCTCTAACAGTTTACTATCCATTAGTCAGCCCATCTGCTAACAGTTTACTATCCATTAGTCAGCCCCTCTAACAGTTTACTCTCCATTAGTCAGCCCATCTGCTAACAGTTTACTATCCATTAGTCAGCCCCTCTAACAGTTTACTCTCCATTAGTCAGCCCCTCTAACAGTTTACTCTCCATTAGTCAGCCCCTCTAACAGTTTACTCTCCATTAGTCAGCCCCTCTAACAGTTTACTATCCATTAGTCAGCCCATCTGCTAACAGTTTACTATCCATTAGTCAGCCCCTCTAACAGTTTACTATCCATTAGTCAGCCCCTCTAACGGTTTACTATCCATTAGTCAGCCCCTCTAACAGTTTACTATCCATTAGTCAGCCCCTCTAACAGTTTACTCTCCATTAGTCAGCCCCTCTAACAGTTTACTCTCCATTAGTCAGCCCCTCTAACGGTTTACTATCCATTAGTCAGCCCCTCTAACAGTTTACTATCCATTAGTCAGCCCCTCTAACAGTTTACTATCCATTAGTCAGCCCCTCTAACAGTTTACTATCCATTAGTCAGCCCCTCTGCTAACAGTTTACTATCCATTAGTCAGCCCCTCTGCTAACAGTTTACTCTCCGGTAGTCAGCACCTCTGCTAACTGTTTACTATCAGTTAGTCAGCAACTCCGCTAACTTTTTTGAGTGTGCGTCAGCTCATGTTTTTCACTAGACTATAATCTTCAGTACCATCACATAATTTTGCTAACTAAACTTTGTGATAATAATGGAGATAAGTCATAAAAAATGTTGTAATGAGCAACACTTGAATCACGCATGTTGTTATCTTCTTTGTTGTTGTAAGTAAATAAAAGAAACCAGATGAAAGGCTGTTGTCATTCTTCATAAATTCTCTTATCAGTCATTTACTTAAGAAAATAAACAGATGGCAAAAAAAAAGGTTATAATGAAGGTACAATTCGTGGCAATGCGTTTGTTTTACTCTGGAAAAAATAACTATTTTCACAGTAAAAGACCTTTCTATTAAGTTTCCAAATCAAGAACAAAAATCAAAATCAACTTGTTTTAGTGACTGATGGTACTTAGAATCGTGATCGGAAACTTTCTTATCCGGATACTAGGACTGAACACACATCTGTACCACAGCAAATTACAGAAAAGCATTAAGTCTTTCATATGATCAGGAAAGATATATACAAGTAATACTATATTTTGAATCCCACCGTACCTTCTCCGCTATGCGATCTGGTTTCCCTAGCTGTTCACGGGTAGAGCTAGTCATGGGTGCACCTCAGCCACGCTCAAAGTCCTAAACAATATCATAACCTCCATTGATAAAAGACAGTACTGTGCAGCCGTATTCGTCGACCTGGCCAAGGTTTTCGACTCTGTCAATCACCGCATTCTTTTCGGCAGACTAAAAAGCCTTGGTTTCTCTAATGACTGCCTCGCCCGGTTCACCAAATACTTCTCAGATAGTTCAGTGTGTCAAATCGGAGGGCCTGTTGTCCGGACCTCTGGCAGTCTCTGTGGGGGTGCAACAGGGTTCAATTCTCGGGCTGACTCTTTTCTCTGTATACATCAATGATGTCGCTCCTCCTGCGGGTGATTCTTTGATCCACCTCTATGCAGACAAAATTATTCTGTATACATCTGGCCCTTCTTTGGACACTGTGTTAACAAACCCCCAAACAGCTTCAATGCCATACAACACTCATTCAGTGGCCTCCAACTGCTCTTAAATGCTAGTTAAACTAAATGCATGCTCTACAACCGATCGCAGCCCGCACCCACCCGCCCGACCAGCATCAATGCTCGGGACGGTTCTGACTTAGAATATGTGGACAAATACAAATACCAAGGTGTCTGGCTAGACTGTAAACTCTCCATCCAGACTGACAATAAGCATCTCCAATCCAAAATCCTATTTTGTAACAAGCCTCCTTCACTCATGCTGCCAAACATGCCCTCATACAACTGACTATCCTACCTATCCTTGACTTCTGCGATGTCATTTACCAAATCGCCTCCAACACCATACTCAACCAATTGGATGTAGTCTATCTCAGTGCCATCTGTTTTGTCACCAAAGCCCCATATGCTACCCACCACTGAGACATGTATGCTCTCGTTGGCTGGTCCTCGCTTCATACTCGTCGCCAAACCACCTGGCTCCAGGCCATCTATAAGGCTTTGCTAGGTGAAGCTCCGCCTTATCTCAGCTCAGTGGTCACCATAGCAAAACCCACCCATAGCACGCGCTCCAGCAGGTATATTTTGCTGGTCATCCCCAAAGCCAACACCCCCTTTGGCCGCCTTTCCTTCCAGTTCTCTGCTGCCAATGACTGGAACGAATTGCAAAAATCACTGAAGTTGGAGACATATCTCCCTTACAAACTTTAAGCATCAGCTGTCACAGCCCATCTGTAAATTACCCACCCAACCAACTACCTACCTCATTCCATATTTGTTTTGTTTTTCTGCAAATCACTATTTTTAATTGCACATCCTCATCTACACGTCTATCACTCCACTGTTAATTGCTAAATTCTAATTACTTCACCACTATGGCCTATTTATTGCCTCCTCTCCTACCTTCATATGCACACACTGTATACAGATTTTTCTATTGTGTTATTGACTGTCCCATGTGTAACTCTGTGCAGATGTTTTTGTCACACTGCTTTGCTTCAACTTCACCAGGTTGCAGTTGTTTAATTAGGGATAGGGGCCAGTATTTTCACGTCTGGATGAAAAGAGTGTCCAATGTAAACTGCCTGCTACTCAGGCCCAGAAGCTAGGATGTGAATATAATTGGTAGATTTGGATAGAAAACACTCTAACGTTTCTAAAACTGTTAAAATAATGTCTGTGAGTATAACAGAACTGATTTGGCAGGCAAAACCCCAAGGACAAACTATCCAGGGGGAAAGAAATGTAGGTATTTCCCATTAGATTTCTATTGAAAGCCCTACTTAATAGGATCCTGGTTGCAGTTCCTATGGCTTCCACTAGATGTCAACATTCTTTAAAAATTGGTTGATGTTTTGCTTTTGAGAAATGGAGAAGTACGGCTGTTCTTTGGAAGTGTCACTCCAGATGGATTCTACTGTTTGGTGCACATGAACTGGAACGCGCTTCACGTTGTTTTCATCCGGTATTGAACACAGTATATTCCGTCTTAAATTTGATCAATTATTTACATATTAGGATACCTTAGGTTGGATTAGGAATGTTGTTTGAAATGTTTGGACCAAGTTGGGCGAGTTGGAACCGGTGTATTTCTGAATCAAACTCGCCAAATAAATGGACATTTTGGGGATATAAAGAAGGACATTATCGAACACAAGGACCATTTGGGGTGTTTCTGGGACATTTTGGAGTGCCAACAGAAGAAGATCTTCAAAGGTAAGGCATTTATTATATCGTTATTTCTGACTTTTGTGTCACCACCTGCCTAGTTGAAAATGATTTTCATGTGTTTGTATGTGGGGCGCTGTCCTCAGATAATCCCATGGTCTGCTAAAGCCTTTTTGAAATCTGACACTGCATCTGGATTAACAAGAAGTTAAGCTTTATTTTGATATATTACAGTTATATTTTCGGTTATCTTGAATATTGATATTTCTGTACTTTAAATTTGGCGTTCTTTAATTTTGCTGGATGTTGTCAAATCAATCCCGGTAACGGGATTGGCACGGGAAGGGATAACTAATAGGCTAGCAGAATAGAACACCTGTTTATGCGAGGTGCAGAGTGGAACACCTGTTTAGGAGAGGTGCTGGCTAGCAGAGTAGAACACTGGTTTAGGAGAGGTGCTGGCTAGCGGAGTAGAACACCTGTTTAGGAGAGGTGCTGGGTAGTAGAGTAGAACACCGGTTTAATTAAGAGAGGTGCTGGTGGTAGAGTAGAACACTTAAACAAGAATAGGATATCCTCACTCTAGGAGATCCTCACTCTAGGAGCTCAGATGCAATCATTTATTTATCCAGAGTAGAATGACAAACAGTATGTGTCGCTAGTTTATATTGTGTCAAAGGACACGTGTCTGTAATAATGATCCAATGACCCGGTGAGGCCTGATACCATTGGTAAATTTACAGTGTGGCAGACCAGGGGGTTTGAGCAAGACATTAACACAGATCAAACGTGTCATATCTCAGTTTTAAATGTGTTTATTAAAACAATTTTAAAAAAGAGAAGGAATTGTTCTCCTCCAGGAGACCTCTTCCAAGTTTCCGTCTTCTGGGCCCTGGGGAACACGGTCTCCTCTGGGGTAGAACACCGATCCCCTTTGTTCTAGCAACCTCTCACCACCCCCAACCCTCCTGTGTGCTGCCCTCCTGGCAGGTTTCTGGGCCCTGTACGGCTGGTGAGCAATCGGCTCCTTTATTACTCACTAAGCCTCAGTCAGCTCCAGTTAGTCTTGGCCGGAGGACCCGTCGATGACCTTGCAAGTCCGGCAGAGGGAGCCACCGCCGTGTGATGTAGTCTCCGTCTGTCACCTCGATGAGTCACCAGGCCTCTGTCTCCCCCTGGTGGTCTGTGGTTGTAAATAAAACCTATAAAAAACAAGAATGGATGATATGATGATAGATACAATTTGGCTGCATAGGCCTACAAAATCACAAGAATGGCTTCAGATCAAAGTCTACGTTGAGACTAAAGGGAGCAAGGCTCTTTAAATTAGAGATCCAGGCAGCCTAAGGAGGGTGGCATGTTCGATACCTTTATAACGAAGGTACAACATTGTGTGGTTCGCTTCCAAAAAGGGGTCTGCAACTGGATACGGCAATTTTTTGCAACTTATTGTGCTAAGATGCTCGGAGATTCGTACTTTTAATTTGTGCTTCGTTTCACCCACATCATTTTTACCACAATGACAAGTTATAAGATAAATAACTGCCTTAGTGGAGCACGTGATAACACCTTTGATTGGGATCTGTTAGAAGTATTTACTTTTTTACTCAAGTGCCATGACATTGAGCGCAGCCATTACACTTGTAGGTTCCATCCGGCAGAGGCGCAAATCGAAGTTGTGCAGGAGTATATTGTGGTGGTAAATCAGTGGTTACCAATTGATCTCTGAGATTTCTGCCCAGCGACCAAGGGAGGGTCCGCAAACACATTACCGATACTGTCATCGGATCATAGAATGTGCCAATGTTAGTGAACCATTCCCTTAATTTGTTCAGATTACTTTGAATTGCGAGTAGTTAGAACGCAAGACTGTACTTGAAAGAGATCATGTCTCGATTTGTTTTGGATTTTCTCAGTATTCATCTGACCATTTTTCTACCCCCTCTCCTTGAATTGTCTTTGCATCTCAGCCATATTTCTGTCGAATTCTTTTGATTCGACAGAATTGGCTGTAGGGCAAAACTGTTTTTCAAGGGAAGCGGGTGACAGCTATCAGCCCTCAACAAACTGTTACGATCAGTAGGTTTCCTGTAAGAGTGTAGAGCAAAATCAGAAGATCAAGGAAAATGATTTGACGTGTGTCAGATTGAATAGTAAATCTCAGGTGCTCAGAACAAGAGTTAAGAAAAGCATGGAACGCCTGGAGCTGTTTTACATCACCCCTCCATAGAACAAAAAATATCATCAATATACCGTTTCCAAATAATAATGTTAGGCAAGAAAATGTTTGAGTATTGACTGTTTCTCCATGTAACACACATACAAATTAGCATAGTTAGGTGCCATAGGGGTTCCCATAGCAGTACCCTTCGTCTGAATAAAGAAATCATTTAGAAACATGAAATAGTTCATTAGGGGTCAATTTGCAGAAAAAAATGTACCATGGCTTCAGTAACGAGATCATACTGCTGGTGTCCTTTACAAAGGAGGTGTGCATGTTCTGCAAGTGGTCTAATAAAAGAGTCAACAAAAGATAGAGGGGCCGTAACTGCATCAATGCCCGCTACAATTTGTTTGATTTATTTCACCTTTATTTAACCAGATAGGCAAGTTGAGAAGAAGTTCTCATTTACAATTGCGACCTGGCCAAACAACAACACAGAGCTACACATAAACAGAGTCAATAACAAAATAGGAAAGGCAATAAAAAGGCCATAGTGGCGAAATAATTACAATTTAGCATTACCACTGGAGTGATAGATGATGATGTGCAAGTAGAGATACTGGGGTGAAAAAAGAGCAAAGAAAAAAAAAATAGACAAAAGATCTAACTGGTCTGCCATAATGTAATAGAGACAGTAGATCTAGCTGGTCTGCCATAATGTAATAGAGACAGTAGATCTAGCTGGTCTGCCATAATGTAATAGAGACAGTAGATCTAGCTGGTCTGCCATAATGTAATAGAGACAGTAGATCTAGCTGGTCTGATTACCACTGGAGTGATAGATGATGATGTGCAAGTAGAGATACTGGGGTGAAAAAAGAGCAAAGAAAAAAAAAATAGACAAAAGATCTAACTGGTCTGCCATAATGTAATAGAGACAGTAGATCTAGCTGGTCTGCCATAATGTAATAGAGACAGTAGATCTAGCTGGTCTGCCATAATGTAATAGAGACAGTAGATCTAGCTGGTCTGCCATAATGTAATAGAGACAGTAGATCTAGCTGGTCTGTCATAATGTAATAGAGACAGTAGATCTAGCTGGTCTGCCATAATGTAATAGAGACAGTAGATCTAGCTGGTCTGTCATAATATATTAGAGACAGTAGATCTAGCTGGTCTGTCATAATGTAATTGAGACAGTAGATCTAGCTGGTCTGCCATAATGTAATAGAGACAGTAGATCTAGCTGGTCTGTCATAATGTAATAGAGACAGTAGATCTAGCTGGTCTGCCATAATGTAATAGTGACAGTAGATCTAGCTAGTCTGCCATAATGTAATAGAGACAGTAGATCTAGCTGGTCTGTCATAATATAATAGAGACAGTAGATCTAGCTGGTCTGTCATATAATAGTGACAGTAGATCTAGCTGGTCTGCCATAATGTAATAGTGACAGTAGATCTAGCTAGTCTGCCATAATGTAATTGAGACAGTAGATCTAGCTGGTCTGTCATAATATAATAGAGACAGTAGATCTAGCTGGTCTGTCATAATATAAAAGAGGCAGTAGATCTAGCTGGTCTGTCAATATGAAAGAGGCAGTAGATCTAGCTGGTCTGTCATAATATAATATAGACAGTAGATCTAGCTGGTCTGTCATAATGTAATTGAGACAGTAGATCTAGCTTGTCTGTCATAATATAATAGAGACAGAAGATCTAGCTGGTCTGTCATAATGTAATTGAGACAGTACATCTAGCTGGTCTGCCATAATGTAATTGAGACAGAAGATCTAGCTGGTCTGCCATAATGTAATTGAGACAGTAGATCTAGCTGGTCTGTCATAATGTAATTGAGACAGTAGATATAGCTGGTCTGTCATAATATAATAGAGGCAGTAGATATAGCTGGTCTGCCATAATGTAATTCAGACAGTAGATCTAGCTGGTCTGTCATAATATAATAGAGACAGTAGATCTAGCTGGTCTGTCATAATATAATAGAGGCAGTAGATCTAGCTGGTTTGTCATAATATAAAAGAGGCAGTAGGTCTAGCTGGTCTGTCATAAAATAACATAGGCAGTAGATGTAGCTGGTCTGCCAGAATGTAATTTAGACAGTAGATCTAGCTGGTCTGTCATAATATAATAGAGACAGTAGATCTAGCTGGTCTGCCATAATGTAATAGAGACAGTAGATCTAGCTGGTCTGTCATAATGTAATAGAGACAGTAGATCTAGCTGGTCTGCCATAATGTAATAGTGACAGTAGATCTAGCTAGTCTGCCATAATGTAATAGAGACAGTAGATCTAGCTGGTCTGTCATAATATAATAGAGACAGTAGATCTAGCTGGTCTGTCATATAATAGAGACAGTAGATCTAGCTGGTCTGCCATAATGTAATAGAGACAGTAGATCTTGCTGGTCTGTCATAATGTAATTGAGACAGTAGATCGAGCTGGTTTGTCATAATATAAAGAGGCAGCACATCTAGCTGGTCTGTCATAATATAATAGAGAAACTAGATATAGCTGGTCTGTCATAATATACTAGAGACAGTCGATCTAGCTAGTCTGTCATAATATAAAGAGGCAGTAGATCTAGCTGGTCTGTCATAATATAAGAGATAGTAGATATAGCTGGTCTGTCATAATATAATAGAGACAGTAGATATAGCTGGTCTGCCATAATGTAATTCAGACAGTAGATCTAGCTGGTCTGTCATAATATAATAGAGACAGTAGATCTAGCTGGTCTGTCACAATATAATAGAGACAGTAGATATAGCTGGTCTGTCATAATATAATAGAGACAGTAGATCTAGCTGGTGTGTCATAATATAAAACAGGTAGTAGATGTAGCTGGTCTGCCATAATGTAATTCAGACAGTAGATCGAGCTGGTCTGTCATAATGTAATAGAGACAGTAGATCTAGCTGGTCTGTCATAATATAAAAGAGGCAGTATATCTAGCTGGTCTGTCATAATATAATAGAGACAGAAGAGCTAGCTGGTCTGTCATAATATAATAGAGACAGTAGATCTAGCTGGTGTGCCATAATGTAATTGAGACAGTAGATCTAGCTGGTCTGCCATAATGTAATTGAGACAGAATATCTAGCTGGTCTGCCATAATGTAATTGAGACAGTAGATCTAGCTGGTCTGTCATAATGTAAATGAGACATTAGATCTAGCTGGTCTGTCATAATATAATAGAGACAGAAGATCTAGCTTGTCTGTGATAATATAATAGAGACAGTAGATCTAGCTGGTTTGTCATAAAATAAAAGAGGCAGTAGATCTAGCTGTTCTGTCATAATATAATAGAGACAGTAGATCTTGCTGGTCTGTCATTATATAAAGATGCAGCAGATCTAGCTGGTCTGTTATAATATATTAGAGACAGTAGATCTAGCTGGTCTGTCATAATATAATCGAGACAGTAGATCTAGCTGGTCTGTCATAATATAATCGAGACAGTAGATCTAGCTGGTCTGTCAGAATATAATAGAGACAGTAGATATAGCTGGTCTGCCATAATGTAATTCAGACAGTAGATCTAGCTGGTCTGTTATAATATAAAAGAGGCAGTAGATCTAGCTGGTCTGTCGTAATATGAAAGAGGCAGTAGATCTAGCTGGTCTGTCATAATATAATAGAGACAGTAGATCTAGCTGGTCTGTCATAATATAATAGAGACAGAAGATCTAGCTGGTCTGTAATAATATAATATAGACAGTAGATCTAGCTGGTCTGCCATAATGTAATTGAGACAGTAGATCTAGCTGGTCTGCCATAATGTAATTGAGACAGAAGATCTAGCTGGTCTGTCATAATATAATAGAGACAGTAGATCTAGCTGGTCTGTCATAATATAAAAGAGGCAGTAGATCTAGCTGGTCTGTCATAATATGAAAGATGCAGTAGATCTAGCTTGTCTGTCATAATATAATAGAGACAGATGATCTAGCTGGTCTGTCATAATGTAATTGAGACAGTAGATCTAGCTGGTCTGCCATAATGTAATTGAGACAGAAGATCTAGCTGGTCTAACATAATGTAATTGAGACAGTAGATCTAGCTGGTCTGTCATAATATAATAGAGACAGTAGATCTAGCTGGTCTGCCATAATGTAATTGAGACAGTAGATCTAGCTGGTCTGTCATAATGTAATTGAGACAGAAGACCTAGCTTGTCTGTCATAATATAATAGAGACATAAGATCTAGCTGGTCTGTCATAATATAATAGAGACAGAAGATCTAGCTGGTCTGTCATAATATAATAGAGACAGTAGATCTAGCTGGTCTGTCATAATATAATAGAGACAGTAGATCTAGCTGGTCTGTCATAATATAAAAGAGGCAGTAGATCTAGCTGGTCTGTCAATATGAAAGAGGCAGTAGATCTAGCTGGTCTGTCATAATATAATATAGACAGTAGATCTAGCTGGTCTGTCATAATGTAATTGAGACAGTAGATCTAGCTTGTCTGTCATAATATAATAGAGACAGAAGATCTAGCTGGTCTGTCATAATGTAATTGAGACAGTACATCTAGCTGGTCTGCCATAATGTAATTGAGACAGAAGATCTAGCTGGTCTGCCATAATGTAATTGAGACAGTAGATCTAGCTGGTCTGTCATAATGTAATTGAGACAGTAGATATAGCCGGTCTGTCATAATATAATAGAGGCAGTAGATATAGCTGGTCTGCCATAATGTAATTCAGACAGTAGATCTAGCTGGTCTGTCATAATATAATAGAGACAGTAGATCTAGCTGGTCTGTCATAATATAATAGAGACAGTAGATCTAGCTGGTCTGTCATAATATAATAGAGATAGTAGATCTAGCTGGTCTGTCATAATATAATAGAGACAGTAGATCTAGCTGGTCTGTCATAATATAATAGAGACAGTAGATCTAGCTGGTCTGTCATAATATAATAGAGACAGAAGATCTAGCTGGTCTGTCATAATGTAATTGAGACAGTAGATCTAGCTGGTCTGCCATAATGTAATTGAGACCGAAGATCTAGCTGGTCTGTCATAATATACTAGAGACAGTAGATCTAGCTGGTCTGTCATAATATAAAGAGGCAGTAGATCTAGCTGGTCTGTCATAATGTAATAGAGACAGTAGATCTAGCTGGTTTGTCATAACATAAAAGAGGCAGTAGATCTAGCTGGTCTGTCATAATGTAATTGAGACAGTAGATCTAGCTGGTCTGCCATAATGTAATTGAGACAGAAGATCTAGCTGGTCCGTCATAATGTAATTGAGACAGAAGACCTAGCTTGTCTGTCATAATATAATAGAGACATAAGATCTAGCTGGTTTGCCATAATATAAAAGAGGCAGTAGATCTAGCTGGTCTGTCATAATATAATTGAGACAGTAGATCTAGCTGGTCTGTCATAATGTAAATGAGACAGTAGATCTAGCTGGTCTGTCATAATATAATAGAGACAGAAGATCTAGCTGGTTTGCCATAATGTAATTGAGACAGTAGATCTAGCTGGTCTGTCATAATATAATAGAGACAGTAGATCTAGCTGGTTTGTCATAATATAAAAGAGGCAGTAGGTCTAGCTGGTCTGTCATAAAATAACATAGGCAGTAGATGTAGCTGGTCTGCCAGAATGTAATTTAGACAGTAGATCTAGCTGGTCTGTCATAATATAATAGAGACAGTAGATCTAGATTGTCTGTCATAATATAATAGAGACAGAAGATCTAGCTGGTCTGTCATAATGTAATTGAGACAGTAGATCTAGCTGGTCTGCCATAATGTAATTGAGACAGTAGATCTAGCTGGTCTGCCATAATGTAATAGAGACAGTAGATCTAGCTGGTCTGTCATAATGTAATAGAGACAGTAGATCTAGCTGGTCTGCCATAATGTAATAGTGACAGTAGATCTAGCTAGTCTGCCATAATGTAATAGAGACAGTAGATCTAGCTGGTCTGTCATAATATAATAGAGACAGTAGATCTAGCTGGTCTGTCATATAATAGAGACAGTAGATCTAGCTGGTCTGCCATAATGTAATTGAGACAGTAGATCTTGCTGGTCTGTCATAATGTAATTGAGACAGTAGATCGAGCTGGTTTGTCATAATATAAAGAGGCAGCACATCTAGCTGGTCTGTCATAATATAATAGAGAAACTAGATATAGCTGGTCTGTCATAATATACTAGAGACAGTCGATCTAGCTAGTCTGTCATAATATAAAGAGGCAGTAGATCTAGCTGGTCTGTCATAATATAAGAGATAGTAGATATAGCTGGTCTGTCATAATATAATAGAGACAGTAGATATAGCTGGTCTGCCATAATGTAATTCAGACAGTAGATCTAGCTGGTCTGTCATAATATAATAGAGACAGTAGATCTAGCTGGTCTGTCGTAATATGAAAGAGGCAGTAGATCTAGCTGGTCTGTCATAATATAATTGAGACAGTAGATCTAGCTGGTCTGTCATAATATAACATAGGCAGTAGATGTAGCTGGTCTGCCAGAATGTAATTTAGACAGTAGATCTAGATTGTCTGTCATAATATAATAGAGACAGTAGATCTAGCTGGTCTGTCAGAATATAATAGAGACAGTAGATATAGCTGGTCTGCCATAATGTAATTCAGACAGTAGATCTAGCTGGTCTGTTATAATATAAAAGAGGCAGTAGATCTAGCTGGTCTGTCGTAATATGAAAGAGGCAGTAGATCTAGCTGGTCTGTCATAATATAATAGAGACAGTAGATCTAGCTGGTCTGTCATAATATAATAGAGACAGAAGATCTAGCTGGTCTGTAATAATATAATATAGACAGTAGATCTAGCTGGTCTGCCATAATGTAATTGAGACAGTAGATCTAGCTGGTCTGCCATAATGTAATTGAGACAGAAGATCTAGCTGGTCTGTCATAATATAATAGAGACAGTAGATCTAGCTGGTCTGTCATAATATAAAAGAGGCAGTAGATCTAGCTGGTCTGTCATAATATGAAAGATGCAGTAGATCTAGCTTGTCTGTCATAATATAATAGAGACAGATGATCTAGCTGGTCTGTCATAATGTAATTGAGACAGTAGATCTAGCTGGTCTGCCATAATGTAATTGAGACAGAAGATCTAGCTGGTCTAACATAATGTAATTGAGACAGTAGATCTAGCTGGTCTGTCATAATATAATAGAGACAGTAGATCTAGCTGGTCTGCCATAATGTAATTGAGACAGTAGATCTAGCTGGTCTGTCATAATGTAATTGAGACAGAAGACCTAGCTTGTCTGTCATAATATAATAGAGACATAAGATCTAGCTGGTCTGTCATAATATAATAGAGACAGAAGATCTAGCTGGTCTGTCATAATATAATAGAGACAGTAGATCTAGCTGGTCTGTCATAATATAATAGAGACAGTAGATCTAGCTGGTCTGTCATAATATAAAAGAGGCAGTAGATCTAGCTGGTCTGTCAATATGAAAGAGGCAGTAGATCTAGCTGGTCTGTCATAATATAATATAGACAGTAGATCTAGCTGGTCTGTCATAATGTAATTGAGACAGTAGATCTAGCTTGTCTGTCATAATATAATAGAGACAGAAGATCTAGCTGGTCTGTCATAATGTAATTGAGACAGTACATCTAGCTGGTCTGCCATAATGTAATTGAGACAGAAGATCTAGCTGGTCTGCCATAATGTAATTGAGACAGTAGATCTAGCTGGTCTGTCATAATGTAATTGAGACAGTAGATATAGCCGGTCTGTCATAATATAATAGAGGCAGTAGATATAGCTGGTCTGCCATAATGTAATTCAGACAGTAGATCTAGCTGGTCTGTCATAATATAATAGAGACAGTAGATCTAGCTGGTCTGTCATAATATAATAGAGACAGTAGATCTAGCTGGTCTGTCATAATATAATAGAGATAGTAGATCTAGCTGGTCTGTCATAATATAATAGAGACAGTAGATCTAGCTGGTCTGTCATAATATAATAGAGACAGTAGATCTAGCTGGTCTGTCATAATATAATAGAGACAGAAGATCTAGCTGGTCTGTCATAATGTAATTGAGACAGTAGATCTAGCTGGTCTGCCATAATGTAATTGAGACCGAAGATCTAGCTGGTCTGTCATAATATACTAGAGACAGTAGATCTAGCTGGTCTGTCATAATATAAAGAGGCAGTAGATCTAGCTGGTCTGTCATAATGTAATAGAGACAGTAGATCTAGCTGGTTTGTCATAACATAAAAGAGGCAGTAGATCTAGCTGGTCTGTCATAATGTAATTGAGACAGTAGATCTAGCTGGTCTGCCATAATGTAATTGAGACAGAAGATCTAGCTGGTCCGTCATAATGTAATTGAGACAGAAGACCTAGCTTGTCTGTCATAATATAATAGAGACATAAGATCTAGCTGGTTTGCCATAATATAAAAGAGGCAGTAGATCTAGCTGGTCTGTCATAATATAATTGAGACAGTAGATCTAGCTGGTCTGTCATAATGTAAATGAGACAGTAGATCTAGCTGGTCTGTCATAATATAATAGAGACAGAAGATCTAGCTGGTTTGCCATAATGTAATTGAGACAGTAGATCTAGCTGGTCTGTCATAATATAATAGAGACAGTAGATCTAGCTGGTTTGTCATAATATAAAAGAGGCAGTAGGTCTAGCTGGTCTGTCATAAAATAACATAGGCAGTAGATGTAGCTGGTCTGCCAGAATGTAATTTAGACAGTAGATCTAGCTGGTCTGTCATAATATAATAGAGACAGTAGATCTAGATTGTCTGTCATAATATAATAGAGACAGAAGATCTAGCTGGTCTGTCATAATGTAATTGAGACAGTAGATCTAGCTGGTCTGCCATAATGTAATTGAGACAGTAGATCTAGCTGGTCTGCCATAATGTAATAGAGACAGTAGATCTAGCTGGTCTGTCATAATGTAATAGAGACAGTAGATCTAGCTGGTCTGCCATAATGTAATAGTGACAGTAGATCTAGCTAGTCTGCCATAATGTAATAGAGACAGTAGATCTAGCTGGTCTGTCATAATATAATAGAGACAGTAGATCTAGCTGGTCTGTCATATAATAGAGACAGTAGATCTAGCTGGTCTGCCATAATGTAATTGAGACAGTAGATCTTGCTGGTCTGTCATAATGTAATTGAGACAGTAGATCGAGCTGGTTTGTCATAATATAAAGAGGCAGCACATCTAGCTGGTCTGTCATAATATAATAGAGAAACTAGATATAGCTGGTCTGTCATAATATACTAGAGACAGTCGATCTAGCTAGTCTGTCATAATATAAAGAGGCAGTAGATCTAGCTGGTCTGTCATAATATAAGAGATAGTAGATATAGCTGGTCTGTCATAATATAATAGAGACAGTAGATATAGCTGGTCTGCCATAATGTAATTCAGACAGTAGATCTAGCTGGTCTGTCATAATATAATAGAGACAGTAGATCTAGCTGGTCTGTCGTAATATGAAAGAGGCAGTAGATCTAGCTGGTCTGTCATAATATAATTGAGACAGTAGATCTAGCTGGTCTGTCATAATATAACATAGGCAGTAGATGTAGCTGGTCTGCCAGAATGTAATTTAGACAGTAGATCTAGATTGTCTGTCATAATATAATAGAGACAGAAGATCTAGCTGGTCTGTCATAATGTAATTGAGACAGTAGATCTAGCTGGTCTGCCATAATGTAATTGAGACCGAAGATCTAGCTGGTCTGTCATAATATACTAGAGACAGTAGATCTAGCTGGTCTGTCATAATATACTAGAGACAGTAGATCTAGCTGGTCTGTCATAATATAAAGATGCAGCAGATCTAGCTGGTCTGTCATAATATAATAGAAACAGAAGATCTAGCTGGTCTGTCATAATATAATATAGACAGTAGATCTAGCTGGTCTGCCATAATGTAATTGAGACAGTATATGTAGCTGGTCTGCCATAATGTAATTGAGACAGAAGATCTAGCTGGTCTGTCATAATATAATAGAGACAGTAGATCTAGCTGGTCTGTCATAATATAATAGAGACAGAAGATCTAGCTGGTCTGTAATAATATAATATAGACAGTAGATCTAGCTGGTCTGCCATAATGTAATTGAGACAGTAGATCTAGCTGGTCTGCCATAATGTAATTGAGACAGAAGATCTAGCTGGTCTGTCATAATATAATAGAGACAGTAGATCTAGCTGGTCTGTCATAATATAAAAGAGGCAGTAGATCTAGCTGGTCTGTCATAATATGAAAGATGCAGTAGATCTAGCTTGTCTGTCATAATATAATAGAGACAGATGATCTAGCTGGTCTGTCATAATGTAATTGAGACAGTAGATCTAGCTGGTCTGCCATAATGTAATTGAGACAGAAGATCTAGCTGGTCTAACATAATGTAATTGAGACAGTAGATCTAGCTGGTCTGTCATAATATAATAGAGACAGTAGATCTAGCTGGTCTGCCATAATGTAATTGAGACAGTAGATCTAGCTGGTCTGTCATAATGTAATTGAGACAGAAGACCTAGCTTGTCTGTCATAATATAATAGAGACATAAGATCTAGCTGGTCTGTCATAATATAATAGAGACAGAAGATCTAGCTGGTCTGTCATAATATAATAGAGACAGTAGATCTAGCTGGTCTGTCATAATATAATAGAGACAGTAGATCTAGCTGGTCTGTCATAATATAAAAGAGGCAGTAGATCTAGCTGGTCTGTCAATATGAAAGAGGCAGTAGATCTAGCTGGTCTGTCATAATATAATATAGACAGTAGATCTAGCTGGTCTGTCATAATGTAATTGAGACAGTAGATCTAGCTTGTCTGTCATAATATAATAGAGACAGAAGATCTAGCTGGTCTGTCATAATGTAATTGAGACAGTACATCTAGCTGGTCTGCCATAATGTAATTGAGACAGAAGATCTAGCTGGTCTGCCATAATGTAATTGAGACAGTAGATCTAGCTGGTCTGTCATAATGTAATTGAGACAGTAGATATAGCTGGTCTGTCATAATATAATAGAGGCAGTAGATCTAGCTGGTCTGCCATAATGTAATTCAGACAGTAGATCTAGCTGGTCTGTCATAATATAATAGAGACAGTAGATCTAGCTGGTCTGTCATAATATAATAGAGACAGTAGATCTAGCTGGTCTGTCATAATATAATAGAGATAGTAGATCTAGCTGGTCTGTCATAATATAATAGAGACAGTAGATCTAGCTGGTCTGTCATAATATAATAGAGACAGTAGATCTAGCTGGTCTGTCATAATATAAAAGAAGCAGTAGATCTAGCTGGTCTGTCATAATATAACATAGGCAGTAGATGTAGCTGGTCTGCCAGAATGTAATTTAGACAGTAGATCTAGATTGTCTGTCATAATATAATAGAGACAGAAGATCTAGCTGGTCTGTCATAATGTAATTGAGACAGTAGATCTAGCTGGTCTGCCATAATGTAATTGAGACCGAAGATCTAGCTGGTCTGTCATAATATACTAGAGACAGTAGATCTAGCTGGTCTGTCATAATATAAAGAGGCAGTAGATCTAGCTGGTCTGTCATAATGTAATAGAGACAGTAGATCTAGCTGGTTTGTCATAACATAAAAGAGGCAGTAGATCTAGCTGGTCTGTCATAATGTAATTGAGACAGTAGATCTAGCTGGTCTGCCATAATGTAATTGAGACAGAAGATCTAGCTGGTCCGTCATAATGTAATTGAGACAGAAGACCTAGCTTGTCTGTCATAATATAATAGAGACATAAGATCTAGCTGGTTTGCCATAATATAAAAGAGGCAGTAGATCTAGCTGGTCTGTCATAATGTAAATGAGACAGTAGATCTAGCTGGTCTGTCATAATATAATAGAGACAGAAGATCTAGCTGGTTTGCCATAATGTAATTGAGACAGTAGATCTAGCTGGTCTGTCATAATATAATATAGACAGTAGATCTAGCTTGTCTGTCATAATATAATAGAGACATAAGATCTAGCTGGTCTGTCATAATATAAAAGAGGCAGTAGATCTAGCTGGTCTGTCATAATATAATTGAGACAGTAGATCTAGCTGGTCTGTCATAATGTAAATGAGACAGTAGATCTAGCTGGTCTGTCATAATATAATAGAGACAGAAGATCTAGCTGGTTTGCCATAATGTAATTGAGACAGTAGATCTAGCTGGTCTGTCATAATATAATAGAGAGAGTAGATCTAGCTGGTCTGCCATAATGTAATTGAGACAGTAGATCTAGCTGGTCTGGCATAATGTAATTGAGACAGAAGACCTAGCTTGTCTGTCATAATATAATAGAGACATAAGATCTAGCTGGTCTGTCATAATATAATAGAGACAGAAGATCTAGCTGGTCTGTCATAATATAATAGAGACAGTAGATCTAGCTGGTCTGTCATAATATAATAGAGACAGTAGATCTAGCTGGTCTGTCATAATATAAAAGAGGCAGTAGATCTAGCTGGTCTGTCAATATGAAAGAGGCAGTAGATCTAGCTGGTCTGTCATAATATAATATAGACAGTAGATCTAGCTGGTCTGTCATAATGTAATTGAGACAGTAGATCTAGCTTGTCTGTCATAATATAATAGAGACAGAAGATCTAGCTGGTCTGTCATAATGTAATTGACACAGTACATCTAGCTGGTCTGCCATAATGTAATTGAGACAGAAGATCTAGCTGGTCTGCCATAATGTAATTGAGACAGTAGATCTAGCTGGTCTGTCATAATGTAATTGAGACAGTAGATATAGCTGGTCTGTCATAATATAATAGAGGCAGTAGATATAGCTGGTCTGCCATAATGTAATTCAGACAGTAGATCTAGCTGGTCTGTCATAATATAATAGAGACAGTAGATCTAGCTGGTCTGTCATAATATAATAGAGACAGTAGATCTAGCTGGTCTGTCATAATATAAAAGAAGCAGTAGATGTAGCTGGTCTGCCAGAATGTAATTTAGACAGTAGATCTAGATTGTCTGTCATAATATAATAGAGACAGAAGATCTAGCTGGTCTGTCATAATGTAATTGAGACAGTAGATCTAGCTGGTCTGCCATAATGTAATTGAGACCGAAGATCTAGCTGGTCTGTCATAATATACTAGAGACAGTAGATCTAGCTGGTCTGTCATAATATAAAGAGGCAGTAGATCTAGCTGGTCTGTCATAATGTAATAGAGACAGTAGATCTAGCTGGTTTGTCATAACATAAAAGAGGCAGTAGATCTAGCTGGTCTGTCATAATGTAATTGAGACAGTAGATCTAGCTGGTCTGCCATAATGTAATTGAGACAGAAGATCTAGCTGGTCTGTCATAATGTAATTGAGACAGAAGACCTAGCTTGTCTGTCATAATATAAAGAGGCAGTAGATCTAGCTGGTTTGTCATAACATAAAAGAGGCAGTAGATCTAGCTGGTCTGTCATAATATAAAAGAGGCAGTAGATCTAGCTGGTCTGTCATAATATAATTGAGACAGTAGATCTAGCTGGTCTGTCATAATGTAAGGGAATACCCCCCTGATTTGTACAAAAATGAATGTCAAGATATTGGCATTGGACAAACCATGTACACGATGTCCAATACCACCCAAAGCGGCGTTGATTCGTGCAAAGTATATGGCAAATGCCATATGGCAATTGCCAATTGTAACACCTCAAAAATCCAACAGGCCCCCTGGAGTGCGCTCCACCTGGGTTTTTCATATTGGAAATGCAACCCAAGTCAACATCCAAAAGAAAAATTTTGAAAAAATGATATTTTTTTCAAAAACTTTTTACCCCTTAAAAAAGTGCTTTCTGGGCCTTTTTTCGAATTTCTTTCGCTTTTTTTGTCAATTACACATGTGTAAGAACTGTATGAATATACTTTTGTCCAATTTTGATATCAAATTTTTTTTTTTTAATTACATGCGCATAAGGCATATGTTTTGTCCATTTGCAATATGATTTCATAGGAAGTCAAAAGTCAAAAGTCAAAAATGTCAAAATTTGGTAAAAAACTTCACACATCCTTAAAAAAGTGCTTTCTGGACCGTTTTTCAAAATTCTTTCAATTTTTATGTCAATTACACATGTATAAGAACTTTATCAACATACTTTAGTCATACTTTATTATCATTTTTTTTTTTTTTTACTAGTGCATAAGGCATATGTTTTCTCCATTTGGAATATGATTTCATAGGAAGTCAAAAGTCAAAGTCAAAAGTAACGATTTTCCTCCGTGCAACTGGTGATCTGAAATGTGCAACTGGTGATCTGAAATGTGCAACTGGTGATCTGAAATGTGCAACTGGTAACCCAAAAAATAATAATTTGATTCTATGTTTCCTTACTTTTTCAAAGTCACTGTGCATTTGCAATATGTTTTAATGGGCAGGTACCATCACGAATTTGTCATGCTATAAAAATCCTGCAGGAATGTGAAATTGACTGGCCCAATGAACTCGGGATGGCTTTGCAGTGATTCTGGGTCATCTCAATCGCTCGTTTGGGTTGATTTCAGAATGTCGCTTTTGGTGATGTTTTTTCACTATAGAATCATATTGCAAATGCACATGCAACTGGTCACCCCCCCAAAAAAAAATTTAGATTTTTTTTGTTTATGTTTCCTTACTTTTTCAAAGTCACTGTGCATTTGCAATATGTTTTTTCACTATAGAATCATATTGCAAATGCACATGCAACTGGTCATCCCCCCAAAAAATTTTTAGATTTTTTTTGTTTATGTTTCCTTACTTTTTCAAAGTCACTGTGCATTTGCAATATGTTTTTTCACTATAGAATCATATTGCAAATGCACATGCAACTGGTCATCCCCCCCCAAAAAAATTAGATTTTTTTTGTTTATGTTTCCTTACTTTTTCAAAGTCACTGTGCATTTGCAATATGTTTTTTCACTATAGAATCATATTGCAAATGCACGTGCAACTGGTCATCCCCCCAAAAAAAATTTAGATTTTTTTTGTTTATTTTTCCTTACTTTTTCAAAGTCACTGTGCATTTGCAATATGTTTTTTCACTATAGAATCATATTGCAAATGCACGTGCAACTGGTCATCCCCCCCAAAAAAAATTAGATTTTTTTTGTTTATTTTTCCTTACTTTTTCAAAGTCACTGTGCATTTGCAATATGTTTTTTCACTATAGAATCATATTGCAAATGCACATGCAACTGGTCATCCCCCCCAAAAAAATTTAGATTTTTTTTGTTTATGTTTCCTTACTTTTTCAAAGTCACTGTGCATTTGCAATATGTTTTTTCACTATAGAATCATATTGCAAATGCACATGCAACTGGTCATCCCCCCCCAAAAAAATTAGATTTTTTTTGTTTATGTTTCCTTACTTTTTCAAAGTCACTGTGCATTTGCAATATGTTTTTTCACTATAGAATCATATTGCAAATGCACATGCAACTGGTCATCCCCCCCCCCAAAAAAATAGATTTTTTTTGTTTATGTTTCCTTACTTTTTCAAAGTCACTGTGCATTTGCAATATGTTTTTTCACTATAGAATCATATTGCAAATGCACATGCAACTGGTCATCCCCCCCCAAAAAATTTAGATTTTTTTTGTTTATGTTTCCTTACTTTTTCAAAGTCACTGTGCATTTGCAATATGTTTTTTCACTATAGAATCATATTGCAAATGCACGTGCAACTGGTCACCCAAAAAAAAAAAAGTTTGATTTTTTTTGTTTATGTTTCCTTACTTTTTCAAAGTCACTGTGCATTTGCAATATGTTTTTTCACTATAGAATCATATTGCAAATGCACATGCAACTGGTCATCCCCCCAAAAAAAATTTAGATTTTTTTTGTTTATGTTTCCTTACTTTTTCAAAGTCACTGTGCATTTGCAATATGTTTTTTCACTATAGAATCATATTGCAAATGCACGTGCAACTGGTCACCCCAAAAAAAAAAAGTTTGATTTTTTTTGTTTATGTTTCCTTACTTTTTCAAAGTCACTGTGCATTTGCAATATGTTTTAAAGGGCAGGTACCATCACGAATTTGTCATGCTATAAAAATCTTGCAGGAATGTGAAATTGACTGGCCCGATGAACTCGGGATGGCTTTGCAGTGATTCTGGGCCATCTCAATCGCTCGTTTGGGTTGATTTCAGAATGTCGCTTTTGGTGATGTTTTTTCACTATAGGATCATATTGAAAATGTACAAGAGTCAAGTGGACAAGAGTCCATCAGTCAATTAGATATCATTCTGACCACCAAACTGATACAAACTGACACCAAACCCACTTTTTCCAACTCGTTTAGTAGCCAACTATTACATACTTCAGAGCTGGCCCAAAATTCACAACCCCTTCGGTTCAAACCATAAAAAAACCATAAAACACGTAGTTACGTTCTAGCTGCGGGTCCATTTCTTATGTTATGTGTTGGCCTAGCTGAGGCGACCCCGAATCCCAAGTTTCGGCTCGATAGGTCATTTGGTGTCCGAGAAAAACCCTAATTGGTGCTGAAAATCCACTATTTTCCATGACTTGCTACGGGGTCCTTGAATGAGCTATTTTACAGAAACGTTGGGGTCTGTCTATATGGGCCGAGACGTTTGCAATGCACCTAGTCTTGCGACTCTGGGACATTTCTAAATGTCGTCATTTTCGTGATGCAAAAATGAATTGAAGTTATTTCAAATGTACGAGGCTGTTTCTCGGTCCGAGAACCTTCTAGAGCCACGTAACTCACCACGCACCATCTACGGGAGGTCTAGAACAGGTTTCTAAAGTTTCGGAACTCTAGGTCCGACGGTTCTTTTTTAGCTCCAACAAAGCTAAGTATTGGAGCCACTGTCTCTACGCACCCCAATACGTCCCTCCTTCCAAGTTGTGTTTTAGTGTGATTTTTTTTTCCTTTGAATTTTTTTGGGAAAAATGACTGATTTACAGTTCATGGGGGTTGCCTAATCACACATATGAAGTTTTGGAAAGATCAGACTTTTTTAACCCTTCGAAACAGCCCCTGAGACACCAATTATGGCACTTCCGGTTGGCACAGGAAGTTATAAATCAACACATATCCTCATTGGGGTATGCTGTTACAGAATCCTGAGTTTTAAGTCCTTACGTTAAGAATTGACTGATCTACACAGGGTTGAATGCACTATGTCTATCAAACTGCATGCAGTGTATGGGTAAACACTTTTAGGGGCATTTTAACCACTTCCGGTTGGTCCAGGAAGCTTAGAATCAACACAGGTAGACCTCATAGTGGCCTGATGGACTGGTACCGAAGACAGGTTCATACGGCATTCATAACCCACATAGGCCTCAGGTTGAAATTAGGGGTGCAGGCAATGTATTCCTATGGGGAGAGACGACACTGTAATCTGTGAGATCAAAAAACACTGTTTTACTGTTAAGGGTTAATGCCACACGGTCAAGGTTAGGCTTGTTCAGATCGGAAGGACCTTAGGAACATTCATGTGGTGCAATTTTTCTTCTCACTCTAACGGTTCTCTCACTGTCACCCAAAAGCAAATGACATTGTGGTGCAGGCTTCATTTTGGGCCTACTATTCTAATGCTCGCTGCGCCTAGACCGAGCGAGCTACGGTCAAGCGGGATATCTCGCTGAACTCGGTACGGCCTAGGGATTATGGTAATGCCATTTCCTGCTCTCTGTGTCTTTAAGCATCGCACTTTATCACTCCATCCTTCCTGTGTGTGTGTGAGGGAGCTTTTCTTTGACATCTGTTGGGATTAATGACTGATTTACAGTTCAGAAGGGTTACCTAGTCACACATATGAAGTTTTGGAGAGATGTGACTTTTTTAACCCTTCGAAACAGAGAGTGTGACCCAATTAAAGGCACTTCCGGTTGGCACAGGAAGCTATAAGTAAACACATGTCTTGATTTACATAGCCACTTACAGAATCCCGAGTTTTAAGTCTTTACGTTAAGAATTGACTGATCTACATAGGGTTGAATGCACTATGTCTATCAAACTGCAGGCAGTGTATGGGTAAACACTTTTAGGGGCATTTTAACCACTTCCGGTTGCTCCAGGAAGCTTAGATTCGACACAGGTAGATCTCATAGTGGCCTGATGGACTGGTACCGAAGACAGGTTCATACGGCATTCATAACCCATATAGGCTTCAGGTTGAATTTTGTGGTGCAGGCTATGTATTCCTATGGGGAGAGATGTCACTGTAATCTGTGAGATCAAAAAACCCTGTTTTACTGTGAAGGGTTAATGCCACATGGTCAAGGTTAGGCTTGTTCAGATCGGGAGGACCTTAGGAACATTCATGTGGTGGAATTGTGCTTCTCACCCTAACGGTTCTCTCACTGCCACCCAAAATCAAATGACATTGTGGTGCAGGCTTCATTTTGGGCCTTCTTTTTTTCAAGTTTGCTGCACTCAGAACGAGCTACGGTCAAGCGGGGCGTCTCCTTGAACTCGGCACAGTCTGGAGACTATGGTGATGCCATTTTTTGTGTTGATTTCAGAATGCCATTTTGGTGATGGTCCCTCTCCGTTTAAACATATTGCAAATGTACAAAAGTCAACTAGCAAGTCAGTGTCCATCAGTCAATTAGATGTCATTATGACACCAAATGGATATCAATTGACACCAAACCCACTTTTTCCTACTCATTTAGTAGCCAACTATCACATATGTCAGAGCAGTCCCATAATTCACAGCGCCTTCGGTTTAAAACATAATAAAAAGGTAAAACACATAGTTACGTTCTAGCTGCGGGTCCAGTTCGGACATTATGTGAAGGCCTATGTGAGGCGACCCCGAATCCCGAGTTTCGGCTCGATAGGTCATTTGGTGTCCGAGAAAAACCCTAATTGGTGCTGAAAATCCACTTTTTTCCATGCCTTGCTACGGGGTCCTTGAACGAGCTATCGGACAGACACGTCGGAGTCCGTCTCTATGGGCCGAGCCGGTTTCAATGCACCTAGCCTTGCGTCTCTGAGACTTTTCTAAACGTCGTCATTTTCGTAATGGTCAAAATGAATTGAAGGTATTGCAAATGTACGAGGCTGTTTCTCGGTCCGAGAACCGTCTAGAGCCACGTAACTCACCACGCACCATCAACCAGAGGTCTAGAACAGGTTTCTAAAGTTTCGGAACTCTAGGTCTGACGGTTCTTTTTTAGCTCCAACAAAGCTAACTATTGCAGCCACTGTCTGTCTCTACGCACCCCAATACGTCCCTCCATCCAAGGTGTGTTTTAGTGTGATTTTTTTTTCCTTAGAATTTTTTTGGGAAAAATGACTGATTTACAGTTCATGGGGGTTGCCTAATCACACATATGAAGTTTTGGAAAGATCAGACTTTTTTAACCCCTCGAAACAGCCCCTGAGACACCAGTTATGGCACTTCCGGTTGGCACAGGAAGCTATAAATCAACACATATCCCCATTGGGGTATGCTGTTACAGAATCCTGAGTTTTAAGTCCTTACGTTAAGAACTGACTGATTTACACAGGGTTGAATGCACTATGTCTGTCAAACTGCAGGCAGGGTATGGGTAAACACTTTTAGGGGCATTTTAACCACTTCCGGTTGGTCCAGGAAGCTCAGAATCAACACAGGTAGACCTCATAGTGGCCTGATGGACTGGTACCGAAGACAGGTTCATACGGCATTCATAACCCATATAGACTTCAGGTTGAAATTAGGGGTGCAGGCAATGTATTCCTATGGGGAGAGATGACACTGTAATCTGTGAGATCAAAAAACACTGTTTTACTCTTAAGGGTTAATGCCACACGGTCAAGGTTAGGCTTGTACAGATCGGGAGGACCTTAGGAACATTCATGTGGTGGAATTTTTCTTCTCACCCTAACGGTTCTCTCACTGTCACTCAAAAGCAAATGACATTGTGGGGCAGGCTTCATTTTGGGCCTACTTTTCTAATGGTCGTTGCGCTTAGACCGAGCGAGCTACGGTCAAGCGGGATAGCTCGTTGAACTCAGCACAGTCTGGAGACTATGGTGATGCCATTTTTTGTGTTGATTTCAGAATGACATTTTGGTGATGGTCCCTCTCCGTTTAAACATATTGCAAATGCACAAAAGTCAACTAGCAAGTCAGTGTCCATCAGTCAATTAGATGTCATTATGACACCAAACCCACTTTTTACTACTCATTTAGAAGCCAACTATCACATATGTCAGAGCAGTCCCATAATTCACAGCGCCTTTAGTTTAAAACATAATAAAAAGGTAAAACACATAGTTACGTTCTAGCTGCGGGTCCAGTTCGGACATTATGTGAAGTCCTATGTGAGGCGACCCCGAATCCCGAGTTTCGGCTCGATAGGTCATTTGGTGTCCGAGAAAAACCCTAATTGGTGCTGAAAATCCACTTTTTTCCATGCCTTGCTACGGGGTCCTTGAACGAGCTATCGGACAGAAACGTTGGGGTCTGTCTCTATGGGCCGAGCCGGTTTCAATGCACCTAGCCTTGCGTCTCTGAGACTTTTCTAAACGTCGTCATTTTCGTAATGGTCAAAATGAATTGAAGGTATTGCAAATGTACGAGGCTGTTTCTCGGTCCGAGAACCGTCTAGAGCCACGTAACTCACCACGCACCATCGACCGGAGGTCTAGAACAGGTTTCTAAAGTTTCGGAACTCTAGGTCTGACGGTTCTTTTTTAGCTCGAACAAAGCTAACTATTGCAGCCACTGTCTGTCTCTACGCACCCCAATACGTCCCTCCATTCAAGTTGTGTTTTAGTGTGATTTTTTTTTCCTTTGAATTTTTTGGGGAAAAATGACTGATTTACAGTTCATGGGGGTTGCCTAATCACATATATGAAGTTTTGGACAGATCAGACTTTTTTAACCCTTTGAAACAGCCCCTGAGACACCAATTATGGCACTTCCGGTTGGCACAGGAAGCTATAAATCACCACATATCCTCATTGGGGTATGCTGTTACAGAATCCTGAGTTTTAAGTCTTTACGTTAACAACTGAGTTATTTACGGAGGGTTTAGTATGTGTGTGTTATTTCAGAAAATCATAGAAAATCACAGAAATCTCGCAGAGCTCCGCAGCACACTTTAAAAAGATTCGTATGAACACCCTGCAACTGGATCTGTAACCGTTGGAAAAAAAAAACGCCTATTTGTGACCATTGCCAAGTTGTCATTGTTCCGTTTCTCTTAAATGACGATAGATAAATGGCTGGTTCTTTTTTTATTGACACCGGAGGCTCCTTGACTTTGACCTGAAGTGGAAAAATAATTTGTCTATTTCCATTCAGGACCTTTAATCCCAGAAAAACGGCCATAACTCAAAAACCGTCGAGGCCTAGACGCCATCTTGTTCGGGGCCAACTGCCCATTATGCCAAACCTACGCTCACCAAGTTTCGGCTTCGAAATATTTTCCGTTTTCGAGATAAGGCCCCGTCGTGATTCGTGATGTTTTGCCAAATTGCCATATGATTCTGTATGCCCTCTTGTGGGAAATTCCGGGATAGCGGAAAAACGGTCCAAAACTTGTTTATTTTATAAAACGGAAACCGAATGTCCGACAAAGTTCATTTGATGACTTCCCGGTAGGTCTGGCCCTACCGCACGGCCCGACGTCGACCGCGAATTTTACAAACGATTTCGGACGTCTAGTAAGGGACCGTACATTTGCAATATGGACTTTCTCACTGATCATACACGAAATGCCGAAATGTTCCCTTAAGGTATGTAAATGAGACAGTAGATCTAGCTGGTCTGTCATAATATAAAAGAAGCAGTAGATCTAGCTGGTCTGTCATAATATAACATAGGCAGTAGATGTAGCTGGTCTGCCATAATGTAATTGAGACCGAAGATCTAGCTGGTCTGTCATAATATACTAGAGACAGTAGATCTAGCTGGTCTGTCATAATATAAAGAGGCAGTAGATCTAGCTGGTCTGTCATAATGTAATAGAGACAGTAGATCTAGCTGGTTTGTCATAACATAAAAGAGGCAGTAGATCTAGCTGGTCTGTCATAATGTAATTGAGACAGTAGATCTAGCTGGTCTGCCATAATGTAATTGAGACAGAAGATCTAGCTGGTCTGTCATAATGTAATTGAGACAGAAGACCTAGCTTGTCTGTCATAATATAATAGAGACATAAGATCTAGCTGGTCTGTCATAATATAAAAGAGGCAGTAGATCTAGCTGGTCTGTCATAATATAATTGAGACAGTAGATCTAGCTGGTCTGTCATAATATAATAGAGACAGTAGATCTAGCTGGTCTGTCATAATATAAAAGAGGCAGTAGATCTAGCTGGTCTGTCATAATATAATAGAGACAGTAGATCTAGCTGGTCTGTCATAATGTAATTGAGACAGTAGATCTAGCTGGTCTGTCATAATATAATAGAGAGAGTAGATCTAGCTGGTCTGCCATAATGTAATTGAGACAGTAGATCTAGCTGGTCTGGCATAATGTAATTGAGACAGAAGACCTAGCTTGTCTGTCATAATATAATAGAGACATAAGATCTAGCTGGTCTGTCATAATATAATAGAGACAGAAGATCTAGCTGGTCTGTCATAATATAATAGAGACAGTAGATCTAGCTGGTCTGTCATAATATAATAGAGACAGTAGATCTAGCTGGTCTGTCATAATATAAAAGAGGCAGTAGATCTAGCTGGTCTGTCAATATGAAAGAGGCAGTAGATCTAGCTGGTCTGTCATAATATAATAGAGACAGTAGATCTAGCTGGTCTGTCATAATGTAATTGAGACAGTAGATCTATCTTGTCTGTCATAATATAATAGAGACAGAAGATCTAGCTGGTCTGTCATAATGTAATTGAGACAGTAGATCTAGCTGGTCTGCCATAATGTAATTGAGACAGAAGATCTAGCTGGTCTGCCATAATGTAATTGAGACAGAAGATCTAGCTGGTCTGCCATAATGTAATTCAGACAGTAGATCTAGCTGGTCTGTCATAATATAAAAGAGGCAGTAGATCTAGCTGGTCTGTCATACTATAATAGAGACAGTAGATATAGCTGGTCTGTCATAATATAATAGAGACAGTAGATCTAGCTGGTCTGTCATAATATAATAGAGACAGTAGATCTAGCTGGTCTGTCATAATATAATAGAGACAGAAGATCTAGCTGGTCTGTCATAATATAATAGATATATTAGATCTAGCTGGTTTGTCATAATATAAAAGAGGCAGTAGATCTAGCTGGTATGTCATAATATAATAGAGACAGTAGATCTAGCTGGTCTGTCATAATATGAAAGAGGCAGTAGATCTAGATGGTCTGTCATAATGTAATAGAGACAGTAGATCTAGCTGGTTTGTCATAACATAAAAGAGGCAGTAGATCTAGCTGGTCTGTCATAATGTAATTGAGACAGTAGATCTAGCTGGTCTGCCATAATGTAATTGAGACAGTAGATCTAGCTGGTCTGTCATAATATAATAGAGACAGAAGATCTAGCTGGTCTGTCATAATATAATTGAGACAGTAGATATAGCTGGTCTGTCATAATATAATAGAGACAATAGATCTTCCTGGTCTGTCATAAAGAAAGAGGCAGCAGGTCTAGCTGGTCTGTCATAATATAATAGCGACAGAAGATCTAGCTGGTCTGTCATAATATAATAGAGACAGCAGATCTAGCTGGTCTGTCATAATATGAAAGAGGCAGTAGATCTAGATGGTCTGTCATAATATAATAGAGACAGTAGATCTAGCTGGTCTGTCATAATGTAATTGAGACAGTAGATCTAGCTTGTCTGTCATAATATAATATAGATAGAGGATCTAGCTGGTCTGTCATAATATAATAGAGACAGTAGATCTAGCTGGTCTGCTATAATGTAATTGAGACAGTAGATCTAGCTGGTCTGCCATAATGTAATTGAGACAGAAGATCTAGCTGGTCTGCCATAATGTAATTGAGACAGTAGATCTAGCTGGTCTGTCATAATGTAATTGAGACAGTAGATCTAGCTGGTCTGTCATAATGTAATAGAGACAGAAGATATAGCTGGTCTGTCATAATATATTACAGACAGTAGATCTATCTGGTCTGTCATAACATAATTGAGACAGTAGATCTAGCTGGTCTGTCATAATGTACATGAGACAGTAGATCTAGCTGGTCTGTCATAATATAATAGAGACAGAAAATCTAGCTGGTCTGTCATAATATAATTGAGAAAGTAGATATAGCTGGTCTGTCATAATATAATAGAGACAGAAGATCTAGCTGGTCTGTCATAATATAAAACAGCCAGTAGATGTAGCTGGTCTGCCATAATGTAATTTAGACAGTCGATCTAGCTGGTCTGTCATAATATAATAGAGACAGTAGATCTAGCTGGTCTGTCATGATATAAAAGAGGCAGTAGATCTAGCTGGTCTGTCATAATATAAAAGAGGCAGTAGATCTAGCTAGTCTGTCATAATATAATAGAGACAGTAGATCTAGCTGTTCTGTCATAATGTAATTGAGACAGTAGATCTAGCTGGTCTGTCATAATATAATAGAGACAGAAGATCTAGCTGGTCTGTCATAATATAATTGAGACAGTAGATATAGCTGGTCTGTCATAATATAATAGAGACAGTAGATCTAGCTTGTTTGTCATAATATAAAAGAGGCAGTAGATCTAGCTGGTCTGTCAATATGAAAGAGGCAGTAGATCTAGCTGGTCTGTCATAATATAATTTAGACAGTAGATCTAGCTGGTCTGCCATAATGTAATTGAGACAGAAGATCTAGCTGGTCTGCCATAATGTAATTGAGACAGTAGATCTAGCTGGTCTGTCATAATGTAATTGAGACAGTAGATATAGCTGGTCTGTCATAATATAATAGAGACAGAAGATCTAGCTGGTCTGTCATAATATAATAGAGACAGTAGATCTAGCTGGTTTGTCATAATATAAAAGAGGCAGTAGATCTAGCTGGTCTGTCATAATATAATAGAGACAGTAGATCTAGCTGGTCTGTCATAATATAAAGAGGCAGCATATCTAGCTGGTCTGGCATAATATAATAGAGACAGTAGATATAGCTGGTCTGTCATAATAAAAAGAGGCAGCAAATCTAGCTGGTCTGCCATAATGTAATTGAGACAGTAGATCTAGCTGGTCTGTCATAATGTAATTGAGACAGTAGATCTAGCTGGTTTGTCATAATATAAAGAGGCAGCAGATCTAGCTGGTCTGTCATAATATAATAGAGAAAGTAAATATAGCTGGTCTGTCATAATATAAAGAGGCAGCATATCTAGCTGGTCTGGCATAATATAATAGAGACAGTAGATATAGCTGGTCTGTCATAATATAAAGAGGCAGCAGATCTAGCTGGTCTGTCATAATATAATAGAGACAGTAGATATAGCTGGTCTGCCATAATGTAATTCAGACAGTAGATCTAGCTGGTCTGTCATAATATAAAAGAGGCAGTAGATCTAGCTGTTCTGTCATAATATAATAGAGACAGTAGATCTAGCTGGTCTGTCATAATATAAAGATGCAGCAGATCTAGCTGGTCTGTCATAAAATAATAGAGACAGTAGATCTAGCTGGTTTGTCATAATATAATAGAGACAGTAGATATAGCTGGTCTGTCATAATATAATAGAGACAGTAGATCTAGCTGGTCTGTCATAATATGAAAGAGGCAGTAGATCTAGATGGTCTGTCATAATATAATAGAGACAGTAGATCTAGCTGTTCTGTCATAATGTAATTGAGACAGTAGATCTAGCTGGTCTGTCATAATATAATAGAGACAGAAGATCTAGCTGGTCTGTCATAATATAACAGAGACAGTAGATCTAGCTGGTCTGCCATAATATAATAGAGACAGTAGATTTAGCTGGTATGTAATAATATAATAGAGACAGTAGATCTAGCTGGTCTGTCATAATGTAATTGAGACTGTAGATCTAGCTTGTCTGTCATAATATAATAGAGACAGAAGATCTAGCTGGTCTGTCATAATGTAATTGAGACAGTAGATCTAGCTGGTCTGCCATAATGTAATTGAGACAGTAGATCTAGCTGGTCTGTCATAATGTAATTGAGACAGTAGATCTAGCTGGTCTGTCATAATATAATAGAGACAGAAGATCTAGCTGGTCTGTCATAATATAATAGAGACAGCAGATCTAGCTGGTTTGTCATAATATAAAAGAGGCAGTAGATCTAGCTGGTCTGTCATAATATAATAGAGAAAGTAAATATAGCTGGTCTGTCATAATATAAAGAGGCAGTAGATCTAGCTGGTCTGTCATAATATAATAGAGATGGTAGATATAGCTGGTCTGTCATAATATAAAGAGGCAGCAGATCTAGCTGGTCTGTCATAATATAATAGAGACAGTAGATATAGCTGGTCTGCCATAATGTAATTCAGACAGTAGATCTAGCTGGTCTGTCATAATATAAAAGAGGCAGTAGATCTAGCTGTTCTGTCATAATATAATAGAGACAGTAGATCTAGCTGGTCTGTCATAATATAATAGAGAAAGTAAATATAGCTGGTCTGTCATAATATACTAGAGACAGTAGATCTAGATGGTCTGTCATAATATAAAGTGGCAGTAGATCTAGCTGGTTTGTCATAATATAATAGAGATGGTAGATATAGCTGGTCTGTCATAATATAAAGAGGCAGCAGATCTAGCTGGTCTGCCAGAATGTAATTTAGACAGTAGATCTAGCTGGTCTGTCATAATATAATAGAGACAGTAGATCTAGCTGGTCTGTCATAATATAAAAGAGGCAGCAGATCTAGCTGGTCTGTCAATATGAAAGAGGCAGTAGATCTAGCTGGTCTGTCATAATATAATAGAGACATTAGATCTAGCTGGTCTGTCATAATATAAAATAGGCAGTAGATCTAGCTGGTCTGTCAATATGAAAGAGGCAGTAGATCTAGCTGGTCTGTTATAATGTAATTGAGACAGTAGATCTAGCTGGTCTGCCATAATGTAATTGAGACAGAAGATCTAGCTGGTCTGCCATAATGTAATTGAGACAGTAGATCTAGCTGGTCTGTCATAATGTAATTGAGACAGTAGATCTAGCTGGTCTGTCATAATATAATAGAGACAGAAGATCTAGCTGGTCTGTCATAATATAATAGAGACAGTAGATCTAGCTGGTTTGTCATAATATAAAAGAGGCAGTAGATCTAGCTGGTCTGTCATAATATAATAGAGACAGTAGATCTAGCTGGTCTGTCATAATATAAAGAGGCAGCATATCTAGCTGGTCTGGCATAATATAATAGAGACAGTAGATATAGCTGGTCTGTCATAATAAAAAGAGGCAGCAAATCTAGCTGGTCTGCCATAATGTAATTGAGACAGTAGATCTAGCTGGTCTGTAATAATGTAATTGAGACAGTAGATCTAGCTGGTTTGTCATAATATAAAGAGGCAGCAGATCTAGCTGGTCTGTCATAATATAATAGAGAAAGTAAATATATCTGGTCTGTCATAATATAAAGAGGCAGTAGATCTAGCTGGTCTGTCATAATATAATAGAGATGGTAGATATAGCTGGTCTGTCATAATATAAAGAGGCAGCAGATCTAGCTGGTCTGTCATAATGTAATTGAGACAGTAGATCTAGCTGGTCTGCCATAATGTAATTCAGACAGTAGATCTAGCTGGTCTGTCATAATATAATAGAGACAGAAGATCTAGCTGGTCTGTCATAATATAATAGAGACAGTAGATCTAGCTGGTTTGTCATAATATAAAAGAGGCAGTAGATCTAGCTGGTCTGTCATAATATAATAGAGACAGTAGATCTAGCTGGTCTGTCATAATATAAAGAGGCAGCATATCTAGCTGGTCTGGCATAATATAATAGAGACAGTAGATATAGCTGGTCTGTCATAATAAAAAGAGGCAGCAAATCTAGCTGGTCTGCCATAATGTAATTGAGACAGTAGATCTAGCTGGTCTGTCATAATGTAATTGAGACAGTAGATCTAGCTGGTTTGTCATAATATAAAGAGGCAGCAGATCTAGCTGGTCTGTCATAATATAATAGAGAAAGTAAATATAGCTGGTCTGTCATAATATAAAGAGGCAGCATATCTAGCTGGTCTGGCATAATATAATAGAGACAGTAGATATAGCTGGTCTGTCATAATATAAAGGGGCGGCAGGGTAGCCTAGTGGTTAGAGCATTGGACTTGTAACCGAAAGGTTGCAAGTTCAAATCCCAGAGCTGACAAGGTACAAAATCTGTCGTTCTGCCCCTGAACAGGCAGTTAACCCACTGTTCCTAGGCCGTCATTGAAAATAAGAATTTGTTCTTAACTGACTTGCCTAGTAAAATAAAGGTAAAATAAAAAAAAAATAAAAAAAATAAAGAGGCAGCAGATCTAGCTGGTCTGTCATAATATAATAGAGACAGTAGATATAGCTGGTCTGCCATAATGTAATTCAGACAGTAGATCTAGCTGGTCTGTCATAATATAAAAGAGGCAGTAGATCTAGCTGTTCTGTCATAATATAATAGAGACAGTAGATCTAGCTGGTCTGTCATAATATAAAGATGCAGCAGATCTAGCTGGTTTGTCATAATATAATAGAGACAGTAGATATAGCTGGTCTGTCATAATATAATAGAGACAGTAGATCTATCTGGTCTGTCATAATATGAAAGAGGCAGTAGATCTAGATGGTCTGTCATAATATAATAGAGACAGTAGATCTAGCTGTTCTGTCATAATGTAATTGAGACAGTAGATCTAGCTGGTCTGTCATAATATAATAGAGACAGAAGATCTAGCTGGTCTGTCATAATATAACAGAGACAGTAGATCTAGCTGGTCTGCCATAATATAATAGAGGCAGTAGATTTAGCTGGTATGTAATAATATAATAGAGACAGTAGATCTAGCTGGTCTGTCATAATGTAATTGAGACTGTAGATCTAGCTTGTCTGTCATAATATAATAGAGACAGAAGATCTAGCTGGTCTGTCATAATGTAATTGAGACAGTAGATCTAGCTGGTCTGCCATAATGTAATTGAGACAGTAGATCTAGCTGGTCTGTCATAATGTAATTGAGACAGTAGATCTAGCTGGTCTGTCATAATATAATAGAGACAGAAGATCTAGCTGGTCTGTCATAATATAATAGAGACAGTAGATCTAGCTGGTTTGTCATAATATAAAAGAGGCAGTAGATCTAGCTGGTCTGTCATAATATAATAGAGAAAGTAAATATAGCTGGTCTGTCATAATATAAAGAGGCAGTAGATCTAGCTGGTCTGTCATAATATAATAGAGATGGTAGATATAGCTGGTCTGTCATAATATAAAGATGCAGCAGATCTAGCTGGTCTGTCATAAAATAATAGAGACAGTAGATCTAGCTGGTTTGTCATAATATAATAGAGACAGTAGATATAGCTGGTCTGTCATAATATAATAGAGACAGTAGATCTAGCTGGTCTGTCATAATATGAAAGAGGCAGTAGATCTAGATGGTCTGTCATAATATAATAGAGACAGTAGATCTAGCTGGTCTGTCATAATGTAATTGAGACAGTAGATCTAGCTGGTCTGTCATAATATAATAGAGACAGAAGATCTAGCTGGTCTGTCATAATATAACAGAGACAGTAGATCTAGCTGGTCTGTCATAATATAATAGAGACAGTAGATCTAGCTGGTCTGTCATAATGTAATTGAGACTGTAGATCTAGCTTGTCTGTCATAATATAATAGAGACAGAAGATCTAGCTGGTCTGTCATAATGTAATTGAGACAGTAGATCTAGCTGGTCTGCCATAATGTAATTGAGACAGTAGATCTAGCTGGTCTGTCATAATGTAATTGAGACAGTAGATCTAGCTGGTCTGTCATAATATAATAGAGACAGAAGATCTAGCTGGTCTGTCATAATATAATAGAGACAGTAGATCTAGCTGGTTTGTCATAATATAAAAGAGGCAGTAGATCTAGCTGGTCTGTCATAATATAATAGAGACAGTAGATCTAGCTGGTTTGTCATAATATAAAGAGGCAGCAGATCTAGCTGGTCTGTCATAATATAATAGAGAAAGTAAATATAGCTGGTCTGTCATAATATACTAGAGACAGTAGATCTAGATGGTCTGTCATAATATAAAGTGGCAGTAGATCTAGCTGGTTTGTCATAATATAATAGAGATGGTAGATATAGCTGGTCTGTCATAATATAAAGAGGCAGCAGATCTAGCTGGTCTGCCAGAATGTAATTTAGACAGTAGATCTAGCTGGTCTGTCATAATATAATAGAGACAGTAGATCTAGCTGGTCTGTCATAATATAAAAGAGGCAGCAGATCTAGCTGGTCTGTCATAATATAATAGAGACATTAGATCTAGCTGGTCTGTCATAATATAATAGAGACATTAGATCTAGCTGGTCTGTCATAATATAAAATAGGCAGTAGATCTAGCTGGTCTGTCAATATGAAAGAGGCAGTAGATCTAGCTGGTCTGTTATAATGTAATTGAGACAGTAGATCTAGCTGGTCTGCCATAATGTAATTGAGACAGAAGATCTAGCTGGTCTGCCATAATGTAATTGAGACAGTAGATCTAGCTGGTCTGTCATAATGTAATTGAGACAGTAGATCTAGCTGGTCTGTCATAATATAATAGAGACAGAAGATCTAGCTGGTCTGTCATAATATAATAGAGACAGTAGATCTAGCTGGTCTGTCATAATATAAAAGAGGCAGTAGATCTAGCTGGTCTGTCATAATGTAATAGAGACTGTAGATCTAGCTTGTCTGTCATAATATAACAGAGACAGTAGATCTAGCTGGTCTGTCATAATGTAATAGAGACTGTAGATCTAGCTTGTCTGTCATAATATAACAGAGACAGTAGATCTAGCTGGTTTGTCATAATATAATAGAGATGGTAGATATAGCTGGTCTGTCATAATATAAAGAGGCAGCAGATCTAGCTGGTCTGCCAGAATGTAATTTAGACAGTAGATCTAGCTGGTCTGTCATAATATAATAGAGACAGTAGATCTAGCTGGTCTGTCATAATGTAATAGAGACTGTAGATCTAGCTTGTCTGTCATAATATAATAGAGACAGAAGATCTAGCTGGTCTGTCATAATGTAATTGAGACAGTAGATCTAGCTGGTCTGCCATAATGTAATTGAGACAGTAGATCTAGCTGGTCTGTCATAATGTAATTGAGACAGTAGATCTAGCTGGTCTGTCATAATATAATAGAGACAGAAGATCTAGCTGGTCTGTCATAATATAATAGAGACAGTAGATCTAGCTGGTTTGTCATAATATAAAAGAGGCAGTAGATCTAGCTGGTCTGTCATAATATAATAGAGACAGTAGATCTAGCTGGTCTGTCATAATATAAAGAGGCAGCATATCTAGCTGGTCTGTCATAATATAATAGAGACAGTAGATATAGCTGGTCTGTCATAATAAAAAGAGGCACTAAATCTAGCTGGTCTGCCATAATGTAAATGAGACAGTAGATCTAGCTGGTCTGTCATAATGTAATTGAGACAGTAGATCTAGCTGGTTTGTCATAATATAAAGAGGCAGCAGATCTAGCTGGTCTGTCATAATATAATAGAGAAAGTAAATATAGCTGGTCTGTCATAATATAAAGAGGCAGTAGATCTAGCTGGTCTGTCATAATATAATAGAGATGGTAGATATAGCTGGTCTGTCATAATATAAAGAGGCAGCAGATCTAGCTGGTCTGTAATAATATAATAGAGACAGTAGATCTAGCTGGTCTGTCATAATATAAAGATGCAGCAGATCTAGCTGGTCTGCCATAAAATAATAGAGACAGTAGATATAGCTGGTCTGTCATAATATAATAGAGACAGTAGATATAGCTGATCTGTCATAATATAATAGAGGCAGTAGATCTAGCTGGTCTGTCATAATATGAAAGAGGCAGTAGATCTAGATGGTCTGTCATAATATAATAGAGACAGTAGATCTAGCTGGTCTGTCATAATGTAATTGAGACAGTAGATCTAGCTGGTCTGTCATAATATAATAGAGACAGAAGATCTAGCTGGTCTGTCATAATATAACAGAGACAGTAGATCTAGCTGGTCTGTCATAATATAATAGAGACAGAAGATATAGCTGGTCTGTCATAATATAATAGAGACAGTAGATCTAGCTGGTTTGTCATAATATGAAAGAGGCAGTAGATCTAGCTGGTCTGTTATAATGTAATTGAGACAGTAGATCTAGCTGGTCTGCCATAATGTAATTGAGACAGAAGATCTAGCTGGTCTGTCATAATGTAATTGAGACAGTAGATCTAGCTGGTCTGTCATAATATAATAGAGACAGAAGATCTAGCTGGTCTGTCATAATATAACAGAGACAGTAGATCTAGCTGGTCTGTCATAATATAATAGAGACAGAAGATATAGCTGGTCTGTCATAATATAATAGAGACAGTAGATCTAGCTGGTCTGTCATAATATAAAAGAGGCAGTAGATGTAGCTGGTCTGTCATAATATAAAGATGCAGCAGATCTAGCTGGTCTGTCATAAAATAATAGAGACAGTAGATCTAGCTGGTTTGTCATAATATAATAGAGACAGTAGATATAGCTGGTCTGTCATAATATAATAGAGACAGTAGATCTAGCTGGTCTGTCATAATATGGAAGAGGCAGTAGATCTAGATGGTCTGTCATAATATAATAGAGACAGTAGATCTAGCTGGTCTGTCATAATGTAATTGAGACAGTAGATCTAGCTGGTCTGTCATAATATAATAGAGACAGAAGATCTAGCTGGTCTGTCATAATATAACAGAGACAGTAGATCTAGCTGGTCTGCCATAATATAATAGAGACAGTAGATCTAGCTGGTCTGTCATAATATAATAGAGACAGTAGATCTAGCTGGTCTGTCATAATGTAATAGAGACTGTAGATCTAGCTTGTCTGTCATAATATAATAGAGACAGAAGATCTAGCTGGTCTGTCATAATGTAATTGAGACAGTAGATCTAGCTGGTCTGCCATAATGTAATTGAGACAGTAGATCTAGCTGGTCTGTCATAATGTAATTGAGACAGTAGATCTAGCTGGTCTGTCATAATATAATAGAGACAGAAGATCTAGCTGGTCTGTCATAATATAATAGAGACAGTAGATCTAGCTGGTTTGTCATAATATAAAAGAGGCAGTAGATCTAGCTGGTCTGTCATAATATAATAGAGACAGTAGATCTAGCTGGTCTGTCATAATATAAAGAGGCAGCATATCTAGCTGGTCTGTCATAATATAATAGAGACAGTAGATATAGCTGGTCTGTCATAATAAAAAGAGGCACTAAATCTAGCTGGTCTGCCATAATGTAAATGAGACAGTAGATCTAGCTGGTCTGTCATAATGTAATTGAGACAGTAGATCTAGCTGGTTTGTCATAATATAAAGAGGCAGCAGATCTAGCTGGTCTGTCATAATATAATAGAGAAAGTAAATATAGCTGGTCTGTCATAATATAAAGAGGCAGTAGATCTAGCTGGTCTGTCATAATATAATAGAGATGGTAGATATAGCTGGTCTGTCATAATATAAAGAGGCAGCAGATCTAGCTGGTCTGTAATAATATAATAGAGACAGTAGATATAGCTGGTCTGCCATAATGTAATTCAGACAGTAGATCTAGCTGGTCTGTCATAATATAATAGAGAAAGTAGATCTAGCTGGTCTGTCATAATATAAAGATGCAGCAGATCTAGCTGGTCTGCCATAAAATAATAGAGACAGTAGATATAGCTGGTCTGTCATAATATAATAGAGACAGTAGATATAGCTGATCTGTCATAATATAATAGAGGCAGTAGATCTAGCTGGTCTGTCATAATATGAAAGAGGCAGTAGATCTAGATGGTCTGTCATAATATAATAGAGACAGTAGATCTAGCTGGTCTGTCATAATGTAATTGAGACAGTAGATCTAGCTGGTCTGTCATAATATAATAGAGACAGAAGATATAGCTGGTCTGTCATAATATAATAGAGACAGTAGATCTAGCTGGTTTGTCATAATATGAAAGAGGCAGTAGATCTAGCTGGTCTGTTATAATGTAATTGAGACAGTAGATCTAGCTGGTCTGCCATAATGTAATTGAGACAGAAGATCTAGCTGGTCTGCCATAATGTAATTGAGACAGTAGATCTAGCTGGTCTGTCATAATGTAATTGAGACAGTAGATCTAGCTGGTCTGTCATAATATAAAGATGCAGCAGATCTAGCTGGTCTGTCATAAAATAATAGAGACAGTAGATCTAGCTGGTTTGTCATAATATAATAGAGACAGTAGATATAGCTGGTCTGTCATAATATAATAGAGACAGTAGATCTAGCTGGTCTGTCATAATATGGAAGAGGCAGTAGATCTAGATGGTCTGTCATAATATAATAGAGACAGTAGATCTAGCTGGTCTGTCATAATGTAATTGAGACAGTAGATCTAGCTGGTCTGTCATAATATAATAGAGACAGAAGATCTAGCTGGTCTGTCATAATATAACAGAGACAGTAGATCTAGCTGGTCTGCCATAATATAATAGAGACAGTAGATCTAGCTGGTCTGTCATAATATAATAGAGACAGTAGATCTAGCTGGTCTGTCATAATGTAATAGAGACTGTAGATCTAGCTTGTCTGTCATAATATAATAGAGACAGAAGATCTAGCTGGTCTGTCATAATGTAATTGAGACAGTAGATCTAGCTGGTCTGCCATAATGTAATTGAGACAGTAGATCTAGCTGGTCTGTCATAATGTAATTGAGACAGTAGATCTAGCTGGTTTGTCATAATATAAAAGAGGCAGTAGATCTAGCTGGTCTGTCATAATATAATAGAGACAGTAGATCTAGCTGGTCTGTCATAATATAAAGAGGCAGCATATCTAGCTGGTCTGTCATAATATAATAGAGACAGTAGATATAGCTGGTCTGTCATAATAAAAAGAGGCACTAAATCTAGCTGGTCTGCCATAATGTAAATGAGACAGTAGATCTAGCTGGTCTGTCATAATATAATTGAGACAGTAGATCTAGCTGGTTTGTCATATTATAAAGAGGCAGCAGATCTAGCTGGTCTGTCATAATATAATAGAGAAAGTAAATATAGCTGGTCTGTCATAATATAAAGAGGCAGTAGATCTAGCTGGTCTGTCATAATATAAAAGAGGCAGTAGATCTAGCTGGTCTGTCATAATATAATAGAGACAGTAGATCTAGCTGGTCTGTCATAATGTAATTGAGACAGTAGATCTAGCTGGTCTGTCATAATATAATAGAGACATAAGATCTAGCTGGTCTTTCATAATATAATAGAGACAGTAGATCTAGCTGGTTTGTCATAATATAAAAGAGGCAGTAGATCTAGCTGGTCTGTCATAATAAAAAGAGGCAGCAAATCTAGCTGGTCTGCCATAATGTAATTGAGACAGTAGATCTAGCTGGTTTGTCATAATATAAAGATGCAGCAGTTCTAGCTGGTCTGTCATAATATAATAGAGAAAGTAGATATAGCTGGTCTGTCATAATATACTAGAGACAGTAGATCTAGCTGGTCTGTCATAATATAAAGAGGCAGTAGATCTAGCTGGTCTGTCATAATATAATAGAGACAGAAGATCTAGCTGGTCTGTCATAATATAAAAGAGGCAGTAGATCTAGCTGGTCTGTCATAATATAATAGAGACAGTAGATCTAGCTGGTCTGTCATAATGTAATTGAGACAGTAGATCTAGCTGGTCTGTCATAATATAATGGAGACAGAAGATCTAGCTGGTCTGTCATAATATAATAGAGACTGTAGATCTATCTGGTCTGCCATAATGTAATTGAGACAGTAGATCTAGCTGGTCTGCCATAATGTAATTGAGACAGAAGTTCTAGCTGGTCTGCCATAATATAATTGAGACAGTAGATCTAGCTGGTCTGTCATACTGTAATTGAGACAGTAGATCTAGCTGGTCTGTCATAATATAATAGAGACAGAAGATCTAGCTGGTCTGTCATAATATAATAGAGACAGTATATCTAGCTGGTTTGTCATAATATAAAAGAGGCAGTAGATCTAGCTGGTCTGTCATATTATAATAGAGACAGTAGATCTAGCTGGTTTGTCATAATATAAAAGAGGCAGTAGATCTAGCTGGTCTGTCATAATAAAAAGAGGCAGCAAATCTAGCTGGTCTGCCATAATGTAATTGAGACAGTAGATCTAGCTGGTCTGTCATAATGTAATTGAGACAGTAGATCTAGCTGGTTTGTTATAATATAAAGAGGCAGCAGATCTAGCTGGTCTGTCATAATATAATAGAGAAAGTAGATATAGCTGGTCTGTCATAATATACTAGAGACAGAAGATCTAGCTGGTCTGTCATAATATAATAGAGACAGTATATCTAGCTGGTTTGTCATAATATAATAGAGACAGTAGATATAGCTGGTCTGCCATAATGTAATTCAGACAGTAGATCTAGCTGGTCTGTCATAATATAAAAGAGGCAGTAGATCTAGCTGGTCTGTCATAATATAATAGAGACAGTAGATCTAGCTGGTCTGTCATAATATACTAGAGACAGTAGATCTAGCTGGTCTGTCATAATATAAAACAGGCAGTAGATGTAGCTGGTCTGTCGTAATATAATAGAGACACTAGATATAGCTGGTCTGTCATAATATAATAGAGACAGTAGATCCAGCTGGTCTGTCATAATATAAAAGAGACAGTAGATCTAGCTGGTCTGTCATAATATAAAAGAGGCAGTAGATCTAGCTGGTCTGTCATAATATAATAGAGACAGTAGATCTAGCTGGTCTGTCATAATGTAATTGAGACAGTAGATCTAGCTGGTCTGTCATAATATAAAAGAGGCAGTAGATCTATCTTGTCTGTCATAATATAATAGAGGCAGAAGATATAGCTGGTCTATCATAATATAATAGAGACAGTAGATCTAGCTGGTCTGCCATAATGTAATTGAGACAGAAGATCTAGCTGGTCTGCCATAATGTAATTGAGACAGTAGATCTAGCTGGTCTGTCATAATGTAATTGAGACAGAAGATCAAGCTGGTCTGTGATAATATAAAAGAGGCAGTAGATCTAGCTGGTCTGTCATAATATAATATAGACAGTAGATATAGCTGGTCTGTCATAATATAAAGAGGCAGCAGATCTAGCTGGTCTGTCATAATATAATAGAGACAGAAGATCTAGCTGGTCTGTCATAATATAAAAGAGACAGTAGATATAGCTGGTCTGTCATAATGTTATAGAGACAGTAGATATAGCAGGTCTGTCATAATATAATAGAGACAGTAGATCTAGCTGGTCTGCCATAATGTAATTGAGACAGTAGATATAGCTGGTCTGTCATAATGTAATAGAGACAGTAGATATAGCTGGTCTGTCATAATATAATAGAGACAGTAGATCTAGCTGGTCTGCCATAATGTAATTGAGACAGAAGATCTAGCTGGTCTGCAAAAATGTAATTGAGACAGAAGATCTAGCTGGTCTGCCATAATGTAATTTAGACAGTAGATCTAGCTGGTCTGTCGTAATATAATAGAGACAGTAGATCTAGCTGGTCTGTCATAATATAAAAGAGGCAGTAGATCTAGCTGGTCTGTCATAATATAAAAGAGGCAATTGATCTAGCTGGTCTGTCATAATGTAATTGAATCAGTAGATCTAGCTGGTCTGCCATAATGTAATTGAGACAGTAGATCTAGCTGGTCTGCCATAATGTAATTGAATCAGTAGATCTAGCTGTTCTGTCATAATGTATTTGAATCAGTAGATCTAGCTGGTCTGTCATAATGTATTTGAATCAGTAGATCTAGCTGGTCTGTCATAATGTAATTGAGACAGTAGATCTAGCTGGTCTGCCACAATGTAATTGATTCAGTAGATCTAGCTGGTCTGTCATAATATAATAGAGACAGTAGATCTAGCTGGTCTGTCATAATATAAAAGAGGCAGTAGATCTAGCTGGTCTGTCATAATGTAATTGAGACAGTAGATCTAGCTGGTCTGTCATAATATAAAGAGGCAGCAGATCTAGCTGGTCTGTCATAATATAATAGAGACAGTAGATATAGCTGGTCTGTCATAATGTAATTGAGACAGTAGATCTAGCTGATCTGTCATCATATACTAGAGACAGTAGATCTAGCTGGTCTGTCATAATATAAAAGAGGCAGTAGATCTAGCTGGTCTGTCATAATATAATAGAGACAGTAGATCTAGCTGGTCTGTCATAATGTAATTGAGACAGTAGATCTAGCTGGTCTGTCATAATATAAAAGAGGCAGTAGATCTAGCTGGTCTGTCATAATATAATTGAGACAGTAGATCTAGCTGGTCTGTCATAATATAAAACAGGCAGTAGATGTAGCTGGTCTGTCATAATATAATAGAGGCAGAAGATATAGCTGGTCTATCATAATATAATAGAGACAGTAGATCTAGCTGGTCTGCCATAATGTATTTGAGACAGTAGATCTAGCTTGTCTGCCATAATGTAATTGAGACAGAAGATCTAGCTGGTCTGCCATAATGTAATTGAGACAGTAGATCTAGCTGGTCTGTCATAATATAATAGAGACAGTAGATCTAGCTGATCTGCCATAATGTAATTGAGACAGTAGATCTAGCTGGTCTGCCATAATGTAATTGAGACAGAAGATCTAGCTGGTCTGCCATAATGTAATTGAGACAGTAGATCTAGCTGGTCTGTCATAATGTAATTGAGACAGAAGATCTAGCTGGTCTGTCATAATATAATAGAGACAGTAGATATAGCTGGTCTGTCATAATATAAAACAGGTAGTAGATGTAGCTGGTCTGTCATAATATAAAGAGGCAGCAGATCTAGCTGGTCTGTCATAATATGAAACAGGCAGTAGATGTAGCTGGTCTGTCGTAATATAATAGAGACGGTAGATATAGCTGGTCTGTCATAATATAATAGAGACAGTAGATCTAGCTGGTCTGTCATAAAATAATATAGACAGAAGATCTAGCTCGTCTGTCATTACATAATAGAGACAGTAGATCTAGCTGGTCTGCAATAATGTAATTGAGACAGTAGATCTAGCTGTTCTGCCATAATGTAATTTAGACAGAAGATCTAGCTGGTCTGCCATAATGTAATTGAGACAGTAGATCTAGCTGGTCTGTCATAATATAATAGAGACAGAAGATCTAGCTGATCTGTCCTAATATAATAGAGACAGTATATCTAGCTGCTTTGTCATAATATAAAAGAGGCAGTAGATCTAGCTGGTCTGTCATAATATACTAGAGACAGTAGATCTAGTTGGTCTGTCATAATATAAAGAGGCAGCAGATCTAGCTGGTCTGTCATACTATAATAGAGACAGAAGATCTAGCTGGTCTGCCATAATGTAATTGAGACAGTAGATCTAGCTGGTATGTCATAATGTAAATGAGACAGTAGATCTAGCTGGTCTGTCATAATATAATAGAGACAGTAGATATAGCTGGTCTGTCATTATATAAAGATGCAGCAGATCTAGCTGGTCTGTCATAATATAATAGAGACAGTAGATCTAGCTGGTCTGTCATAATATAATAGAGACAGAAGATCTAGCTGGTCTGTCATAATGTAATTGAGACAGTAGATCTAGCTGGTCTGTCATAATATACTAGAGACAGTAGATCTAGCTGGTCTGTCATAATATAAAGAGGCAGCAGATCTAGCTGGTCTGTCATAATATAAAAGAGGCAGTAGATCTAGCTGGTCTGTCATAATATAATAGAGACAGTAGATCTAGCTGGTCTGCCATAATGTAATTGAGACAGTAGATCTAGCTGGTCTGCCATAATGTAATTGAGACAGAAGATATAGCTGGTCTGCCATAATGTAATTGAGACAGTAGATCTAGCTGGTCTGTCATTATATAAAGATGCAGCAGATCTAGCTGGTCTGTCATAATATAATAGAGACAGTAGATCTAGCTGGTCTGTCATAATATAATAGAGGCAGTAGATCTAGCTGGTGTGTCATAATATAAAAGAGGCAGTAGATCTAGCTGGTCTGTCATAATATAATAGAGACAGTAGATATAGCTGGTCTGTCATTATATAAAGATGCAGCAGATCTAGCTGGTCTGTCATAATATAATTGAGACAGTAGATCTAGCTAGTCTGTCATAATATAATAGAGACAGAAGATCTAGCTGGTCTGTCATAATGTAATTGAGACAGTAGATCTAGCTGGTCTGTCATAATATACTAGAGACAGCAGATCTAGCTGGTCTGTCATAATATAAAGGGGCAGCAGATCTAGCTGGTCTATCATAATATAATAGAGACAGTAGATATAGCTGGTCTGTCATAATGTAATTGAGACAGTAGATCTAGCTGGTCTGTCATAATATAAAAGAGGCAGTAGATCTAGCTGGTCTGTCATAATATAATAGAGACAGAAGATCTAGCTGGTCTATCATAATATAATAGAGACAGTAGATCTAGCTGGTCTGCCATAATGTAATTGAGCCAGTAGATCTAGCTGGTCTGCCATAATGTAATTGAGACAGAAGATCTAGCTGGTCTGCCATAATGTAATTGAGACAGTAGATCTAGCTGTTCTGTCATAATGTAATTGAGACAGTAGATCTAGCTGGTCTGTCATAATATACTAGAGACAGAAGATCTAGCTGGTCTGTCATAACATAATAGAGACAGTAGATCAAGCTGGTCTGTCATAATATAAAAGAGGCAGTAGATCTAGCTGGTCTGTCATAATATAAAAGAGGCAGTAGATCTAGCTGGTCTGTCATAATATAATAGCGACAGTAGATATAGCTGGTCTGTCATAATATAAAAGAGGCAGCAGATCTAGCTGGTCTGTCAAAATATAATAGAGACAGTAGATATAGCTGGTCTGTCATAATGTAATTGAGACAGTAGATCTAGCTGGTCTGTCATAATATAAAAGAGGCAGTAGATCTAGCTGGTCTGTCATAATGTAATAGAGACAGTAGATCTAGCTGGTCTGTCATAATGTAATAGAGACAGTAGATCTAGCTGGTCTATCATAATATAATAGAGACAGTAGATCTAGCTGGTCTGCCATAATGTATTTGAGAGAGTAGATCTAGCTGGTCTATCATAATATAATAGAGACAGTAGATCTAGCTGGTCTGCCATAATGTAATTGAGACAGTAGATCTAGCTTGTCTGCCATAATGTAATTGAGACAGAAGATCTAGCTGGTCTGCCATAATGTAATTGAGACAGTAGATCTAGCTGGTCTGTCATCATGTAATTGAGACAGTAGATCAAGCTGGTCTGTCATAATATAAAAGAGGCAGTAGATCTAGCTGGTCTGTCATAATATAATATAGACAGTAGATATAGCTGGTCTGTCATAATATAAAGAGGCAGCAGATCTAGCTGGTCTGTCATAATATAATAGAGACAGAAGATCTAGCTGGACTGTCATAATATAATAGCGACAGTAGATCTAGCTGGTCAGCCATAATGTAATTGAGACAGTAGATCTAGCTGGTCTGCCATAATGTAATTGAGACAGACGATATAGCTGGTCTGCCATAATGTAATTGAGACAGTAGATATAGCTGGTCTGTCATAATGTAATTGAGACAGTAGATCTAGCTGGTCTGTCATAATATAATAGAGACAGAAGATCCAGCTGGTCTGTCATAATATAATAGAGACAGTAGATATAGCTGGTCTGTCATAATATAAAGAGGCAGCAGATCTAGCTGGTCTGTCATAATATAATAGAGACAGTAGATCTAGCTGGTCTGTCATAATATAATAGAGACAGAAGATCTAGCTGGTCTGCCATAATGTATTTGAGACAGTAGATCTAGCTGGTCTGCCATAATGTAATTGAGACAGAAGATCTAGCTGGTCTGCCATAATGTAATTGAGACAGTAGATCTAGCTGGTCTGTCATAATATAAAAGAGGCAGTAGATCTAGCTGGTCTGTCATAATATAATAGAGACAGAAGATCTAGCTGGACTGTCATAATATAATAGAGACAGTAGATCTAGCTGGTCTGCCATAATGTAATTGAGACAGTAGATCTAGCTGGTCTGTCATAATGTAATTGAGACAGTAGATCAAGCTGGTCTATCATAATATAAAAGAGACAGTAGATCTAGCTGGTCTGTCATAATATAAAGAGGCAGCAGATCTAGCTGGTCTGTCATAATATAAAGAGGCAGCAGATCTAGCTGGTCTGTCATAATACAATAGAGACAGAAGATCTAGCTGGACTGTCATAATATAATAGCGACAGTAGATCTAGCTGGTCTGCCATAATGTAATTGAGACAGTAGATCTAGCTGGTCTGCCATAATGTAATTGAGACAGAAGATATAGCTGGTCTGCCATAATGTAATTGAGACAGTAGATATAGCTGGTCTGTCATAATGTAATTGAGACAGTAGATCTAGCTGGTCTGTCATAATATAATAGAGACAGAAGATCTAGCTGGTCTGTCATAATATAATAGAGACAGTAGATATAGCTGGTCTGTCATAATATAAAGAGGCAGCAGATCTAGCTGGTCTGTCATAATATAATAGAGACAGTAGATATAGCTGGTCTGTCATAATGTAATTTTCAGACAGTAGATCTAGCTGGTCTGTCATAATATAAAAGAGGCAGTAGATCTAGCTGGTCTGTCATAATATAATAGAGACAGAAGATCTAGCTGGTCTATCATAATATAATAGAGACAGTAGATCTAGCTGGTCTGCCATAATGTATTTGAGACAGTAGATCTAGCTGGTCTGCCATAATGTAATTGAGAAAGAAGATCTAGCTGGTCTGCCATAATGTAATTGAGACAGTAGATCTAGCTGGTGTGTCATAATATAATAGAGACAGTAGATCTAGCTGGTCTGTCATAATATAAAGATGCAGCAGAGCTAGCTGGTCTGTCATTATATGAAAGAGGCAGTAGATCTAGCTGGTCTGTCATAATATAATAGAGACAGTAGATCTAGCTGGTCTGCCTTAATGTAATTGAGACAGTAGATCTAGCTGGTCTGTCATAATATACAAGAGGCAGTAGATCTAGCTGGTCTGTCATAATGTAATTGAGACAGTAGATCTAGCTGGTCTGTCATAATATAATAGAGACAGAAGATCTAGCTGGTCTGTCATAATATAATAGAGACAGTAGATATAGCTGGTCTGTCATAATATAAAGAGGCAGCAGATCTAGCTGGTCTGTCATAATATAATAGAGACAGTAGATATAGCTGGTCTGTCATAATGTAATTTTCAGACAGTAGATCTAGCTGGTCTGTCATAATGTAATTTTCAGACAGTAGATCTAGCTGGTCTGTCATAATATAAAAGAGGCAGTAGATCTAGCTGGTCTGTCATAATATAATAGAGACAGAAGATCTAGCTGGTCTATCATAATATAATAGAGACAGTAGATCTAGCTGGTCTGCCATAATGTAATTGAGACAGAAGATCTAGCTGGTCTGCCATAATGTAATTGAGACAGTAGATCTAGCTGGTGTGTCATAATATAATAGAGACAGTAGATCTAGCTGGTCTGCCATAATGTAATTGAGACAGTAGATCTAGCTGGTCTGCCATAATGTAATTGAGACAGAAGATCTAGCTGGTCTGCCATAATGTAATTTAGACAGTAGATCTAGCTGGTCTGTCGTAATATATTAGAGACAGTAGATCTAGCTGGTCTGTCATAATATATAAGTGGCAGTAGATCTAGCTAGTCTGTCATAATATAAAAGAGGAAGTAGATCTAGCTGGTCTGTCTTAATATAAAAGAGGCAATTGATCTAGCTGGTCTGTCATAATGTAATTGAATCAGTAGATCTAGCTGGTCTGCCATAATGTAATTGAGACGGTAGATCTAGCTGGTCTGCCATAATGTAATTGAATCAGTAGATCTAGCTGGTCTGTCATAATGTATTTGAATCAGTAGATCTAGCTGGTCTGTCATAATGTATTTGAATAAGTAGATCTAGCTGGTCTGTCATAATGTAATTGAGACAGTAGATCTAGCTGGTCTGTCATAATGTAATTGAGACAGTATATCTAGCTGGTCTGCCATAAAATAATTGAGACAGTCGATCTAATTGATTTGTCACGATATAAAAGACACAGTAGATCTAGCTGGTCTGACATAATTTAATAGAGAGAGTAGATCTAGTTCGTCTGTCATAATATAATAGAGACTGTAGATGAAGCTGGTCTGAGATAATTTAATAGGGATAGTAGATCTAGCTGGTCTGTCATAATATTAGACAGTTGTTCAAGCTGGTCTGTCATAATATAATAAAGACAGTAGATCTAGCTGGTCTGCCATAATATAATTGAGACAGAAGATCTAGCTGGTCTGTCATAACATAATATAGACAGTAGATCTAGCTGGTCTGTCATAATATAATTGAGACAGTAGATCTAGCTGGTCTGTCGTAATATAATAGAGACAGTAGATCTAGCTGGTCTGTCATAATATAATAGAGACAGAAGATCTAGCTGGTCTGTCATAATATAATAGAGACAGTAGATATAGCTGGTCTGTCATAATATAAAGAGGCAGCAGATCTAGCTGGTCTGTCATAATATAATAGAGACAGTAGATATAGCTGGTCTGTCATAATGTAATTTTCAGACAGTAGATCTAGCTGGTCTGTCATAATATAAAAGAGGCAGTAGATCTAGCTGGTCTGTCATAATATAATAGAGACAGAAGATCTAGCTGGTCTATCATAATATAATAGAGACAGTAGATCTAGCTGGTCTGCCATAATGTATTTGAGACAGTAGATCTAGCTGGTCTGCCATAATGTAATTGAGAAAGAAGATCTAGCTGGTCTGCCATAATGTAATTGAGACAGTAGATCTAGCTGGTGTGTCATAATATAATAGAGACAGTAGATCTAGCTGGTCTGTCATAATATAAAGATTCAGCAGAGCTAGCTGGTCTGTCATTATATGAAAGAGGCAGTAGATCTAGCTGGTCTGTCATAATATAATAGAGACAGTAGATCTAGCTGGTCTGCCTTAATGTAATTGAGACAGTAGATCTAGCTGGTCTGTCATAATATACAAGAGGCAGTAGATCTAGCTGGTCTGTCATAATGTAATTGAGACAGTAGATCTAGCTGGTCTGTCATAATATAATAGAGACAGAAGATCTAGCTGGTCTGTCATAATATAATAGAGACAGTAGATATAGCTGGTCTGTCATAATATAAAGAGGCAGCAGATCTAGCTGGTCTGTCATAATATAATAGAGACAGTAGATATAGCTGGTCTGTCATAATGTAATTTTCAGACAGTAGATCTAGCTGGTCTGTCATAATGTAATTTTCAGACAGTAGATCTAGCTGGTCTGTCATAATATAAAAGAGGCAGTAGATCTAGCTGGTCTGTCATAATATAATAGAGACAGAAGATCTAGCTGGTCTATCATAATATAATAGAGACAGTAGATCTAGCTGGTCTGCCATAATGTAATTGAGACAGAAGATCTAGCTGGTCTGCCATAATGTAATTGAGACAGTAGATCTAGCTGGTGTGTCATAATATAATAGAGACAGTAGATCTAGCTGGTCTGCCATAATGTAATTGAGACAGTAGATCTAGCTGGTCTGCCATAATGTAATTGAGACAGAAGATCTAGCTGGTCTGCCATAATGTAATTTAGACAGTAGATCTAGCTGGTCTGTCGTAATATAATAGAGACAGTAGATCTAGCTGGTCTGTCATAATATATAAGTGGCAGTAGATCTAGCTAGTCTGTCATAATATAAAAGAGGAAGTAGATCTAGCTGGTCTGTCTTAATATAAAAGAGGCAATTGATCTAGCTGGTCTGTCATAATGTAATTGAATCAGTAGATCTAGCTGGTCTGCCATAATGTAATTGAGACGGTAGATCTAGCTGGTCTGCCATAATGTAATTGAATCAGTAGATCTAGCTGGTCTGTCATAATGTATTTGAATCAGTAGATCTAGCTGGTCTGTCATAATGTATTTGAATAAGTAGATCTAGCTGGTCTGTCATAATGTAATTGAGACAGTAGATCTAGCTGGTCTGTCATAATGTAATTGAGACAGTATATCTAGCTGGTCTGCCATAAAATAATTGAGACAGTCGATCTAATTGATTTGTCACGATATAAAAGACACAGTAGATCTATCTGGTCTGACATAATTTAATAGAGAGAGTAGATCTAGTTCGTCTGTCATAATATAATAGAGACTGTAGATGAAGCTGGTCTGAGATAATTTAATAGGGATAGTAGATCTAGCTGGTCTGTCATAATATTAGACAGTTGTTCAAGCTGGTCTGTCATAATATAATAAAGACAGTAGATCTAGCTGGTCTGCCATAATATAATTGAGACAGAAGATCTAGCTGGTCTGTCATAACATAATATAGACAGTAGATCTAGCTGGTCTGTCATAATATAATTGAGACAGTAGATCTAGCTGGTCTGTCGTAATATAATAGAGACAGTAGATCTAGCTGGTCTGTCATAATATAATAGAGACAGTAGATCTAGCTGGTCTGCCATAATGTAATTGAGACAGTAGATCTAGCTGGTCTGTCATGATATAAAAGAGGCAGTAGATGTAGCTGGTCTGTCATAATATAATAGAGACAGTAGATCTACCTGGTCTGCCGTAATATAATTGAGAAAGAAGATCTAGCTGGTCTGCCATTATGTGATTGAGACAGTAGATATAGCTGGTCTGCCATAATGTAATTGAGACAGAAGATCTAGCTGGTCTGTCATAATGTAATAGAGACGGTAGATCTAGCTGGTCTGTCATAATATAATAGAGGCGGTAGATCTAGCTGGTCTGCCATAATGTAATTGAGACAGTAGATCTAGCTGGTCTGTCATATTATAATAGAGACAGAAGATCTAGCTGGTCTGTCATAATATAATAGAGACAGTAGATCTAGCTGGTCTGTCATAATATAAAGATGCAGCAGAGCTAGCTGGTCTGTCATTATATGAAAGAGGCAGTAGATCTAGCTGGTCTGTCATAATGTAATAGAGACGGTAGATCTAGCTGGTCTGTCATAATATAATAGAGGCGGTAGATCTAGCTGGTCTGCCATAATGTAATTGAGGCAGTAGATCTAGCTGGTCTGTCATAATATAATAGAGACAGTAGATCTAGCTGGTATGTCATAATATAAAGATGCAGCAGATCTAGCTGGTATGTCATAATATAATAGAGACAGTAGATATAGCTGGTTTGTCATAATATAAAGAGGCAGCAGATCTAGCTGGTCTGTCATAATATAATAGAGACGGTAGATCTAGCTGGTCTGTCATAATATAAAAGAGGCAGTAGATCTAGCTGGTCTGTCATAATGTAATTGAATCAGAAGATCTAGCTGGTCTGTCATAATATAATTGAGACGGTAGATCTAGCTGGTCTGTCATAATATAATAAAGACAGTAGATCTAGCTGGTCTGTCATAATATAAAAAAGGCAATTGATCTAGCTGGTCTGTCATAATGTAATTGAATAAGTAGATCTAGCTGGTCTGCCATAATGTAATTGAGACAGTAGATCTAGCTGGTCTGTCATAATGTAATTGAGACAGTAGATCTAGCTGGTCTGTCATAATATAATAGAGACAGAAGATCTAGCTGGTCTGTCATAATATAATAGAGACAGTAGATCAAGCTGGTCTGTCATAATATAGAAGAGGCAGTAGATCTAGCTGGTCTGTCATAATATAATATAGACAGTAGATATAGCTGGTCTGTCATAATATAAAGAGGCAGCAGATCTAGCTGGTCTGTCATAATATAATAGAGACAGTAGATATAGCTGGTCTGTCATAATATAATAGAGACAGTAGATCTAGCTGGTATGTCATAATATAAAGATGCAGCAGATCTAGCTGGTATGTCATAATATAATAGAGACAGTAGATATAGCTGGTTTGTCATAATATAAAGAGGCAGCAGATCTAGCTGGTCTGTCATAATATAATAGAGTCAGTAGATCTACCTGGTCTGCCGTAATATAATTGAGACAGAAGATCTAGCTGGTCTGCCATTATGTGATTGAGATAGTAGATATAGCTGGTCTGCCATAATGTAATTGAGACAGAAGATCTAGCTGGTCTGCCATAATGTAATTGAGACAGTAGATCTAGCTGGTCTGTCATAATATAATAGAGACAGTAGATCTAGCTGGTCTGTCATAATATAAAAGAGGCAGTAGATCTAGTTGATCTGTCATCATTTAAAAGAGGCAGTAGATCTAGCTGGTCTGTCATAATATAATAGAGACAGTAGATCTAGCAGGTCTGTCATAATATAATAGAGACAGTACATTTTTCTGGTCTTTCATATTATAAAAGAGGCAGTAGATCTAGCTCATCTGTCAAAATATAATTGAGACAGTAGATCTAGCTGGTCTGTCATAATATAATTGAGACAGTAGATCTAGCTGGTCTGTCATAATATAATAAAGACAGTAGATCTAGCTGGTCTGTCATAATATAATTGAGACAGTAGATCTAGCTGGTCTGTCATAATGTAATATAATCAAGAGATCTAGCTGGTCTGCCATAATGTAATATAATCAGTAGATCTAGCTGGTCTGCCATAATGTAACAGAGGGAGTAGATCTAGCTGGTCTGTCATAAAATAATTGAGAGGGTAGATCTAGCTGGTCTGTCATAATATAAAAGAGGCAGTAGATCTAGCTGATCTGTCATAATTTAAAAGAGGCAGTAGATCTAGCTGGTCTGTCATAATATAATTGAGACGGTAGATCTAGCTGGTCTGTCATAATATAATAAAGACAGTAGATCTAGCTGGTCTGTCATAATATAATTGAGACAGTAGATCTAGCTGGTCTGTCATAATGTAATTTAATCAGTAGATCTAGCTAGTCTGTCATAATGTAATTTAGACAGTAGATATATCTGGTCTGCCATAATGTAATTGAGACAGTAGATCTAGCTGGTCTGCCATAATGTAATTGAGACAGAAGATCTAGCTGGTCTGCCATAATGTAATTTAGAAAGTAGATCTAGCTGGTCTGTCATAATATAATTGAGACAGTAGATCTAGCTGGTGTGTCATAATATAAAAGAGGCAGTAGATCTAGCTGGTCTGTCATAATATAATAAAGACTGTAGATCTAGCTGGTCTGTCATAATATAATTGAGACAGTAGATCTAGCTGGTCTGTCATAATATAATAAAGACAGTAGATCTAGCTGGTCTGACATAATATAATTGAGACAGTAGATCTATCTGGTCTGTCATAATATAAAAGAGGCAGTAGATCTAGCTGGTCTGTCATAATGCAATTGAATCAGTAGATCTAGCTGGTCTGCCATAATGTAATTGAGACAGTATATCTAGCTGGTCTGTCATAATATAAAAGAGGCAGTAGATGTAGCTGGTCTGCCATAATGTGATTGAGACAGTAGATCTAGCTGGTCTGCCATAATATAATTGATACAGAAGATCTAGCTAGTCCACCATAATGTAATTGAGACAGAATATCTAGCTGGTCTGCTATAATGTAATTGAGACTTTAGATCTAGCTGGTCTGTCATAATGTAATTGAGACAGAAGATCTAGCTGGTCTGCTATAATGTAATTGAGACAGTAGATCTAGCTGGTCTGTCATAATACAAAAGAGGCAGTAGATCTAGCTGGTCTGTCATAATGTAATTGAATCAGTAGATCTAGCTGGTCTGTCATAATGTAATTTAGACAGTAGATCTAGCTGGTCTGCCGTAATGTAATTGAGACAGTAGATATAGCTGGTCTGCCAAAATGTAATTGAGACAGAAGATCTAGCTGGTCTGCCATAATGTAATTGAGACAGTAGATCTAGCTGGTCTGCCATAATGTAATTGAGACAGAAGATATATCTGGTCTGCCATAATGTAATTGAGACAGTAGAATTAGCTGGTCTGCAATAATGTAATTGAGACAGTAGATCTAGCTGGTCTGTCATAATACAAAAGAGGCAGTAGATCTAGCTGGTCTGTCATAATGTAATTGAATCAGTAGATCTAGCTGGTCTGTCATAATGTAATTTAGACAGTAGATCTAGCTGGTCTGCCGTAATGTAATTGAGACAGTAGATCTAGCTGGGCTGCCATAATGTAATTGAGACAGTAGATCTAGCTGGTCTGTCATAATATAATAGAGACAGTAGATCTACCTGGTCTGTCATAATTTAAAAGAGGCAGTAGATCTAGCTGGTCTGTCATAATGTAATTGAATCAGTAGATCTAGCTGGTCTGTCATAATGTAATTGAGTCAGTAGATATAGCTGGTCTGCCAAATTGTAATTGAGACAGAAGATCTCGCTGGTCTGCCATAATGTAATTGAGAAAGTAGATCTAGCTGGTCTGCCATAATGTAATTGAGACAGAAGATATAGCTGGTCTGCCATAATGTAATTGAGACAGTAGATCTAGCTGGTCTGCCATAATGTAATTGAGACAGTAGATCTAGCTGGTCTGTCATAATATAATAGAGACAGTAGATCTACCTGGTCTGTCATAATATAATAGAGACAGTAGATCTAGATGGTCTGTCATAATATATTTGAATCAGTAGATCTAGCTGGTCTGTCATAATGTAATATCATCAAGAGATCTAGCTGGTCTGCCATAATGTAATATAATCAGTAGATCTTGCTGGTCTGTCATAATGTAACAGAGGGAGTAGATCTAGCTGGTCTGTCATAAAATAATTGAGAGTGTAGATCTAGCTGGTCTGTCATAATATAAAAGAGGCAGTAGATCTAGCTGATCTGTCATAATTTAAAAGAGGCAGTAGATCTAGCTGGTCTGTCATAATGTAATTGAATCAGTAGATCTAGCTGGTCTGTCATAATGTAATTGAGTCAGTAGATATAGCTGGTCTGCCAAAATGTAATTGAGACAGAAGATCTAGCTGGTCTGCCATAATGTAATTGAGACAGTGGATCTAGCTGGTCTGCCATAATGTAATTGAGACAGAAGATATAGCTGGTCTGCCATACTGTAATTGAGACAGTAGATCTAGCTGGTCTGCCATAATGTAATTGAGACAGTAGATCTAGCTGGTCTGTCATAATATAATAGAGATGGTAGATCTAGCTGGTCTGTCTTAATATAATAGAGACAGTAGATCTAGATGGTCTGTCATAATATAATTGAATCAGTAGATCTAGCTGGTCTGTCATAATGTAATATAATCAAGAGATCTAGCTGGTCTGCCATAATGTAATTGAATCAGTAGCTCTAGCTGGTCTGCCATAATGTAATTGAATCAGTAGCTCTAGCTGGTCTGTCATAAAATAATTGAGAGGGTAGATCTAGCTGGTCTGTCATAATATAAAAGAGGCAGTAGATCTAGCTGATCTGTCATAATTTAAAAGAGACAGTAGATCTAGCTGGTCTGTCATGATAATAGAGACAGTAGATTTTTCTGGTCTGTCATAATTTAAAAGAGGCAGTAGATTATATTTTGACAGAAGAGCTTTCTGTCAAAATATAATAGAGACAGTAAATCTAGCTAGTCTTTCATAATATAATTGAGACAGTAGATCTAGCTGGTCTGTCGTAATATAATAGAGACAGTAGATCTAGCTGGTCTGTCATAATATAATAGAGACAGTAGATCTAGCTGGTCTGCCATAATGTAATTGAGACAGTAGATCTAGCTGGTCTGTCATGATATAAAAGAGGCAGTAGATGTAGCTGGTCTGTCATAATATAATAGAGACAGTAGATCTACCTGGTCTGCCGTAATATAATTGAGAAAGAAGATCTAGCTGGTCTGCCATTATGTGATTGAGACAGTAGATATAGCTGGTCTGCCATAATGTAATTGAGACAGAAGATCTAGCTGGTCTGTCATAATGTAATAGAGACGGTAGATCTAGCTGGTCTGTCATAATATAATAGAGGCGGTAGATCTAGCTGGTCTGCCATAATGTAATTGAGACAGTAGATCTAGCTGGTCTGTCATAATATAATAGAGACAGTAGATCTAGCTGGTATGTCATAATATAAAGATGCAGCAGATCTAGCTGGTATGTCATAATATAATAGAGACAGTAGATATAGCTGGTTTGTCATAATATAAAGAGGCAGCAGATCTAGCTGGTCTGCCATAATATAATAGAGACAGAAGATCTAGCTGGTCTGTCATAATATAATAGAGACGGTAGATCTAGCTGGTCTGTCATAATATAAAAGAGGCAGTAGATCTAGCTGGTCTGTCATAATGTAATTGAATCAGAAGATCTAGCTGGTCTGTCATAATATAATTGAGACGGTAGATCTAGCTGGTCTGTCATAATATAATAAAGACAGTAGATCTAGCTGGTCTGTCATAATATAAAAAAGGCAATTGATCTAGCTGGTCTGTCATAATGTAATTGAATAAGTAGATCTAGCTGGTCTGCCATAATGTAATTGAGACAGTAGATCTAGCTGGTCTGTCATAATGTAATTGAGACAGTAGATCTAGCTGGTCTGTCATAATATAATAGAGACAGAAGATCTAGCTGGTCTGTCATAATATAATAGAGACAGTAGATCAAGCTGGTCTGTCATAATATAGAAGAGGCAGTAGATCTAGCTGGTCTGTCATAATATAATATAGACAGTAGATATAGCTGGTCTGTCATAATATAAAGAGGCAGCAGATCTAGCTGGTCTGTCATAATATAATAGAGACAGTAGATATAGCTGGTCTGTCATAATATAATAGAGACAGTAGATCTAGCTGGTATGTCATAATATAAAGATGCAGCAGATCTAGCTGGTATGTCATAATATAATAGAGACAGTAGATATAGCTGGTTTGTCATAATATAAAGAGGCAGCAGATCTAGCTGGTCTGTCATAATATAATAGAGTCAGTAGATCTACCTGGTCTGCCGTAATATAATTGAGACAGAAGATCTAGCTGGTCTGCCATTATGTGATTGAGATAGTAGATATAGCTGGTCTGCCATAATGTAATTGAGACAGAAGATCTAGCTGGTCTGCCATAATGCAATTGAGACAGTAGATCTAGCTGGTCTGCCATAATGTAATTGAGACAGTAGATCTAGCTGGTCTGTCATAATATAATAGAGACAGTAGATCTAGCTGGTCTGTCATAATATAAAGAAGCAGCAGATCTAGCTGGTCTGTCATAATATAAAAGAGGCAGTAGATCTAGTTGATCTGTCATCATTTAAAAGAGGCAGTAGATCTAGCTGGTCTGTCATAATATAATAGAGACAGTAGATCTAGCAGGTCTGTCATAATATAATAGAGACAGTACATTTTTCTGGTCTTTCATATTATAAAAGAGGCAGTAGATCTAGCTCATCTGTCAAAATATAATTGAGACAGTAGATCTAGCTGGTCTGTCATAATATAATTGAGACAGTAGATCTAGCTGGTCTGTCATAATATAATAAAGACAGTAGATCTAGCTGGTCTGTCATAATATAATTGAGACAGTAGATCTAGCTGGTCTGTCATAATGTAATATAATCAAGAGATCTAGCTGGTCTGCCATAATGTAATATAATCAGTAGATCTAGCTGGTCTGCCATAATGTAACAGAGGGAGTAGATCTAGCTGGTCTGTCATAAAATAATTGAGAGGGTAGATCTAGCTGGTCTGTCATAATATAAAAGAGGCAGTAGATCTAGCTGATCTGTCATAATTTAAAAGAGGCAGTAGATCTAGCTGGTCTGTCATAATATAATTGAGACGGTAGATCTAGCTGGTCTGTCATAATATAATAAAGACAGTAGATCTAGCTGGTCTGTCATAATATAATTGAGACAGTAGATCTAGCTGGTCTGTCATAATGTAATTTAATCAGTAGATCTAGCTAGTCTGTCATAATGTAATTTAGACAGTAGATATATCTGGTCTGCCATAATGTAATTGAGACAGTAGATCTAGCTGGTCTGCCATAATGTAATTGAGACAGAAGATCTAGCTGGTCTGTCATAATATAATAAAGACTGTAGATCTAGCTGGTCTGTCATAATATAAAAGAGGCAGTAGATCTAGCTGGTCTGTCATAATGCAATTGAATCAGTAGATCTAGCTGGTCTGCCATAATGTGATTGAGACAGTAGATCTAGCTGGTCTGCCATAATATAATTGATACAGAAGATCTAGCTGGTCCACCATAATGTAATTGAGACAGAATATCTAGCTGGTCTGCTATAATGTAATTGAGACAGAAGATCTAGCTGGTCTGCTATAATGTAATTGAGACAGTAGATCTAGCTGGTCTGTCATAATACAAAAGAGGCAGTAGATCTAGCTGGTCTGTCATAATGTAATTGAATCAGTAGATCTAGCTGGTCTGTCATAATGTAATTTAGACAGTAGATCTAGCTGGTCTGCCGTAATGTAATTGAGACAGTAGATATAGCTGGTCTGCCAAAATGTAATTGAGACAGAAGATCTAGCTGGTCTGCCATAATGTAATTGAGACAGTAGATCTAGCTGGTCTGCCATAATGTAATTGAGACAGAAGATATATCTGGTCTGCCATAATGTAATTGAGACAGTAGAATTAGCTGGTCTGCAATAATGTAATTGAGACAGTAGATCTAGCTGGTCTGTCATAATACAAAAGAGGCAGTAGATCTAGCTGGTCTGTCATAATGTAATTGAATCAGTAGATCTAGCTGGTCTGTCATAATGTAATTTAGACAGTAGATCTAGCTGGTCTGCCGTAATGTAATTGAGACAGTAGATCTAGCTGGGCTGCCATAATGTAATTGAGACAGTAGATCTAGCTGGTCTGTCATAATATAATAGAGACAGTAGATCTACCTGGTCTGTCATAATTTAAAAGAGGCAGTAGATCTAGCTGGTCTGTCATAATGTAATTGAATCAGTAGATCTAGCTGGTCTGTCATAATGTAATTGAGTCAGTAGATATAGCTGGTCTGCCAAATTGTAATTGAGACAGAAGATCTCGCTGGTCTGCCATAATGTAATTGAGAAAGTAGATCTAGCTGGTCTGCCATAATGTAATTGAGACAGAAGATATAGCTGGTCTGCCATAATGTAATTGAGACAGTAGATCTAGCTGGTCTGCCATAATGTAATTGAGACAGTAGATCTAGCTGGTCTGTCATAATATAATAGAGACAGTAGATCTACCTGGTCTGTCATAATATAATAGAGACAGTAGATCTAGATGGTCTGTCATAATATATTTGAATCAGTAGATCTAGCTGGTCTGTCATAATGTAATATCATCAAGAGATCTAGCTGGTCTGCCATAATGTAATATAATCAGTAGATCTTGCTGGTCTGCCATAATGTAACAGAGGGAGTAGATCTAGCTGGTCTGTCATAAAATAATTGAGAGTGTAGATCTAGCTGGTCTGTCATAATATAAAAGAGGCAGTAGATCTAGCTGATCTGTCATAATTTAAAAGAGGCAGTAGATCTAGCTGGTCTGTCATAATGTAATTGAATCAGTAGATCTAGCTGGTCTGTCATAATGTAATTGAGTCAGTAGATATAGCTGGTCTGCCAAAATGTAATTGAGACAGAAGATCTAGCTGGTCTGCCATAATGTAATTGAGACAGTGGATCTAGCTGGTCTGCCATAATGTAATTGAGACAGAAGATATAGCTGGTCTGCCATACTGTAATTGAGACAGTAGATCTAGCTGGTCTGCCATAATGTAATTGAGACAGTAGATCTAGCTGGTCTGTCATAATATAATAGAGATGGTAGATCTAGCTGGTCTGTCTTAATATAATAGAGACAGTAGATCTAGATGGTCTGTCATAATATAATTGAATCAGTAGATCTAGCTGGTCTGTCATAATGTAATATAATCAAGAGATCTAGCTGGTCTGCCATAATGTAATTGAATCAGTAGCTCTAGCTGGTCTGCCATAATGTAATTGAATCAGTAGCTCTAGCTGGTCTGTCATAAAATAATTGAGAGGGTAGATCTAGCTGGTCTGTCATAATATAAAAGAGGCAGTAGATCTAGCTGATCTGTCATAATTTAAAAGAGACAGTAGATCTAGCTGGTCTGTCATGATAATAGAGACAGTAGATTTTTCTGGTCTGTCATAATTTAAAAGAGGCAGTAGATTATATTTTGACAGAAGAGCTTTCTGTCAAAATATAATAGAGACAGTAAATCTAGCTAGTCTTTCGTAGTATAATAGAGACAGTAGATCTAGCTGGTCTGTCATAACATTAAAAAGGCAGTTGTAAGGGTTTTCCTGTGGTGAAGTAGAGGCGGACCAAAACGCAGCGTGTTTATATTGATTCATGTTTAATAAAAAAACGATAAACATGAACACTACAAAACAATAAACGTGGAAAACCAAAAACAGCCCTATCTGGTGCAAAACACAGAGACAGGAACAATCACCCACAAACACACAGTGAAACCCAGGCTACCTAAGTATGATTCTCAATCAGAGACAACTAATGACATCTGCCTCTGATTGAGAACCATACTAGGCCGAAACATAGAAATAACCCAAAACATAGAAAAACAAACATAGACTGCCCACCCAACTCACGCCCTGACCATACTGAATAAATACAAAACAAAGGAAATACAGGTCAGAACGTGACAGTAACCCCCCCCCCCCCAAACGTGCGGACTCCGGCCGCAAAACCTTAACCTATATGGGAGGGTCTGGGTGGGCGTCTGTTCGCGGTGGCGGCTCTGGTGCTGGACGTGGCCCCCACTTCACCATTGTCTTAGTCCGCTTTATTGTCTGCTTCCGTGGCCTCCTAACCACGGCGACCCTTCTCAATGGACAGAGGGGCAGCAGCTCGGGACAAAGGGGCGGCAGCTCGGGACAGAGGGGCGGCAGCTCGGGACAGAGGGGCTGCAGCTCGGGACAGAGGGGCGGCTACTCGGGACAGAGGGGCGGCTGCTCGGGACAGAGGGGCGGCTGCTCGGGACAGAGGGGCTCTGGCGCCTCTGGGCTGAGGGGCTCTGGCTCTGGCGCTTCTGGGCTGAGGGGCTCTGGCGCCTCTGGGCTGAGGGGCTCTGGCGCCTCTGGGCTGAGGGGCTCTGGCGCCTCTGGGCTGAGGGGCTCTGGCGGCCCCTGGCTGACTGGCGGCACTGGCAGCCCCTGGCTGACTGGCGGCCCCTGCCTGACTGGCGGCACTGGCGGCTCCTGGCAGACTGGCGGCACTGGCGGCGCTGGGCAGACTGGCGGCACTGGCGGCGCTGGGCAGACTGGCGGCACTGGCGGCGCTGGAGAGGAGGAAGGCTCCGGCAGCGCTGAACAGGCGGGAGCCCCTGTAAGGATGAGCCGGAGAGACAGCCTGGTGCGGGGGGCTGCCACCGGAGGGCTGGTGCGTGGAGGTGGTGACGGATAGACCGGACCGTGCAGGCACACTGGAGCTCTTGAGCACTGAGCTTGCCCAACCTTACCCGGTCGAATGGTCCCGGTTGCCCTGCCAGTGCGGTGAGGTGGAATAGCCCGCACTGGGCTATGCAGGCGAACCGGGGACATCGTGCGCAAGGCTGGTGCCATGTAAGCCGGCCCAAGGAGACGCACTGGAGACCAGCTGCGTGGAGCCGGCTTCATGGCACTTGGCTCAATGCTCACTCTAGCCCGGCCGATACTCGGAGCTGGAATGTACCGCACCGGGCGATGCACCCGCACTGGGGACACCGTGCGCTTCACAGCATAACACGGTGCATGTCCGGTCTCTCTAGCCCCCCGGTAAGCACAGGAAGTTGGCGCAGGTCTCCTACCTGGCTTTGCCACACTTCCTGTGTGCCACACTTCCTGTGTGCCACACTTCCTGTGTGCCCCCCTAATACATTTTTGGGGCTGACTCTCGGGCTTCCTTCTGCACTGCCGTGCTTGTCTCTCCAACTCCATTCACCTATACCACTCTTCGCACTGCTCCAGCGAATCCCAGGCGGGCTCCGGCACTCTCCCTGGGTCGACCGCCCACCTGTCTATCTCCTCCCAAGTAGTATAGTCCATACTCTTGCTGTCCAAAACGTCCTCCCATGTCCATTCCTCTTTTCGCTGCTGTTGCTGTTGCCCATTACCACGCCGCTTGGTCCTGTTGTGGTGGGTGATTCTGTAAGGGTTTTCCTGTGGTGAAGTAAAGGCGGACCAAAACGCAGTGTGGTTATATTGATTCATGTTTTTTTTTTAAACGATAAACATGAACACTACAAAACAATAAACGTGGAGAACCAAAAACAGCCCTATCTGGTGCAAAACACAGAGACAGGAACGATCAACAACAAACACACAGTGAAACCCAGGCTACCTAAGTATGATTCTCAATCAGAGACAACTAATGACATCTGACTCTGATTGAGAACCATACTAGGCCGAAACATAGAAATAACCCAAAACATAGAAAAACAAATATAGACTGCCCACCCAACTCACGCCCTTACCATACTAAATAAATACAAAACAAAGGAATACAGGTCAGAACGTGACAGCAGTAGATCTAGCTGGTCTGCTAATGTAATTGAGACAGTAGATCTAGCTGGTCTACCATAATGTAATTGAGACAGTAGATCTAGCTGGTCTGGCAAAATATAATAGAGACTGTAGATGAAGCTTGTCTGTCATAATTTAATAGAGATAGTAGATCTAGCTAGTCTGTCATAATATAATAGAGACTGTAGATGAAGCTGGTCTGTCATAATATAAAAGAGGCAGTAGATCTAGCCTGTCTGTCATAATATAATAGAGACAGAAGATCTAGATGGTCTGTCATAATATAATAGAGACAGTAGATCTAGCTTGTATGTCATAATGTAATTGAGACAGTAGATCTAGCTGGTCTGCCATAATGTAATTGAGACAGTAGATCTAGATGGTCTGCCATAATATAATTGAGACAGTAGATCTAGCTGGTCTACCATAATGTAATTGAGACAGTAGATCTAGCTGGTCTGTCATAATATAAAGGATACAGTAGATCTAGCTGGTCTGTCATAATGTAATTGAATCAGTAGATCTAGCTCGTCTGCCATAATGTAATTGAGACAGTAGATGTAGCTGGTCTGTCATAATATAATAAAGACGATAGATCTTGCTGGTCTGTCATAATATAATAAAGACGGTAGATCTAGCTGGTCTGTCATGATTTAATTGAGACAGTCGATCTAGCTGGTCTGTCATAATATAAAAGAGGCAGTAGATCTAGCCTGTCTGCCGTAATATAATTGAGACAGAAGATCTAGCTGGTCTGCCATAATGTAATTGAGAGATTAGATCTAGCTGATCTGCCATAATATAATAGAGACAGTAGATCTAGCTGGTCTTTCATAAAATAATAGAGACATTAGATCTAAATCAAATCAAATGTGTTTATATAGCCCTTCGTACATCAGCTGATATCTCAAAGTGTTGTACAGAGCCCGGCCTAAAACCCCAAACAGCAAGAAATGCAGGTGTAGAAGCACGGTGGCTAGGAAAAACTCCCTAGAAAGGCCAAAACCTAGGAAGAAACCTAGAGAGGAGCCAGGCTATGTGGGGTGACCAGTCCTCTTCTGGTTGTGCCGGGTGGAGATTATAACAGAACATGGCCAAGATGTTCAAATGTTCATAAATGACCAGCATGGTCAAATAATAATAATCACAGGCAGAACAGTTGAAACTGGAGCAGCAGCACGGCCAGGTGGACTTGGGACAGCAATGAGTCATCATGTCAGGTAGTCCTGAAGCATGGTCCTAAGGCTCAGGTCTTCCCGAGAGAGAGAGAGAGAATTAGAGAGAGCATACTTAAATTCACACAGGACACCGAATAAGTCTCCCATTCGGAGTCAGTGTCACTGTGAAAGAAAAGGTTCAGTTAGAATAGTTTCACATATGAGCCCTGTATCAACAGGTACAATAAACAGATATATATAGAGAGTTGAAGGTTGAATATATTATTATATTATTATTACCTGCTAGATCTACTGTCTCGATTATATTATGACAGCTAGATCTACTGTCTTTATTATATTACAACAGACCAGCTCAACAGCCTCAAATAGGCTATTTCATGTGGGTTGGGGTGGGGCGGCAAACACACGCATCTCACATTTCATGACATTAAATGTTTATATATTGCTTCTAAAATTAAAATTAAATCACAAATACTATTTTATATTATTAATTTCAAACAAGAGCATTAGCATGATAAGAACTTACCAGTCCAAAACGATGACCTCTCCCGTTCAAAAAATATTCCTCCACAATCGCTAAATGAAGCAATCTCTGTCTCACCTTCCCAATCAATTTATTCTAAAGTTGTGTGTACATCTGTATATCTAGACTTGACTTAGTCGCCATAACGGTTGATATATAAACAGCTGAATCTGCGCAATGCAATGCGTAATATGTGTTTCTTCTTCCGGTATGAAAATTGGGTGATTTACCTGGAATGTGTCGTCGAAAATGGAATGAGACGGAATTCACTACACAAGCGGTTCACAAAATGTTTCGTGTTAGGCTATAAAAACGGATTTTATAAAAACAAAAGGTCATTCATTGTGTAACAATGACTCTGTGCTCAGATAATCGCATCGTATTCTTTCGCAGTAAATCCTTTTTTGAATCTGACAACGCAGTTGGATTAGCAAGATTGTAGGATTTCGATACATGTGAGACACATGTATTTTCATTAATGTTTAATATGACTATTTATGTAGCGATCACCGTATGTTGTGGAATTTCAGCCCGCTAGCGGATTCCGTGCACAGAGGGGTTAAGCATATAACAGTTTATTTCACCTAACAGTACGAACTCTGAAGATAAATGAGGGGCAATCAAATCACATATGGAGTCTAAATCCCAAAGATGGCGAGCGCGCTCCAACATACATTTTCATATTGCAAATAGACGCAGAGTCAACACCCAATGGTCAAATGTAGATTTTTTACAACCCCCTCTAAAAAGTGCTTTCTAGACTGTTTTTCCCCATAAAGTTTTTACATGGACGGCAGTTCATCCAAACCATGTCAAGTTGCATATGGCAAATGCCAAGTGTCATACAACAAAAATCACAAAGGTGGCGAGCACGCTACAAAGTCAAGACAAAAGAGTCAAATTTAGATTTTTTTGATTTAAAAAAAAAAATACAAGTGGGGGGGGGGGGGTTTCGTCAATTATACATATGTATTTATAATAACCGTATGAACATACCGTTGTCTTATTTTATTGAGTTTGTCCATAAGGCCTATGTTTTGTCCATTTGCAATATATGATCATATGACGTCAAAAGTCAGTGAATCGTGGCCAAATGGCATTAGAAATGTCCAAATGCCACACATAAGTACTGTAAGGGAACACCCCCCTGAAATGTACAAAAATGAATGGGAACATATTGGCACCGTACGAAACATAGGTGTCCAATACCACTCAATTCGGCGTTGTTTCATTCAAAGTTGATTGCAAATGCCATATGGCAAATGCCAGGTGTAACACTTTAAAAATCCAACAGGTGGCGAGTGCGCTCCACCTTAATTTTTCATATTGCAAATGTAACACAAGTCAAGACCCAAGAGTAAAATTTTGAAAAATTGAACAGTGCTTTCTGGACCGTTTTTCAAAATCATTTTGATTTTTGTATCAATTACACACGTATAAGAACTGTATCAACATAATTTAGTCATATTTAATTTTTTACTTGTACAGAAGGCATATGTTTTGTCCATTTGCAATATGATTTCATAGGAAGTCAAAAGTCAAAGTCAAAAGTTACTTTTTTGGGGGGAGCAAATGCCATAACAAAGGTCCAAATGCAAAATGAAAGATTTGAAAGTGCCAAATCAGGATGTTATGTCCATTTGCCATGTACGATCAATGGAAGTCAGTTTACAAGCCCAAAAGTCAGTGAACCATGTCCAAAAGGCATTTATAATGCCAAAATGATATATAGCACTATGTTAAGCCATGAATCAACCTAGATGGTCTATTTGTCATGAATGATGAGGGAGAAGTGGGACTGTGGTATTTTAACGATTTTTTGAAAAACGTCCAAAATGACAAGGGGCACCCCTATTGGATGGGCATGGGTGGGGGGGTGCTCCCTACCCAACCGTGGACCCCTTGCTACCCCGTAATGGCATTTTAAAAATGTGCTCCTGGTAACCCGTTCCAATCACCAGGTGCACGGCTAGTCATCTAGCAAGTCAGTGTCCATCAGTCAATTCGATGTCACATATGAAGTCTTGAAAAGATCCAACCTTTTTAACCCTTCTAAACAGCACCTATGACACCATTTTAAGACACTTCCGGTTTACACAGGCAGCTGAAAGCGAACACATCTCCTCCTTTGGGTAGGCACTTATAGAATATTGAGTTTTAAGTCTTTATGTTAAGAACTGACTTATTTACAGAGGGTTGAATGAGTGTGTGTTATTTCAGAAAATCACAGAAATCTCGCCTAGCTCGGAAACATAATTCAAAAAGATTTGTCTAAACACGCTGCAACTGGATCTGTAACTTAAAAAATATATATATATCACTAATGTGACATTGTATGATTTCTCTTAAATTACGATAGATAAATGGCTGGTTCTTTTTTTATTGACACCGTAGGTTCATTTACTTTGACGTGAAGCGGAAAAATAATTGCTCTATTTTCATTTTTGACCTTTAATCAAAAACTAGAAGGCCAGCATCCCGGAGTCGCCTCTTCACTGTTGACGATGAGACTGGAGAGATGAACACTGCCTAGAAGGCCAGCATCACGGAGTCGCCTCTTCACTGTTGACGTTGAGACTGGTGTCTAGTAATTGTATAAGAGTGCCCTTTGTTCACCATTGTCCTGTCGATTATTGTTACAATGTCTGTTGCTTGCGTGAGTAGCTGTGCAGTGTAGTTTTGGCTTTTGTGTACTGATCAGATGTTTAAGGGTCTCGTCCCGTGAATTTATTCAAAGTACTCGTCGTTTTTTAACCTGTTGCGACGACCAAACCCGGATCCGGGATTCTATTTATAGACCTAAGCTCATTACCATAATGCAACGTTAACTATTCATGAAAATCGCAAATGAAATGAAATAAATATGCTATCTCTCAAGCTTAGCCTTTTGTTAACAACACTGTCATCTCAGATTTTCAAAATATGCTTTTCAACCATAGGAAAACAATCATTTGTGTTACAGTAGCTAGCTAGCGTAGCATTTAGCGTTAGCATTAGCGTTAGCATTTAGCAGGCAACTATCACAAAAACAAGTAAAGCCTTCAAATAAAATAACTTACCTTTGAAGAACTTCTGATGTTTTCAATGAGGAGACTCTCAGTTAGATAGCAGATGCTCAGTTTTTCCAAAAATATTCTTTGTGTATTAGAAATAGCTCCGTTTTGTACATCACATTTGGCTACCAAAAAAAAAAAAAAAAAAAAAAAAAACGAAAATTTAGCCCTCAAAACGCAAACTTTTTTCCAAATTAACTCCATAATATCGACTGAAACATGGCAAACGTGGTTTAGAATCAATCCTCAAGGTGTTTTTCCACATATCTCTTCGATGATATATCCTTCGTGGAAGCCTGGTTTCTCCTTGCTCTCAAATGGAAAAATAATTGCACCTGGCTTTACGCTCCAATTTCGACGCAGGGACACCAGGCGGACACTTGGAAAATGTAGTCTCTTATGGTCAATCTTCCAATGATATGCCTACAAATACGTCACAATGCTGCAAACGCCTTGGGGAAACGACAGAAAGTGTAGGCTCATTCCTTGCGCAATCACAGCCATATAAGGAGACAATGGAAAACAGAGCTTCAGAGATTCTGCTCATTTCCTGGTTGACGTATCATCTTGGTTTCGCCTGTAGAATGAGTTCTGGGGCACTTACAGACAATATCTTTGCAGATTCTGAAACTTCAGAGTGTTTTCTTTCCAAAACGGTCAATAATATGCATAGTCGAGCATCTTTTCGTGACAAAATATTGCGCTTAAAACGGGAACGTTTTTTATCCAAAAATGAAATAGCGCCCCTAGAGATCCAAGAGGTTAAATTTGGGTTTCAAGCCTGTGTTTTAAATGCGTGTTTGGCATTCGTCCCCTTGCCTTTGCACGCTGTAATGTGGGTCAATAAAAACCCCTGTTACGCATTCCTGCGCCTGTCTCCCGATCCCTTTATACCTAAATGACAGTAGGTTTGTTTATCTAATATGTCTGGACAGTTGTAGACTGTTTCTGGGTCAGCTTGAAAAGGTTACTTTAGTAAAATGGATGAAATATGCCCAGTGAAAACAGCTGGTCGATCACAAGAAGAGATCAACACATTCACGATCACTATTATTATCACCATAAACCAAAACCATGATACAAAACATATTGAAAAAGTTCAAAGTTAAAAGTTAGTCTTCAACAGGTCATATCATAGAAAGTAGTATAATCTAGATGTTACATGTTTACTTTAAGGTGCTTTCTGATACTTTCTTCATCCCTTATAAATGTTTATTTTATTTTTATTATTATAATAATATATATATTTTTTAAATGTTTTTAATGTTCCTGTTTAGTCAGTTTAGTCAATGTCCCATTGCATTTACCATCGTCTGTACTTTAAATACGGTTGCTGTTGTACGGTTGTGATACAGAAAAGATAAACTGAGAGAGAAAAAAAAACTTTTACAGCCACACAGAGAACAAAGATCTTAAGTCTTCCAACAAGAACAATGTGTACATCCCAAATGACACACTATCCACAATGGGCCCTGGTCAAAAGTAGTGCACTATATAGGGAATAGGGTACCATTTGGGACACAATTAATCTTTTGAGAATAATCAACAGCATCAGCAGGACAAACTGTAATAGTCTGGGCATTCAGGTCCTGCTGCGGATCAATACTGGGATGAACTGCAGTGGGGTTTTGTTCTGCGTGATGATGCGTTTCTCATCTACTCTCTTCTCTTTCCCTCTCTCTCTCTCTCTCGCTCTCTTTCCTCTCTCTGTTTCTCTTTCTCTCTCTCTCTCTCTCTTTCTCTCTCAACTGAATTCAAAGGGCTTTATTGTCATGGGAAACATATGTTTACTTTGCCAAAGCAAAGTGAAGTAAACATAAACATAAATAGCAAACAAAAGTTCCAAAGGACTTATGTCTATGTACAGTGTTGTAATGATTTGCAAATAAATAATATGGGTTGTGTTCACAATGGTGTTTGTTCTTCACTGGTTGCCCTTTTCTCGTGGCAACAGGTCACACATCTTGCTGCTGTGATGGCACACTGTGGAATTTCACCCAGTAGATATGAGAGTTTATCAAAATGGGGTTTGTTTTCAAATTCTTTGTGGGTCTGTGTAATCTGAGGAAAATAAGTGTCTCTAATATGTTCATACATTGGGCAGGAGGTTAGAAGTGCAGCTCAGTTTCCACCTCATTTTGTGGGCAGTGTGCACATAGCCTGTCTTTTTTGACCTTTCTCAATAGCAAGGCTCTGCTCACTGAGTCTGTACATAGTCAAAGCTTTACTGTCTACTCTCTGTTTAGGGCCAAATAACATTCTAGTTTGCTCAGTTCCTTTGTTAATCTTTCCAATATGTCAAGTAATTATCATTTTGTTTTCTCAGGATTTGGTTGGGTCTAATTGTGTTGCTGTCCTGGGACTCTGTGATGTCTGTTTGTGTTTGTGAACAGAGCCCCAGCACCAGCTGGCAGAGGGGACTCTTCTACAGGTTAATCTCTCTGTAGGTGATGGCTTTGTTATGGAAGGTTTGGGAATCGCTTCTTTTTAGGTGGTTATAGAATTTAACGGCTCTTTTCTGGATTTTGATCATTACTGTGCAAAGAAATGTAATTGGTATGTTGGAGGGGGGGGGGGGGGGGTGCTAGGGGGGCTGCGGTGCCCTGGGTTTGGGGTTCTTCACTTATCTGTTCTGCTGTGGTGTCGAGGCTATGGTCAGGATCTGTGATGGGCTGTTCTGCTTGCTTCTCTGCCGGGGTGGCCAGCTCTCTCTGTCACACATAATCTTTCTCACCTTCTCCTCCAACACTCTCATCTTCTCCTCTAGTGCTCTGTTCTTCTCCTGCGGCTGGGCCTTCTTCTTTCTGCTCCTGCTCTTTCTCCAGTTGAAGTTGTCTCACCACAGTCCAGAGTGTAGACATGTCTCTCTCCTCCTCCAGCTCTCTGGGTCTGGTTGAGGGGGTGTTGTTGTGCTGGACTGTTGTCTGTGATTTTTCTGACTTTAGTGTGTTCACCTGCTGTTCCAGCTCTACATGACTTTACCTCCAGCTGGGTGAATTCCTCATTCCTTTCTGTAAGGGTGTAGCAATCTGTGCTGGGGTGGGGTTGACCACGTGCTTGGGGTTGCACATCTGTTGGGGTTGTTTAAGGAGGAGGTCTGGTCTGACACGCTCATGGTGGGTGAGACTTCCTCAAGAGAAAGCTTCTCCAGCTGCGCTCCCTCCAGCTGACACATACAGGTTGACATTGGATGCCTCAGAGCCCTCATTGTCTAGTATTGTCTAGTATGCTGAGTTTCCAACCCATCGCTAACAACCCCCTCTCTTGACAGAAGGGTGGTGTGTTAATATAGCACTGCGCCATGTCAGGGGATGGTCTGTGTGGAAGGTTAAGTTTGTTACGTTCCTATTTTATTTTTGTAGCAATCAGCTAAATGTGCCTCTGGATAGTCCATGAGTATCTCTTTTCCGTGCCTTCTCATGTTTTACATCCAGGGGGTACCTGGGGAAGCCATGGACCAGGGGGCCTCAAAGGCCTCTGCATTTGGGTGGGGGAGGCTGTGAAAGTGTCTTGACATTGTTGGGCTTTGACATCTCTTACTTGAAGTTGCAGTCGGATCTGTTAATTCCTAGCAAGCCTTAACTTAGCATTCAGTCCTTATAAAGTAAAATAGATCATTCTAATTAGTTTTTCTTCTTGGTTTTAAACGTAGTTTCTGGCTTAACTCACTCAGTTCCAGGTTGAATGGTATTTTTAGGGCTTCTGCTTCTTTTGCTGATCATTGGTTTGCCAGAGCATTTGCTGTGTAGTCCTTGGGGATAAGTAGGAATCCTTCCAGGTAATGTTGTACAAAATCTATCTGTCTGTCTGTCTGTCTGTCTGTCTGTCTGTCTGTCTGTCTGTCTGTCTGTCTGTCTGTCTGTTGTCTGTCTGTCTGTCTGTTTCTCTGTCTGTCTGTTTCCCTGTTTCTCTGTTTCTGTCTCTCTCTCTCTCGGTATTCTGTCTCTTTATCTCTCTCTGTTTCTGTCTCTTTATCTCTCTCTGTTTCTGTCTCTCTCTCTCTGTTTCTGTCTCTCTCTCTCTCTGTTTCTGTCTCTCTCTCTCTGTTTCTGTCTCTCTCTCTCTCTCTCTCTGTTTCTGTCTCTCTCTCTGTTTCTGTCTCTCTTCTCTACATCGATTTCTCTACCCTCCGTTGTCTGGTCAGGGTGGGCTGTGATATTTTCTCCCCCCAATCGCCCTCCTCCCCTCGCTCTGCTTACACAGAGGGGAGTTTCTCCTTGCCGTCCTTTTTTCCCCTTC